>NC_056725.1:1959326528-1959344028 GCF_019279795.1 Protopterus annectens
AAGTCCCAGCACCAACATCCCTTGTCTTTTCAGATCATAGTGCTGGTGTTTGTCAGAAGGGAAATCACTTGGTGGACTCAACATATAACCCTAAATCCAGGTCTTCCCTTCTCTGCCTCTGTTCCAAAGCAGTCAACCACCACCGATGCCTCAGACTTTACTTGGAGAGAAGTTTCAGGAGGGACAAAAGTGCAGGATATGTGGGACACCAAGAACAGATGCAACCACATAAATATAACATATGCTTGGCCCTGATCAAGGCACCCAACTATCTGAATCATCTTTGTTCCCTGGGATCTCATCAAATTGTTACAGACAATACCACAGTCATATGGTACATTAACAAGCAAGGGAGAACTAGGTCATATCCCCTTTGCAGACTAGCCTTGTTAGCCTGGGATATAGCTTCACAGCACTATCTCACTCTATAGGCATCCTACATTCTGTCAGAGCAAAATTGTGTGGCAGACAAGCTGTGCAGGCAAAGGTAGACCCTCATGAATGGAAATGATATCAAGGGCTATTCCAAGATTTGATCCACCTGTGGAGATTTCCTCACGTAGATCTGTTTTCCTCTCTGCTGAACAACCATTTGGCATCTGCTATAGTATTCTATGCAACAAAGCCTGGAAGACAGATGCATTTTATTTTCTTAGACAGGAATGATCTGGTATGATTTTCGACCTTTTCCACTAATATCCAGGGTACTTCTGAAGATTCAGAAGAAATCCCCCAAGATCATTGTGGTGACTGTCTTCTGGGTCAGACAACCATGGTTCTCCCATATTTTGGAAATGGCAATGGGCAACTACCACAATCTGAGGCACACACTGGATCTACTCACATGAGAACATAGGTGTTTGGTACACCCTGACACCAATCGACTTGAGTTGGCTTCTTGGATGATAGGGTCTTAATTCCCGTTAGGCAGCTGTTTACTAAGGATGTACAGTAGGTACTTATGGAAGCAAGAAAGCTTGCTTTTAGAAAATCATATATCAGCAAATTGAAAAGGTTTTCTAGCTTGTGCCAGAAACATAACTAGCACCCATTCAGGAATGGTTTTATAGCATTTGTGTGAATTACCATCTTATGGCCTTTCTTACTCCTCTATCAAGGTTCGCTTATCGGCCATTTCAGCATGTCTGCCCATGGATCCTCCTCTTTTAATGCATTCTCATGTCAGAATGTTTTTCAAAGTGGTTTTGCATAAGAGCCCTCCAAGAAAACCAGTGGCCCCTCTTTGGGATCTTACTTTTGTGCTAGAGAAGCTAACATTTGCACCATTTGAACCAGCTGGTCTGATGTTCTTAACATGGAAAACAGTTTTACTGATTGCTCTGACCTCTGCAAGAAGGGTATCTGAGTTGCAAGCTCTTATGGTGTGTCAGCAGCCTTATCTCATTTCCCACAGGGACAGTGTTTCTTTGAGAACTAATCCTTCTTTTGTGCCTTAAGTGGTATCCAAATTTACTTTAAGCCAAACTATCCATATCTTTGTTTTCTTTCCTGAACCCATAACTGAGGGAGAAAGGATACTCCATACCTTCGATGTTCACAGCCAACTCAAGTACTATCTTTACAGAACTAAATGTTTCAGATCTTCAGATCAATTGTTCATTTCTTGTGAATGTAAGAAGAAGGGACAACCTGTGTCAAAAACGAGTATTTCTAAATGTCTTTCTAAGGTTATTACCATTTACTATTCTCAACACAGCAAAACTATTCCAGGTAGGGTCAAGGCCCACTCTTCTAGGGCCTTAGCTTCATCTATTGCTTTTGGAAAGGGATGGATTCTAGAAGTATTCTAAAAGCTGCAACTTGGTCCTCTGTATAAACTTTTACAGAGTACTATAAGCTCGATTCCTACTCTAGGTCTAGATCAGGCTTTGCAAAGACCATTGTCTAGGTGCTTCTGGACTATTGAGTAATCTACTCATATAGCTAAGGCTACTGCAATGGTGATCAGTATGATGAACATAGTGC
This sequence comes from Protopterus annectens, assembly GCF_019279795.1. NCBI lineage: Eukaryota > Metazoa > Chordata > Ceratodontiformes > Protopteridae > Protopterus > Protopterus annectens. The sequence continues at coordinate 1,959,328,515 of NC_056725.1, forward strand.
AGATGTATAAATAAACTTGCCATAACAGTAGATGTTCAGGTGATTACTGCGGCAGTAGCTGCTCCCTTCTATCCAATCTCCTTGTTTTTTGGAGCGTTGTTTATGTCAGGGTGTGGTTATTTCATTTTTTTCTTCCTAGAATTGGCTTTTCAGAGCTCAGCCTCCCTATCTCTGTTGACAGGAAATCTCTGAAGGGGTCGGTACCCAAACTTTCCTTTTAGTTAGCTTATCTTTAGCTGCCAGATAGTTTAGATGCATGGTAGGTGTCATAAAGCTTTGGAAGTTGGGCGGCTGTTATATCCATGGCAGGATATAACCAATATAGCTAAGGTCCCTGTGGCATACTTATCAACCTCTTATAGCAAGAAATCTGGGCAAAGCCACATATAATGGGGGGGGGGGGGTAAAGGCCTAAAAATAGGGACATTTTTTAAATATTGCGCTTACAAAATTAAAAAGTTTATAGAATAACAGATTTTGCATTAAATCTAAAATTAAATTAATTTGCATTGAAAATAAAATGTCTGCCATTATTTTCTGAATTCAGTCCTCAACAATTTACCAATGATTTTCCTGAAGACTACAATTTTGTGAGGAATGAACCAAAAATATGAGTAAAAATCTGGACATTCTGCCAAAATCTGGACATTTGGGAGCTATGTACTGCAGCAGTGATCATTCGAACATCTACTGTTATGGTAAGTTTACTTATACAACTGTACTTTCCCTTGTAATTCTGAAGATCACTTTTTCTGTCCTTGCAGTTACAATGCACCTTGGACAGGCTGATGTTGTACTCTAAGTAAAAAAAGACAGACTGAAATATAACTTTTTTCTATAGGTGTAACAATAAAACTTATGATCTATATTCCCATTATTAGTTAGCTTTCATAAGTTTTAAGAAGCTGGGCACTTCAAATGAGCATGGCTACATCACAAATTGGTCACACACTATCAAAGTGGGTGACTCCACATCAACTAGCAGGCCTGTCACCAGCGAGGTGTCACAAGGGTCAGTGCTGGGCCCTTCTGTTTGGTATATACTTCTCAGAAATTCAGGCCAAAACTAAAAGGCTGTGGCAGACCATGTTTGTGGATGACTGCCAACTGGGTGCAATTATTGAATCCCAAAATTCAGGTTGTAGCCTGTTACAGGTCCCCAACCATGTCCCAAGACACTCATTCCACATTCCTAAGCACCCTGGAGAATATTAGGGGCAACCTAACACACTCATACTGGGTGACTTTAACTACCCCTCCATTAACTGGGAAAACTACTCGTACCAATACACTTGCCCAACGTTTCCTGGAAGTCATTAGTTGCAATGTCCTGGACCAGCTCGTTCTTACCCCCACTAGAGGTAGCAACATCCTTGACCTGGTCATTACTAACATGGGTGAGCATTGCTCTACACCAATAGTCAACTCCTCCCTGGTTAGATCCGACCACAAACTAATCACCTTGGAAATCCACATCCCTCCCACAATCACCATGAAAAACTTCTTCAAATCTAACTTTGGGCTCCTAAGAACAGATGTGGCTAACTTCACGGCACCCATGCAAATGGAGAATAGTTGCATGACCACCGAATCATATACCAATGCACTGTACGAACACGTACACAAATGCATGGATCTTGCCATACCCAGTAGAACCAAGACGCTCTCCTCCAAAAAAAAGAAGCCAATCTGGTGGTCCCCTGCCAAAAACAAACTCTACAACAGAAGGAGGAAACTGATGCATAATAAGGTGAAGTCCCAAGACTGGAAAAACTCTCATCAGCCTCAACAAAAAGTTGAGATCCCTCATCAAATCCTCTAAAGCTAGATTTGAAAACAGAATTGCAGCAGATAGTAAAGACAACCACAAGGCCTTCTATAGTTATGTAAAGAACCTCCACAGCAATACCCAGATTTGCTCTGAATTACTGCACAATGGTACCTCCTATACTGAGCCAACAGATATTGCCAATATACTGACCGACAGATTCAGTGCCAACCCCCCCCCCCCAAAGGACCAATCACAATACCAGTAGATTGCCAGGCATCCAGTATTACTGCTGCACAGTAAAAAAGTAGGAGGTATCCGACCAAATAATCCAACAAATAGCAGTAGTAAAAAACTTTAATTAGAACTAGTAAAAACAACGTAAAAATACAGTGAGTGAAATCCAATCAAGCGCTTTCGCCTGATTCAATGTCAGGCTTTATCAAGATGTTCACCGCTAATAAGTGTTTAACTTAAATAGTGTAGCCATTTGCCTACTCAAAATAATAATTAGTTCTATTGATGTGATAATTGTCCATTGAGATTTGTATTTAAAGGTGAATGTATCCTTAATGTGGAAGCTTTATACAACACTAACATTTCAAGTATTTTGATCGTATGCTTATTTCATCAAACGTTAAAAATAAACAAATGAGTGTGTCCCTATATATTGTGCAGAATGAAATCAATTGTTAGATTGGTTAAATTGTTGAAATTGTTGGTCAGGGAACCATGTTTCCCTTATTCTTAAGTGATGTTGAATGTGGGATTAATGTGTTGTAAAAACAACTACATCTCTAATTTTTAATTTTTAATTTTTAGAAAACGGAATGATGATATCTTCATATCCAAAATATATGTGCTATCCGTTTGCAACAAATAATAATATATGTAATGTGTCAAAAAACAGTCCAGTATAGACAAATAAGGTAGTTCCTTTATCTGATATTGAACATTGTTTAACATTTTTAGCAAATGTATGCTTCATTAATATTTTGTGCATTTTTATATATGTGCCACAAAACTAATTGGCAAATAAAATAATATAACATACTATATATTTTTTAACACATTTTTAACACACATTTTAGCATATCACATTTACTTATTTATTGCATATTATGAAATTGACACATTACATATATTATTATTTGTTGCAAACAGATAGCACATATATTTTGGATATGAAGATATCATCATTCCGTTTTCTAAAAATTAAAAATTAAAAATTAGAGATGTAGTTGTTTTTACAACACATTAATCCCACATTCAACATCTCTTAAGAATAAGGGAAACATGGTTCCCTGACCAACAATTTCAACAATTTAACCAATCTAACAATTGATTTCATTCTGCACAATATATAGGGACACACTCATTTGTTTATTTTTAACGTTTGATGAAATAAGCATACGATCAAAATACTTGAAATGTTAGCGTTGTATAAAGCTTCCACACTAAGGATACATTCACCTTTAAATACAAATCTCAATGGACAATTATCACATCAACAGAACTAATTATTCTTTTGAGTAGGCAAATGGCTGCACTATTTAAGTTAAACACTTACTAGTGGTGAACATCTTGATAAAGCCTGACATTGAATCAGGCGAAAGCGCTTGATTGGATTTCACTCACTGTATTTTTACGTTGTTTTTACTAGTTCTAATTAAAGTTTTTTACTACTGCTATTTGTTGGATTATTTGGTCGGATACCTCCTACTTTTTTACTTTTCTTGGATTTTGGGATGGAGTTCGTTGTGCTTTGTACTTTACTTGATTACTGCTGCACAGGTTAAAACAGCACTGTCCAAGGCCAAGAATACAGCTTCTATGGGACCTGACAATATTCCCTGGCTAACAGAGTGAACTGGCACCTTACCTGTGTGCCCTGTTCAATCACAGCCCTACCTCAGGCTTTGTCCCTACCGAATGGCGCACTGCTATAGTTCTCTCTCTCCACAAAGGAGGAGCAACTACAGACCCTGGGAACTATGGCCCCACTAGCCTGACAAGTCTGATATGGAAAGCTATGGAACGTATTATCATGGACCTAATAAACAAGGATATAGGGAATCTCCAAACTGTGGATCCCAAACAGTTTGGTTTTGTGAAGGGTAAATCATGCGTGCTCAACTTGGTCAACTTCTTTGAGTCAGTCACCAGAGCTGTGGATGAAGGCAAGGTGGTTATTACAGCATACCTTGATCTGGCCAAGGCCTTTCAGGAATCACCGAAAAACTCACTAAGCTAGGCATCAACCCCTATATCACTAGGTGGGTTGCAAACTGGCTCACAGATAGAACCCACAGTGTGAAAGTAGCTGACTCCAAGTCAGACTGCTGACCAGTCATGAGTAAAGTCCCACAGGGAGCGGTCCTGGGTCCTCTCCTGTTCGGTATCTACTTCTCAGAAGTCCAGTCCAACACGAAGCGACTCTGGCTGACAAAGTTCGCAGATGATTGCAAGTTGGAAGCCATTATTAACTCCTTAAGTGATGTTGACATCCTACAGAAAGGCCTCACTGAGACCAACAACTGGTGTCAAAACCATGGCCGTAAGCTCAATGCCAAAAATGTGTCATCATCCCCTTTGGGAAAAACCCAGTTCCCATGAACTACCACATTGATGGTAGTCCACTGAACACAGAAGGCATTATAAGAGATCTGGGAACACAGGTTGACAGCAACCTCTCTTTTGGCCACCACATTGCCACTGTGGTCAGAAAGTCCTTCTATGCAGCACAACTCATTACTAAAGGTTTTGCGTCCAGAAAGAAAGAGGTCATTGTCTCCCTCTACTCTTCCCTCATTAGGCCAATCATTGAGTACAATGCTGCATTTGGAATGTACCTCACTAGACACCTGCAACAACTGGAGAGGCCACAAAAGTACCTCACAAAGAAGATCCTAGGCCTTAAACACTTGTCCTATATGGACAGACTCAAAAAACTCCAACTATTCTCTGTCTCATATCGCCTACTTAGAGGCGATCTCTGTTTGACTTATAAAGCCATGTCTGACCCAGCTCTGTTAGAAATTCTACATCTAAAGAAATCCCAGTCCCTCTGTACCACACGCTCCAGAGACCTCAGCCTCATTACCACAATCAACAGAACATGCTGGAGGGACAGGTTCATAACCCAGAGACTGCCCGTGCTATTGAACAGACTTCCCATAAATGTCAAACAGAGCACCTCACTGGCCCTCTTCAAGAGAAATCTTGATGTGTGGATGGGAAATAGAAAATTCAGCCCGGGTATCACTCCAGTGGCTCTATGCAGCAGAGGTACTGGAAACTAAGGTCGGGTGGCACGTTGCCAGGGTAATCCTATGGACTAGGCTTGTAAAGGCTCCAGGGCCATTAGCCTAGTACACACATATGAACCCATGAACCTATTAACCTAAATGATGTCAGTATACTTCAGGAGGGTCTTAAGCAGACCAACGACTGGTGTCTTAGTCTTGGTCTCAGACTTGAATGGAAAGAAATGCATCATCATTCCCTTCAGTAAAAACAATGTTCCTTCACACTGTCAGATTAACAACAATACTGTATGTACCTACGATGTGGTAAGAGATCTGGGATCACAAGTAAATTGCGACCTTAACATTGACTACCATGTGTCTACAGTAGTAAGGAAGGCGTTCTAGGTAGCACACTTGACTAGCAAAGGCATCACCTCTAGAGCAAAGGAGGTTATAACCCCTCTATACTCATCAGTAATCAGGCCCATAATTGAGTGCAATGGCCCTTTTGGCATGTACCGTACAAAGCACCTGCAGCAATTGGAGGGACCTCAGTGGTTTCAAACTAAGAAGATCAAGGGACTCCAGCACATGCCTTACACAGACTGACTAAAGTCTCTGTCACTATACAGAGTATCATATAGATTTCTGAGGAGAGACTTGTGCCTGGCTTACAGAGCAATCTCTGACCCAAACCTAATGAATTTGCTGCACATCTGTAAATTAAATGGGACTAGAGCTACCCATTCCAGGGACCAACATATGGCCTGCGACTTGAATAGGAAGTGCTGGAGGGACAGATTTGTCTCCCAGTGACTGTTGTGTCATTAGAATAGGCTGCCACCTCATATGAAGCAGAGCACTTCTATGAACTGTTCAAAAGGAACCTGGACAAGTAGATAAGGCACCTTTATTCTTACTGGAGATAGCGCCCACAACTCTCCTGGACATGGGCAGTCATTACTAAATCCAATCCTGGGTATTGACTAGAGTATCTATGGTATTACATTGGGATGAACTGACTAGGCTTGAAATGACTTCTGGGTCGATAGCCTAGTAATCTCCTATAATCGTATGTCACAGTAAAATACAGTTTCTAGACACGAATAAAAATAAGAATTATTATGGCAAGTATACTAAATATATGTGGAAAAATGAGGAAATATATGACTGTGAATTGACATTTTACAAATTATTTCTGAACTAATGATTCACACATTAGACAGAGTGCCACTGTGAACCTTAAAATGCACATGGGAGGGCATTTATTTGTGCTGGGTGAAATATTGGCTACCTGTGCTGTAAAAAACAGAAATAACCTTTGCCCTTAGCACTGGTAAAAGGTGAAAAACCATGACTGTGTATGAAAAACTGGCTGCAAAATTTATGTTAACTGAAAGTATGAGTGTCAAAATATGTTACATCAGTTTAGAAAATATGTCACATGACAGATAGTCACAATGAATACTAACAGGGTACATTTACTTATAATGTTTCAACTGTTTGAAGTAGTTTAAAAACTGATATAAGTTATAAGCTATTTTCATATCTTTGTAATTTGAGAAGCATACAAAGGTCTTACAGGTTTCCTACATGCACATTTTGTACTCCTTCCACCTTTAATAGGGCTGAGATACAGGTTTCATAACAATGAGTATCAAACATTTCTGTATCTAATTGGCAAGTCCTGTGATTTAAAATACTACTTTTGAATTTAAGTCAACCAGTTATAAATGTCTGATTTGGACTTAATACTCTGAGTAGCATTAAAAGGTACATGTGGGGAAATGTGTAAGCATTCATTCACGGCCTGACTGATACATACTGATTGCAAATTCTAGAAAATGGCTAGAAACATTCTGCCTTACCAGATAGCCTTTCTCAAGGCTATCCCTAGGGAAGCAGGGTGCTAGCAGCTAGGAATGCCTTGCAGTAACAACCACTGAATATTACAGGCATGGCAACAACAAGAGTATCAGTAAGAAATAACATGAGTACATTGCATGCAACAGGAAAGATACATTTCTGGCATGCTACAAGATAGAAGTATACATTATACTAATTTTAAGAGAATCACCCACATTTAATGCTTATCTTATGTGCAGATATGCACTATACACAACGATTAACTCACCTTTACTTCACTATTACAGATACGACCAGTTGTTCACAGCAAAATCGTTGCTCCTGCGAGGTGGAAGAAATTTGTGCATGAGCCATATACTATTAAGTGAGTACTGTTTTGCATTTCTTTCTTAATTTTGGCTGATGTAAGGATTGCTGTTTTATGTTTTTTCCTTCAACACCATTTTTCTGTTTTTTAAAGAAAATGTCTACCACTCTAACTACCTTAGCAACAGTATGTCATATCTGTGTTTTTCTTATAGGGTTCATAGCAGTATCAGTTTGATTTTACTACTTAACTCAACTCTGTGCCCTATGAATTTAGAAAATATTAATTTTGCTTCACATATTCCATGCTTAAATAATACCTTCCTGTATAGAGCTTGTTCTTTTAGAATAGCCATCCTAGAAAAAAAATTAAGATTTAGCACCATCAACCATGTGACTCATGCATATAAGAAAGGTGCTATATATATATATATATATATATATATATATATATATATATATATATTTACAGAACGAGTCCCAAAACCAAGGAGAAGGCAACAATATCAAACAAACTGCTCCAAAAGCTCTCGTCACCCAAGACTGGACTAGACAGTGAAGAGGAGAAGGTAAACACTTGTACCACACCACACTCATCACATAGTCCCTCAAAACCTACACCACCAAAACACACACATAGAAACACAAAACACACACCTACATTCATGGAGGCTCTCAATAAAAACCTGCCCAAGCATCAGGGACCTCCAAAGCAGAAATGCAAGCAAACTCCACCCCCCAACACAACCCAAATGACACATAGCCCACAAACTCATTGCACCACTCAACCACAGCCCATAAGGCATAACAACGTACCCAACACTCTAGTCATAGGTAACTCTACAGTCAGGCACACTGATGTTCCACTCACTAGGCTAAACAAGGAGAAAGTTACTGTCAGCTGCCTGTCAGGTGCCAAGATCCGCCACATAATGCAAGCACTCAGGTCACTCCACAACAAGTACAGATATGACACTGTCATTGCCCATGTTGGTGTGAATGACCTGAGACATACCTCCCTGGACTACATGAAAAGAGACATGGAGGAGCTCTCCGATCTTGTAGCCCAGGCAAGTATGACCCTAGCCCTGAGTATCATCCTGCCATCACCCAGAATGATACCACAGTACAAGGACAAAATGATTGACTTCAACAATTGGCTAAGCTTCTGGTGTCATTCTAAGGGGATCCAGTATTTGTCTGCCTGGGACGACATGATCGACAGACCATGATGCTTAGCCAGAGATGGCCTGCACCTGTCGCCCTTGGGATTCCGGATACTGGCTAAGGCTGTTGCCAGCCCTATAGTGCCTTTTTTTAGGCAAGGTTCAAATGACAAATTCACCACCGTAACAGGTACAAGCAATAAAAATCTGAGGGTAATGCTACTCAATGCTAGAAGTCTAAACCTCAAAATGCACTCTCTCGAGGCACTCCTTAAAATGGAGAACATCGACATCTGTGCAGTGACAGCAACCTGGTTCGAAGCTCCAGAGAGCACCTCTGTGTTACCAGGCTATAATTCATACCACACCTTTCGGCCACCTAACCCGGAATGAAACACTAAAGGTGGAGGCGTGTCCATATTCATTAAGGATATCCACACCTCCAGGCTAGTTGCACAGCATAATGCATCCGAGATTATCCAAGTGCAACTAACTCTGGGCAAGACCACAATCCAAATTATAGCTTGCTACAGACCCCCCACCATGCCCTAGGATTCCCACTCCTCATTTCTTGATACACTGGAAAGTAATAGGGTACAACCCAACACTCTAATAATAGGTGATTTCATCTACCCCACCATTAACTGGGAAAACTACTCATGTACCAACTCTTTTGCTCAACGTTTTCTGGAATTCATAAATTCCAACGCCTTGGATCAACTTATTCACACCCCCACCAGGGGCAGCAATATCCTAGACCTGGTCATTACCAACATGGGCAACCGGTGTTCCACACCAGAGGTCAATTCCTCGTTGGTCAGATCTGACCACAAGCTAATCACCCTAGACATCTACATCCCACCCCCACCCCCAATTAGGGAAACCACCTTAAAAAAACTTTTCCAAAGCCAACTTCTTAAGACAGAAGTGGCAAACTTCATGACACCCATGCAGACAGACAATATAGGTACGACTGCTGAATCATACACAAATCCACTTTATAAGCACTTACACAAGTGCATGGATCATGCTATCCCTAATAGAACCAAGATGCTATCCTCCAAAAAAGGAAGCCAATCTGGTGGTCTTGTGCCATAAACAAACTCTACAACAGAAGAAAGAATCTGTTGCAAAAAAGAGTAAAATCCCATGACTGGAGGAACTCCCTGGTCAACCTCAGTAAGCAGCTGAGAATGATCCCTCATAAAACCCTCCAAAGCTAGTTATGAAAACAAAATTGCCACTGAAGACAACCACAAAGCATTCTATAGCTATGTCAAGACTCTCAATGGCAACACTCAGATCTGCTCTGAGTTACAGCACAATGGCGCTAAATATACAGAACCAACTGATATTGCCAACATCCTGGCAGATAGGTTCAGTGCTAACTTTACCCCCCTCTCACCCCCTAGAGGGCCCATCTCTATACCGGAAGAATTCAAAGTTCCTGTAATCATGGCTGCACAGGTAAAAAACACACTCTCCAAAGCCAAGAACACAGCATCCATGGGTCCTGACAATATCCCAGGCTGCATTCTACATGAACTACAGAATGAACTGGCACCCTACCTAAGTACCATGTTCAATCATAGCCTCACCTCAGGCTTTGTGCCCACTGAATGGTGCACCACGATGGTTATCCCACTCCATAAAGGGGGAGCCACGACCGCCCCATTAGCCTGATGAGACTGGTCTGCAAGGCCATGGAATCTATCATCATGGAACTCATAAACAAAGACATTGGTAATCTCCAAACTCTGGACCCTACCCAGTTCGGGTTTGTAAAAGGCAGATCATGTCTCCTAAACCTGATTGACTTCTTTGAAGCAGTCACCAAAGCCATAGATGAGGGTAAGGTGGTTCACACAGCTTATCTAGATCTCACCAAGGCTTTTGACACGATCCCCCACTCTGGAATTATAGATAAGCTCACTAAACTAGGTATAAATCCCTATGTCACAAGATGGGTTGCCAATTGGCTCATGGACAGAACCCACACTGTGAAAGTAGCAGACTCCAAATCCGACTTCAGACCAGTGACAAGTGGAGTACCACAGGGTTCAATCCTGGGTCCTCTCCTGTTTGGTATCTACTTCTCTGAAGTACAGGTTAACACAGAAGGTCTTTGGCTAACAAAGTTTGCAGATGACTGCAAACTAGGAGCCATTATCGAAACTCCTAACGATGTGGACATACTAAAAAAGGGCCTCACTGAGACAGATGCCTGGTGTCAAAGCCATGGCCTGAAGCTCAATGCCAAAAAGTGTATTATCATCCCCTTTGGTAAAAGCTCTGTACCCATGAACTACCACATAAGTGGTAGTCTACTTAACGCCGAAAGTGTGATAAAAGACCTTGGAACCAGGTGCAGTAGTCTCTCCTTTGATAATCACATCACCACAGTGGTCAAGAAATCCTTCTACATGGCTCACCTCATCACAAAAGGTTTCTCATCCAGAAAAAAAGAGGTAATTGTTCCTCTCTACTCATCACTCATTAGACCCATTATAGAGCACAACGCCCCTTTTGGTATGTACCTCACAAGACATCTACAACAACTGGAAAGGCTACAGAAATACCTCACAAAGAGGATTACTGGCCTCAAACAGATGCCCTACGCAGACCGTCTCAAAAAACTCCAGCTTTACTCCGTCACATATCGCCTACTCAGAGGCTGTCTCTGCCTAACATACAAAGCTATGTCAAACCCAGAGCTGTTGGACATGCTGCACTTAAAGAAATCCCAATCCCTCCGAGCTACATGCTCTAGGGACCTAACCCTTGTCACCACAATAAACAGAACATGCTGGAGGGATAGATTCCTGTCCCACAGACTTCCCATACTCTGGAACAGACTTCCTGTCTATGTCAAACAGAGCTCCTCATTAGCACTCTTCAAGAAAAATCTTGATGTTTGGATTTGAAATAAGAAATTCACCCCAGGGATCACTTCTGTGGCTCTGCTCGACAGGGGCACAGGAAAATAATTTTCTTGGGTGGTGAAAGCCAGGGTACCTTTTTGGCTAGGCTTATATAGGCCCTAGAGCCAATAGCCTAGTACCAACTATGAAGTAGTATTCACCAAAATTTTATTTGCGTAAGCGCTTTCATAACACAATGTTAATTCCTCAGACGCATTAAAAACAACTACTAACTACTTAATATATATAAATAAAACAATTGAGTCATCCAATCACACTGCACAGATTTCCCTCCATTCCATGAATCAATTTAAAATTAAAGAAACATATCTGGAAGAATGACACTTTGTCATTTAACATTTTTATAAAACCAATACATCACATAAAACAAAATAAGTAATCATCCTTACACATAGTAATAAAAAATGGTAATAATAAATATATGATAAGAAGAATCAACGCTTGAGTCTCTTTTCTTTCAACATTGGTTTAAGGGGTACCAAATCATTCAGTCTGGAGCCCCGATATGCCCCTAGGCATAAGATCCATGTCAACTCATATGATTCGATCCCCCATTCTCATACTTTCATGTATAACTTGAAGGACCTGAAACTTAAACGAATGACTGTCCCCTTCAGACAATATATGTTTGGCTATAGCGCTACATTCCTGTTGTTTTCTTAAACAGTATTCATGGTCCCTAATCCTTTCTCTAAGTCTACGATTTGTTTTCCCCACATAGAATCTAAAACATCTAGTGCAGTGTGCAATATGCACTAAATTTCTGGTGTTACAATCCGCACTGCATTTTTTATGTGCCATAAGTGTCCTGTGTCCAGATGTCTAAAATATCTAGACTCAACAAACGTGCAATAATTACATTTCCCACATATATGTGTACCCAACGTTACCTCTTCTTGAGGTGTATACAGTCTTGAGTAACAAAGATGTTTCAAATTTGACCTATTTTTGTACATATATTTAGGTCAGTACCTATTATCCCTACAGTCTCTTCATCTGTCAACAGAATATGCCAATTCCTATTAATAATATGTTTTATCAACTTTGTATCCTTAGCATATGATAATACAGCTGGAACCTGTGTTGCATCACGTGATCTCTGGCTCGTGGTTCTATTACCATCTGAAAAATAAGGCTTTCCCCTCCCTTCTCTTTCCTTTTTCACTGTTGAACATGTACATACTATCTCTTTGTTCAAATAACCTCTTCCAATAAAAGCTTCCCTTAAGTAATCTAGTCCTACTTCGAAATCACTGTATAGTAATGACAGCCTTGAGACCATCAATGCCTGTCCTTCTACGATGTTCTTAAACATGTGCGGTGGATACATGCTGCTCCACTCTAAAAATGAGGGGTGATAACAGTCCTTCCTATGTATGTGAGTGTGACTATGCATGTCCACTTTGGAAACTGTTACATCTAGAAAATCAATCTCGGTAGCCGAACTCTGATAAGTGAAACTCAAAAAATTGGAGCTCTAATTTGGGTTATCAACAAAATCATGCAACAATGTTTGATCTCTCTTCCAACAAATAAAGAGGTCATCCACAAACCTTCTAAAAAATCTAACATTAGATGTACCCCTTGCTCTAATATATAACTCTTCCCAGCCCATCATCACTAGATTTGCATATACATTGGCGCAGCTGGTACCCATGGCTACGCCTGACGTTTGCCAATAATATTTTCCATCAAATAGAAAGATGTTATGCTCTAACACAATTTCCAGTAGCATGCATACAAAATCAGCTCTCATCTCATTATAAGTACCATATTTCATCAGACAGGTTTTGACCATCTCCAAGCCTTCCTTTTTAGGGATGCATGTAAATAGGCACACTACATCTAGAGTCACCAATAAATCAAACTGATTATCCACACTTTCGGTCATAAATTTATATAAATCTACCAAAATATTCTCAGTGTCCCTAAGGACAACTTCATAACCCTGTAACACTTTTTTAAGTTCCTTATCCAAAAACACAGAAAATGGCTCAGTCAGCCACCCAGCCCCGGCCACTATGGGCCTAAACTTAGCTTTCAAGGGGTCTTTGTGTATTTTGGGAAGGCCAAGAATTTGAGGTACTGCAGGATTTTCGACCACAACAAAGTCATACATTTCTTTGGTCAGATATCCTAAATATAAACTTTCATTCAAGAGTGAATAAACACTCTCTTGCATACTTAAAATCATTCATCTAGTCACAACCCGATAAACATTGGTATCCGAAAGCATCCTAGTCATTTCGGTAATATAATATGAAGCATCTAACACAACCACAGGGCCACCTTTATCTGATGGCCGAATAACTATATCTTTGTTGTTCTGTAACTTGTACATAGCCAGCCATTGGTCTTTAGTTAAATTCTTAATAGTCTTTGTATCAGATGTACCTAAGCTATTATAAAAATCCTTTATACAGGCTTTTATAAAAACCTCAACATTAGCAGGCATAATTGGAACAAACACTTGTTTTTTTGTAAATATTATCCACATTGTCATTATTCATTCCATAAGTCTTTTTAAGTGTTATATTGTATGCAAATAAGTGTAACTGGATTAAGGCATCACTAAAATCAGAATTTACATTTGGTATAAAACTCAAACCTTTACATAAAAGTTCTGTTTCAGCTGTACTTAATTCATAGTGCGAGATGTTCCATACAAGTCTTGTTCTTCGTACCCCCACATTTTCTTTAATGTTCATGTTTGGGTACTCATGGGAGGCTCCTTCAGTTTCTGACCACTCATCTGAGCCCCGTTGTTGAACGACCTCTTCTGCATCATTTGTATTGGCATCGGAAATGTGGAAAAAACCTGTTCCAACTGTTCTTCCTGTCCAGGTAGGATTTTTCGTCTCACTACAGGCCCATCCTCACTCGTGACCAAAGCTGCTGCTCTACCACTAGTTGTAGGTAATTGAACCAAAGGAGTAGAATATACTGAGTGGGGCGGTTCTTTTGGCTCAGTGGGATGTTCTACGTCTGGATTGGACATCTGTCCTGTGTCCATTCTCTCATTGGGTACATTCTCGGTTCTGGGACACTGATTAGTTGCCAAGTTTGTTGGTACAGATTGATTCCTGGGGCCAGGTAAAAACATGCTGCTGTGCACAATCATGTAAGTCTCTAGCTAGCTTCTTCTTTTTCTGAGCTAGCAGTTTAGTGTTATACACAGTCACTTTCTCAGTGAGTTCATTGAGATAAATGTGAGCTCTTTCATCACCCAGTAGGCTCTCAATTTCAGCTTGCTGCCGTATTACACTTTCACTTAACTCTTTCTCAGTGGGTTGAAAAAAGTCTATAAGATGTTGGATATACTGCCTGCTGGTTGCCAATTAATTTTCTGCCACTGCACCAACAATGACGGGTACGTGTTTCCATATGTTGGCATGTTTAGGACCCTAAGTCCTCTAGGACGGCACACATCTTCAAGCATGCCTCAAAATGGTAACGCTGATACTGCAATCTCTTCTACTTGAACACGTCATTCTCTAAACTCCATTTCACTTCACGTACCTTAAAGTTGGACGTTACATCTTGTAACAACCCCTCAGACAGCTCTGGTATTTCACCAACCAATGGAGGATTGTGTAATTCCATTAGACATTCTGTCAGCCGTTTATTGATAATCTGTTCACCTGAACACTGATTTTCTCTAGACACCATTCTCTTGTTGCCTTCTGCTATGCTCAATAACACCTGTTCATAACGAATGCAGCAAAAATCCCAAGACAGTTCCCTAGAACAGGGTTTAGTGAGCAAATATAAACTTACAGAACAAGTCCCAAAACCAAGGAGAAGGCAACAATATCAAACAAACTGCTCCAGTACTATTCACCAAAATTTTATTTGCGTAAGCGCTTTCATAACACAATGTTACTTCCTCAGACGCATTAAAAACAACTACTAACTACTTAATATATATAAATAAAACAATTGAGTCATCCAGTCACACTACACAGAGTTCCCTCCATTCCATGAATCAATTTAAAATTAAAGAAACATATCTGGAAGAATGACACTTTGTCATTTAACATTTTTATAACACCAATACATCACATAAAACAAAATAAGTAATCATCCTTACACATAGTAATAAAAAATGGTAATAATAAATATATTGATGTATTGGTTTTATAAAAATGTTAAATGACAATGTGTCATTCTTCCAGGTATGTTTCTTTAATTTTAAATTGATTCATGGAATGGAGAGAC
>NC_056725.1:1959346528-1959469028 GCF_019279795.1 Protopterus annectens
TTGGAGTTTGAATATTAAAGTAGGGGGGTGTGGGAGGCACAGGGGGGCTTGCCCCCTGCATTACATTGTGTGCTTGACATTGGAGTTCGAAACTCAGCGAATCTGCTGTTCGATTTGCTGAGTTTCGAACTTCCATGATGTTCAATATGCAGAATTCGGCATTTCGGTTTGCCCAACGGGCTGATTGACAACATGATTTTCAACATTTCAAAGGTAAACTATATATATATATATATATATATATATATACACATATATATGTATATATTAATTAGTTTGGAAGTGTAAGGGCTTACCTTCATCTCAGGAAGAACAGTAGGGTTTGTTCCCACCCAAAAAAATATATTTGTGCTTTGTGACTTTAAGGGTGTTGCTGTTTTGACTAGTGATGTCCAAAAAATTTTAGAAGGTTTGGGTTTAAGTAACTGCATGTTGATTAAACAAGACAAAATTATTTATAGTGGACTTCTTACAACTAAATTTTTAAATCATGAATTCAGTCTGCATGGTTTACTTTTCGTACAGTACCAGATTAACTAAAAATGGGTAACCTGTCTGTGGGCAAAGACTGAATTCTTAAGCGCCATTTACCTGAAATTCAACCCATTGAGAATCAGAGCTCCTTCACAGGAAATCACTGTTGATTATTTACAAACATTGATGCCCTTTTCATGGGGAATTTCCCTCTTCTTTAATTTTGTGTGACTGTACAGTTGGTATATATAAGTTTGGGGAGTATGGGGGCTTGCTTCCCCCAAACATTGTGGAAAACACTTAAAAAGTGTTTTTTTAGCCTTTTTTTTAGAATGCAGTTTAGGGATTCCAGTCCTTGGCAGGTTTAAATTTGTCCACTCATAGTGGAAGGAAATAAAACAGACACCAGGCAAGGATAGGAAAACAATAAATGTGAAGTTGTTCAATCTCACCGTTCATTCATCACTGATGGGTTCGGAGCCAATCCTCGGCTCCAACATGGCCGACTAGCAAACTCAAAGTTCTCCAGTAGCTCAAGACCCTACCCATTACCCATAACGCACTGCTGGAATTACCTCAGATCTAGTTTGCCGTCGCACGGATCTCTTGGTTTTCAGCTTAGCTTGAGACTTTATTGGGAGTTTTTTAACTTTCAGCAAGTTATATTTTCACTTTTTTTCTATACTTTGTTCTATTCATAGTAGCAGATATACTAGCTAGTAAATAGTACTTTTTTCTGTGTTTTTACCCCTTTCCTCAGTATTCTATCTTGCCTTCGGCCTTTTGGCCTTAGGATTAGTAATTAGTCAGTGATCCCCTTTGGGACTATCATTTTGGATCTCTATTTACGGTTGTAGTTATTAGTTGTTAGTGCCCCTTTTTGGGCTGTGTGTATGTTTGTGTGAGTTACTTAGTTTAAAACAACTTTTAGTTAATCAGTGTGCTTGAGTTGTGTAATGTCTGAAGATAAGGACAAGCATCCAAAGTCTGGGTTTAAAAAGTGCCCAGACTGTGGACAGAAAATGTCAGTCACAGATGCCCATGTGCAGTGTGTTTACTGCTTTGGTGAGGTACATCTGCAAGAGTCTTGCAGCATTTGTCATTCCTTTTCAACAAGAGTGTTAGCTGAAAGGAAGAGGAAATTGATTGATAGGGTTATCATTAAACACCCCTTTTCTGAGGGATTGTCTGACCAGGATGGAGCCAGTAAATCATCCAAATCTTCTAAGTCTTCCACTGATTCTAGATCCAAGAAAGGAAAGAGGTCAGAAATTGTGGTGACTTCGGCTCCACTGCCCTCGGAGCTGACAGTCTGCTTTTTTCAGAACCGGGACATGGCCTTGGAATCGGTTACCAAAAAACCTCCTTCCATTTTGATCTAATCGGCTCCATCTGTCCACTCTTCCAGGTCCTCTGTCAGCTTATCTGATCTGGATATGGACCGGCTGGTTCAGAAACTTTTGAAGGCACCAGGCCTAGTTAAATTGCTGTCGGCTCAGTCACAACCACTGGAGCCGAAGACCACTACCTTTGAATTTTCTGCTCCTCCTCCGAGCCATATTGGACCTTCAGAGCCGGAGGAGGCTGACCTGATGATCGCAAATCCCTTGGAGCTGACACCTGCTCCAGTGTCGTCGGCTCCATCTGCTCTGACATTCTCAGCACCGACCGGGAACTCTAGGAGCCGACACTCTCTGGTCGGGTCCGGGGCCTCGGCTCGGGTGAGCTCGGCTCCTACCTCGGGCTTGGAGCCCATGGCTTCAGTGCGGAGGGAGATCGTGGCTCCATCGGAGCCATCAACTCCTTCTCATTGGAGCCAGGGTGCTTTCAATGCCATGAGGTGAGTGTTGTCTCCCAAGATTTCATCATCTCAAGGTCTGGCCTCTTCTTCTCCTAAAGTGCCTGTGTCTGTTTCTGTTTCCTCCGGTTCTCCCAAGGGTAGAGACCCAGAGCTTCAGGTAGCCCCACAAGGTGCTCCCTGCTCTTCTGAGACCTCTCCAGAAGTTCCCCCTGAAGAGGTTCCCAGGAAGGGATTATGCAAGAGGAGGCATTTGGACTCCCCCCAGGAGTCTATCACAGCAAACACCAACCTGGATGAATCAGAATGGTCCCCCAGATCCCCCTCTGAGGACATCTCCTTTGCAGAGATTCTTGAAATCCTTAGGCAGAGGGGTGATTGGCAGTCCAAGAGCCCTACTGAAGATGAGTTGTTTCTCCTGAAGGCGTTTGGGTGTCAACCTTCCATCTCTTGGGTATCTCTGCCCTATGATGAGCTTATGGATTTGGTCTCTCGTAGGGCATGGGAGTCTTTAAAATCTATGGAACCTGTTCCTTGGAGGCCTAATAAGTTTATTTCGGCCCCTGTGGATAAGTCCTTTTTGACAAATGGAGTCCCTGTTGATGCCATGGTGGTGATGGCAGCCACCAAAAAGGAAATATCTGAGACTTCCTCATCTATCCATCCTCCTAATAGAGAATCTAGGATCATGGATAGATATGGGAAATGCATGTTCAGTTCAGCGACTTTCTCACTCAGATCACTGAACTACTTGACACATTTTACCAGACTGCAGAGAGATCTCCTTAAGGAGTTGGGAGATACTCTTCAGGGTGCTGTAGTTTAGAGTGTATCCGATAAGATTGCCACTCAGCTCTCTACCTTCAATTTGATAGCAAACTTGTCCATGCATCTTGTATCATATGCAGCTGATGGTTCGAGCAGAGCCGCAGGTACAGGAATTGCTCTCCGTAGGCATGCCTGGATGTGACTCTGTTCCTTCACAAAACCCTTCAAGTCTTCCTTTAATAATATCCCATTTGATGGCTCATCCTTGTTTGGGCCAAAGGTGAAGGAGACTTTAACCAGGTGTGAGCAAGAAGGAAAGACTCTGTCTGCCATTGAAGTCATTTTTTCCTCCCCCATTCAACCCTTTCCCAAAGGTCAGAGGGGAGGAAAGATGTGGTTCCGGAAAGCTCCAGGAGCCTTTCAAGACACACGTGGAGAGCCCCCCCTCCAGAGGCAGAGGAGGGGGTTTCAATGGAAGACGCCGCCTTTGCGGCAGAGGGGGTCCGCAACTGCAGGGTGACAGAGATCACTTCTCTGGTCAGTCCTACCAGCGCTCCTGAAGGGAGGGCCGCCTGTTCTACTCTGGAGGCAGTCGGGGGTTACTTATCTTTGTACTCCAAAGCCTGGCTAAATATAACAAATGACAGTTGGGTATGAAGTATAATTTCCAGAGGGTATCTCATACCATTCTCCACCCAGCCTCTTCCAGTCAAAAAAATCCCGGACGTTCCACCCAGTCATATGGTACAAGCAGCAATAGAGGCACACCAATTGCTAGAAAAAAAGAGTCATCCAGCCAGTCCCAGCAGACCAGACAGGATTCGGAACTTACTCAAGGTTCTTTTTGGTTCCAAGGAAAACAGGGGACTGGAGACCCATTTTAGATCTCGGCAGACTCAATCAATTTGTGAGAAAAGAGAAGCTCCAAATGGTCATGCTACAGTCCATACTCCCCTTATTGGGGAAGGATAATTGGATGTGCTCGATCGATCTCAAGGATGCGTACTACCACATAAAGATGGCCAGACCATCCAGAAATCATCTGTGTTTCCTGCTGGGAGCCAATCATTATAAATTCCGAGCTCTGCCCTTTGGTCTCACTACTGCCCCCAGAGTGCTCACCAAGTGCATGGCAGTAGTCACAGCTCACCTGAGGCATCTAGGATTCCAGGTGTTTCCGTATCTAGATGATTGGCTCCTTACCTCCACCACTAGGCATCAACTTCTTCAAGTGAGAGAGGCTACTCTGACACTCTGCGATCTGCTAGGCATTACAGTCAACTTCGAAAAATCTGCCTTGTGGCCATCGCAGCATATCGTATTTATAGGGACAGAACTAGACATGTCAACCACCACTCTTCACCTTCCTCCAGAAAGAATTTCTATTCTTTGCCAACACATCATGTCCCTAATATCAAAGAACAGAGTACCAGCAGCAGAGGTATTGAAAGTTCTAGGATTGATGATGGCAGCTATTCTAGCAATCCTGTTAGCAAGGATGCATATGAGAATCCTTCAATGGCTTCTATTTACACAATGGTCTTACCAAGAACTTCCAGTGAGTCACATGATCCTGATAAATTCCTGCAAGAAGGATCTTCAGTGGTGGTTGACGTCTCTTCATGTCACAATAGGACGTCCTTTCATGCTTCCCCCTCCAGTTGCCACTGTGACCACGGACACTTCCCTGATAGGGTGGGGGGGGGCTATTTCAGGGAATGACTGCCCAAGGCACATGGACAGATCAAGAATTGCATCAGCATATCAATGTCCTGGAGATGAGAGCAGTACTTCTAGTGTTGCAGTACTTTCAGGACTCTCTTCCTCTAGGGACAATTGCAATACAGACAGACAACAAGTCAGTGGTCTGGTATCTGAACAAACATGAAGGGACCAAGTCTTATCCCCTTTGTTGAGAAGCCCTCAGAGAATAGCAGTGGGCACTGTCATCCCAGCGCTTTCTGTTGGCAACGCACATCCCGGGCAAATCCAATGTAATAGCGAACAGACTGAGCAGAGCAATCTTGTTGCCCCACGAATGGTCCCTCAAACTAGAGATTGCAGACAGGATCTTCTGCAAATGGGGCCAGCCTTCCTACGACCTCTTTGCCACAAATGCAGGAGCTATTTTGCCCTAATTTCCATGTCAGGTCACTCCCGAGGGATGGTCTTGTTGACGATTGGCCCCCGGGTCTCCTCTATGCATTTCCACTAATCCCCCTGATATCCAAATTCTTACAGAAAGCAAAGTCGCTGGGACGGACAATCATCCTCATAGCCCCTCATTGGCCTTGGCAGATTTGGTTCCCATTTCTTTATCATCATATTCTGGAAGATCCATGGATCCTGGACCCAGTTCCGGACTTGTTGACACATCTGTCAGGAGATCTTCACCCATCATTGCAGACACTGAAGCTAACCGCTTGGCTGCTCCAATTCCCCGCATAGCCAGGCTCTATAATCTTTCCCATGACACTAGTCAGATTTTGTTGGCTTCCCACAAACCTTCCACCAGAAAATTGTATCGTAGTAAGTGGAAGAGATTTTCCATTTGGGCTTCTTCCCACAACATTGACCCTTATCAAGCGCCATTGTCTTCTATCTTACAATTCTTGACAGAAATCTTTAACAAAGGAGCAGTGGTGGCTACGGTGCGAGTACAATTAGCTGCTATATCTAATTTCCATCTAGGAATTGATGGTTTGAATATTATGGCTCACCAATTGTCTAAAGCTTTTCTAAAAGGTTCTTTCACATAAGGCCTCCAGTGAAGACACCTTATACCCCCTGGAATTTGAATTTTATGTTATCTCGTATCATTCTTCCTCATTTTGAGCCTGCATCATCTTGTGAATGAAAATTCCTGTCATGGAAAACTACCTTCTTAGTAGCCATCACTTCAGCCCGTAGTGTCAGAGCTCCAAGCCCTTTCCATCAAGCCCCCTTACATGGTCTTCCATACTGACAGAGTATCTCTCAGGACTAATCCATCCTTTCTGCCCAAAGTATGTTCTGAGATTAACATCAATCAAGTCATTGAGTTGCCCGTTTTCTTCCCTAATCACAACAAAAAATTGGAATATATGTTGCACAAACTCAATGTTCATAGACAACTTAGATTTTATTTGGACAGAACCAAAGACATTAGGAAATCAGATCAGCTCTTTGTGTCCTTTTCTGAGACCAGGAAAGGTAAACCAGTTTCTAAAACAATCCTGTCTAAGTGGCTGTCGGATTGCATCACCTGTACATATGCTTGTCATTAATATGCCCTTGTCTAGTAAGGTAAAGGCTCATTCAGCCAGAGCAGTTTCTACTTCGTCAGCCTTTCAAGCCAAATTGGCTTTGGACAACATTTTTGTAGCAGCCACTTGGTCTAAACCTCACACTTTTATAACTCATTACAAAGTGGATAAGGCCTCCAGGGACAGGGCTTCATTTGGTTCTACGGTTCTGAAGAGTGTACTGCCGTGAGCCACCCAAGATCAGGGTGCTGGGGACGCTACCCATCAGTAATGAATGAATGGCGAGATTGAACAACTTCACATATAGAAGTTATGTACTCACCATAACATCCCATGTGAGTTGTTCCATCTCGTCTTCATTCTCATGTCCCGCCCTCCTTCCCCCTCCTGGCTGACAGTTGACCTGGAGGCTGTCTTCATCCTGGTTTTTCAATGTGTATTCATTCCTAGGTAGAATAATTATTGTACTATTATATGGTACGCAGCAAACAAGATCTGAGGTAATTCCAGCAGTGCATTATAGGATAAGGGGTGGGGTCTCAAGCTACTGGAGAACTTTGAGCTTGCTAGTCGGCCGTGTTGGAGCCAAGGATCGGCTCCGAACCCATCAGTGATGAATGAAGGAGAGATGGAACAACTCACATGGAACGTTATGGTGAGTACATAACTTCTTTTTAATGATATAGTCAGTAGTATTTTACCACTAGGATTTCAAAGAATAATTTTTCATTACGCTGAAAGAAACACATTAGGGGTTTGAAAAATTAGCAAACAGTATGTTTGAGTTTTGCAAGGAGTGGAGGTCTTATATGCTGATTATCTTCAAAAAATTAGGATATGACACTCCAGATGGATGAGATATGCAGAAGGATAGTGTGTAGCAAAGAAAGCAGAGAAAGCAGAAAAATGATATTCAAGATCTGGAAATGTCTTGGCATTTATATCTATCCATTAATATTATTATTCTAAATAGTGCAGTTTTGTTTTTATACTAGTGTTCAGATTAACTGCATTCATACCTTATTAAAATAATAAAAAAGAATGGAGCTATTGAAAAGTTGCAGCTGATCAGAGACTATTGTTAATTCCGTCGCAGTGATACCAGCAAGAAATGCTGGAAGTCTTAGGTTCAGCTCCCAAATAAAAACTAATTTTTCCTTTGATACTGCTATTATTCAAACAATGCCTAAGCAGACGGTTTTCTCTGCATCCGTGTGTGCTTTTGCTGTTTAACGTTAATCATCTTGCTAAGGGTTTTCTAGCTGAAAGGAAAAAGGGCTTTTACAGGGAAAGTTTAACACCAATTTGCCCAGCAGCACAGAATGGTGGAGGTAGGTCTTAAGCTCAAACCTCAAATAAGAGCTAATATTTTCTTTTCATAATACTGTGATTCTAACAATGCTTCAGCAGAAGGTTTACCGTGTGTGTGTGTGTGTGTGTGTGTGTGTGTGTGTGTGTGTGTGTGTGTGCGCGTGTGTGCCTGCATGCGTGCGTGTGTGTGTGTGTGTGTGTGTGTGTGTGTGTGTGCACGCGCGCGTGTGTGCGTGAGTGTGTGTGTGTGTGTGTGTGTGTGTGTGTGTGTGTGTGTGTTTGTAATTTGACCTTAAACATCATACTATGGTTTCCTAGCTGAAAGGAAAAAGTGCACTACAGCTAATATTTTCCTTTTATACTTCTGTGCTGCTGACAGTTACATGATACTCAAACATTACTGAAGGGACAGCCAGGGGAAAACTGTACACATATACTATGTGTTTTGGCATTTGATGTGCGTCACTTCCTTGCATTTTATAAATATACCGTAGATGGCAAATTACATTATACTTTTAAGTATTCACTCTTAACTATAGTAAAAGCAAAACATAAATATTCAGGGGGAATTCATTAAAGCCTACATGATTTTTTTTTGGTTGTACATGAGCAAGAATGGTTTTAGATTCAGTAAGTGCCACTTAGCGGTGTACAAGCACGTGTAAATAAGGTAAGTTCTGTGTAATGCAGATTACCTCATAAGTAAGTGAATCTTATGAAAATGACTAAGGTGGAGCGATACAGCAAGTAGAAAGGCATCTGTGCAGACCCTATGTTCATGTCTGTAGTGTATGCGGAATTTCCGAGTACAGCAGTCAACATAGAAAGAAGGGGATGTAAAAGTCAACAAATATGAGCATAATTCCCCTGAAATGGTTAGATCTCATACACTGATGTGTTAAAAGTCATTGTAGATGTCTGAAAATGTAAGGTAATATGTAAAAATAATTTTTTAAAAAGATTTTGGCATATTTGGGCTGTGCGCCTCAGTGTGCAAACATGCCTAATTGAAAAAAAAAATAGGAATAAAAAGCATTTTATAATATTTGTCAGAAATGTATTATAGGACGTTGTATCAGACCAATACAATGGTGCATGAACCATATAGTTACCATGCTGTCAGCATGGATATGTATGCAAATGAGGTGAATTTGTTGAATTAGTAAAAGGAGCAACCATGTCTCCTTTCGTGTAGGCTCCTACATCATGTTGATATTTCCACTGCATGTGGCTGCCAGCTAGGGGGTGTGTCCCAATAGTTTTAGGAATTCTTTAATTCCCATTGCACGTTTGCACTGCACACCACATAGCTGAGCATGTTCTTGCAGAAAGACCACCCAGTTCACAGTGATAACACATTACAAAGGTATGTATAGCCCTTAGGATATTAGCTACAGGTAGTTTTCAAAGACCAACGAAGGACATGATGGGGGTGCCACAGGCATCTGCATCTAGGATGCTGCACCAGTGCCTGGATGCTACCACATGCCAGTGAGCACACATCTTTTCTCCTCTCCTTTGAGGTGAGGGCCAGCAATATGCAACACTTCTGCTGTGTAGCACACTACCCTGAAATACTGAGTGCCATAGACTGCACTCATGTACACATCAAGGCACCACCTGGTGAGCAGGGTAGAATCTACCTCAACCACAAGGGGTACCACTCCATCAACTGCCAGGTCATATGCAATGCCCAGGGGATTATCTTGAATGTGTGTGCTGGCAGCCTTGGCAGTTATCACGACTGCCATATCTGGCACACATCACAGCTGTACCAGATGTTTGCTAGGAGGGACATCCCACATGGCCATTTACTGGGGGATGCTGGCTACGCCCTGGAACCGTGGATGATGACACCTATCAGAAATGCACACCCACCCACAGAAGAAAGCCATAGTGAGGCACATTCACAAACTAGGAACATCTAGAGTGTGTTTGGGCTTCTGAAATCATGGTTCCAGTGCCTAGATATATCTGGTGAAGCCCTGCAGTATTCTCCAGCCACATTTGCACAGATATTCACACTATGTGCTATGCTTTACAGTATGATCCTGCAGAAACAATGCAGCAGGATCAGCAAAGGGAAGGGACACACAGACCCATACCAGTGCCTAGGTCACCACAGCCACAGACATAGGAGGGCTTGGAGGAGGAACCCCCTACTGATGTCTCAGTAGGCAGACATAGGTGTGCTCAGTATGCCCTGGCTTTGGATAAGAGGCAATGCATAGCCATTCACTGACAACCAAGGGACCTAGAGACTTACACCTTACTCCTACATACAGAAATTAAAATAGATGTCAGACAACCCAGACATCCTGTACCTATCCATATATTGGCTGTGTACTGCTTGCATCTGACAGAGTCAGCCCTGAACTAGAGCTGTGTCATCTGCTGCATTTGCAAGGTAAGTCCATAACCTACACAGTACTGGTAAGGACTGCTATGATATGGCATTGTATGCATGGATCTGGCACATTATACAAGTAAGTGTAGTGGGCTACTTGGATAGAAATAACATCCACATGGGGCTACAGATACCCATTACAGTATCATGTTCCCATTACTATTCACTAGGCCTCATGCATGGAATATTCATGTAGTTCTACTGCAACATATTACTGGCGTATCAGTCAAGGGAGCTGTTTGACAGTGGGTTTACATGATAGCCAGACTATTGTTTATCCCAGCAGAGCACGTGGTTTTGTTCTCCCACCCACAACACAGCAGTGCTCCCTTGTAAGTGCTGTAACACTCACTTATCAATTGTATATCAGCATTGTAGGCAGTCTCTTGTCAGTAACATAGAAACTGAGCATACATTGTATGTCTTACTTAACACAGCAATAACAATGTACAGATTTATGCAGTTACTTTTGTGATGAATGACCCCTGTCTGTCAAGCTTTTTCTGTGGCTCAGTGAACTAGGTCAGTTATCTTGTGTGATGGCATTCATGGTTCTAATCTAGAGGTATCCATTTCTTTTGGATGGGTGATGTTATTATGTTATGTTTTACAGACCCTCACTCTGTGTGTGGTGTAATATTATTACTCTCTGTCACATATTAATTACATCAGACAACTTCAAAAAGTCATAGCCAATTTGAGTGTAGTGCAGCAGTGCAGAAACAGGGACAAATGTCATTTTGTGTAACACATAAAATCCCAGACTGGAGTACAGGCAGGTGTGGGCTGGAGTCAGTTTATAACTAGCGGAAATCCCACTGGGTATGCTCTTACACTTAGTTAAGCAAAGTGCAATTCTGTTGCTCCTCGTCCAGCCTGAAAATGGCACTTGTCCACCAGGCAGGTTTGCTGTGCCATGAGGAGCTTGTTTTTCCTCCTGTCAGGTACAGTTGAGTCTATGCAGTAGTACAAGTGCTTGCAAAACTCATTGGTGTAGAGCTCGGCATAGTTGGCTATTCCATCTGAGAGGGTAGGTGCAGTCAAATCAGTTATACCATTCCCATAGGAGGTTATAATCAGCTTGGTTGAGGTTTATTACTGTGATTGTTGTGGGGAGGGGGAGTCACGTGTGATAGTTACTTTTAATGAGACCCATTTGTGGTCAGATCTCAACAGGGAGGACCTCACAGTGGAGGTGGTACAGTGGTCACACATATTGGTAATCACCTTATGCATGTCCATTGCCTCCTCTTGTTGGGATGTCACGACAGTGGTTCAGGGGATTGTAAGTTAAGGATGTGGAGTGAGCTGTGGGCAAGTGAGTTTGAACATGAGTAACCAACACAATTGGTGGGTAGTGAAAGTCACCCCAAACCATGGTGCTGTGATGTATCTTGATAGACACAAGTAGATTCAAATAAGCACAACTGGTGTCTTGATTCATGGAGTTGCTCCTGTAGTTGGCAGTGGCTTGAGTAGGTACCCTTCCCGCAGTGACTAACACCTTCAGTGTCTCCAGGATATCACACTGTTTAACCAATCTGGATGTGTATCTGTCTTTATTGAGTATGTATACACCACCTGCATTACCTTGCACACTGTCAGTTTGAGGTCTGAACATGTGGAAGGACGTGTAGCCTGGTATGACTGTGGTGCTGTCCACAGCCTTGAACCAGGTGTCTGTGACTGCGCAAATGTCTGGATATTCCAAGGTGGGGACACCTTCCAATGAGTGGAGTTCAGTGTTGGCATTCCTTGTGTGTAGCAGCATAACTGTGATGCCGTTTGAGAATGACTTTTTCTCATTGGAAAGTTTTCCCTTGAGACACCACCTATAAGATGTGCTATGGAGATGTCAGCAACCTTGGCCAGTATACAAAATCCCAGAGGTGACACGTGAAGACCAACTCTGGCAAAGCATTGAGGTGTGTTGAGCAAGTCATTAAAGGGTGACATGTAGTGGATCCCCTCACAATGACACCACACACTAAGCCAATTATTGACTTCAATCATTTTCCATGCATATTGAGCCATCATCCTAGGTGATAGTCAAATGCAGCTGAAGGCTATGACCATACCCACCAGAGACACAGAGTTCGTAAGCTCAGTCATGTCTCTGCATACAGTCCAGTGAGGTACGTCTCAAGATTTACACACCAACAGGAACTATGACATTGTCATAACATTACCTGATGTTGATAGAGTTGCGTGCGTGTGTGGTATGGGGAGTCCTGGCACCTCACAGACATCTAACTGTGACCTTTCCCATATGTAGCCTGGTGAGAGGGACATCCATGTGTCGCATGATGTAATCACCTATGAATAATAGGTTTGATGTTGTGTATTGCCTCAGGTGTTTCACTGGTGAGACAGTGGTGTGGGTCCTATTAGGTGTACAGTGTTCTGCAGAGGTATTATTATGTGTAGTGAGCTTGCATGTGTGTTTCAGAGGTGTCTGTTGTTTGCATATGTGTGTAGTAAGGAGCTCTACACATGCAGGTGAGTGTGTGATGTGGGTGTGGTTGGAGTAGGAGGTAAGGTGTGCATGTTGGCAACTGTTCATTGTCATATGTACTGACTGGTGTGTGAGACACCATGGAATCAAGGTTTGTAATATAGTCACATCTCTCACACATTGTGTTGTGTGGCATAAGAGTACAGGGGTGGGGACGCTTTCCACATGTCATCAGCAGTCATTGATAATGCCATTAGCAATAGCGTCTTGCTTGTGTGTACGTCACAGCAGGCCATCGTTAGGCAGGGGCCTGACATATGCTGAAATGTAACATGTCATCACCTTTATGTAGGTCTCCAAAGGTAAAACAGCAGCTGACAGCATGTCATAGCATGGTTGAGTGACTAAGATGCTTTGCCAGACATGCGGCCCTTGCTTTAACCCTAATCCTGTTATTAGGCATAGTCGCAATAGCATGCCTACAAATGACAATGTACGACTCTAGCAAAGTTAGGGTCATTCAGCTACACCTTTGGGGTTGACAGCATCAAACACACTGACTTTAGGCACTTCTTGCGGTGAAGATGTGGATGTCTGTGCATGCACAGAGATCTTGTTCAACTTTGCAGTCATAACGTTGGCCTTGCAACTCTGCACTGCCTGTCAAACAATGAGACAGCAAACTGGATGTAGTGTGACATGATGTGGAACCACAGACATCTGTTCTAGTAACATAAATGTACAGTATGACATATCTAGGACATGCCAGAGGTAGACACACTTTGGCCAAATGTGGCCACTCCTCTGCAATAGGCCTCAGATCTATGTCATGCACATGTCCACCATTAAGCTGTGGAAGGTCAGGCTGCATGAATTGCTGTGAAACTGTAACCTAACATGGATCACTGCCACTGTGGTGCTTGTTCAAGCAACCTTGGACGTGTATGCCCCCTGACATTAAACATTATATTGTGACACTGCACCTGTGCTCCTAAACACCAACTGGTCAGTACCCTAGTGACATCCTAACAACCTTGGAACACATGGCATAATACATGCATACTCAAATGATTGTTCTGCTTGCTAAGCAAGGCATCTACCTGGAAAAGGGTATGTAAAGCCTACGGAGCCTTGCATGACATGGCACACCTATATGGGTGAACAAACAGGCTGTGGCCTGCTTCTCATCTTGAGCTTGGTACTAACATTTTGCTTCTGGTGAGAGAAACAGTATAGGTGCATAGTATCCCAGGAGGGAGTGGTTGTGGTGAGAACAGTAGCAGTACTTTCCAAGTACTAGCAATTCAGGAGACCCCCCCCCCCTCTTTTCAGCATTCTTTACAAGGTAATTGTATAATTTCAGTATACACTGCTTGAATAATATCCAACTACAGAATATCTGTGTAAAACCTCCCTCCTTACCTTCACAGGGTATACTTATTACTTTCCCGCCCATTGTTTGTCTGTGCTCTCTTCAGACACCTTGGATGAGTATTTTCTTGGAAACCATGATGTAATTAACTGCAGTACTGAGTTGTACACAGGACAAATAGCATGCAGTGACAATCGCTGTCCCTAGATGTCCCAGTAGTGTGATATTTAAAGCCATGAAAAGAATTATCATGGAAATGATCAATAACAATGTAGTACACCTACAGACACTGGACCAGATACAGTTTGTTTTGGTCAAGGGCAGAGCATGCCTACCCTAACCAGTAGACCTCAGTGACTGTTAAACTATGCAATGGATGAGGGGAAAATGACTCACACCACTTACCATGGCCTGCCAAGGCATTTTACACTATTAGGCCATCAGGCATTGCTGACACTGTAGATGTTATTTACAAACTAGTATGTCAGCCAGTGTATAGCCAAGTATCTGACTGTCATTATCCAGGATGATAGCATTGGTTAGTCCACCATTACAATGAGGCCAGTCACCAGTGGACTTCCCACACAAATCATTCCTGGAACTAACCCTCTAGCCATTCCCTTCTTTGCAGTCACGGCCACTGTCAGTGACCTCAGACTGACTACATTTGCAGATGATTGCAAATTAGGAGCTGACACTGGATCCTGTACAGAACAGTTATCCAGGATGGGCTGACACACACATTCAGTTGTTGCCAATGACAATTACTAAATGCCAAGGAATGCACTATACTGTCCTTTGGGATGTCATCCACCTCTGGTAAATATTGTAGTGTCTGCACAACTCCAACAGTTGACCTAGTAGTCAAGGACATATGGAGACTGAGAGTGATCTAGTCTTTGACTTTCACTGGTTGGTAAGCTGTGGAGATTCATTCAATGTTTCACAACTCATAGAGAAAGGTATGGCATGTAAATATTATAATGTCATTGATACACTGTATTTGGCACTCTTCACACCTATCATTGAGTGCAATGCCACCTTTGTATGCAACAACATAGGCATATCCAACAACTTTAACAGCCACAGAAGTTCCACAGTAAACCAACACATAGTATACATAACATGTCCTGTGCAGACTGTGTCAAGGCCATAACTGTGTATCTGCCTCCTACATGCTTTAGAGGGGAGGTGTATGGTTGCCATATAGGGAGGTGACAGATCCCACTGTGTACCTCCTGCATATCCAAGAAAGGACTAGCATGAGAAGTACCTGTTCTACAAACCTACACCTTGATTGTGGTATAAACAGGACATGCTGGAGAGACAGGTATGTAACCTAGAGACTACACCCTATATGTAACATCCATGTGAAGCACACTTCCACTGTAATGCACATCATGTGTAAGTTACACAATGGGATGCGGAACAAGACAATCACAACTGGTGTAGAACACAAGTGTCTAATGGACACTGGGAAATTGTAGATGGTTCATCTCCCACACCAACTACACCTTGTAGATGTCTCAGCTCCCCAAACCCTGCTTACACTTATCAAGGGTATTAGACCTTGTCAGTGATTAGGGATGCACTACTACGCTGAAAGACACCATTGCTCTTGTTAACCTGTTATACACATATAAATCTATGGAGCCATGCACCTATACTGCTTTACCTTTCTGAAGACATTTTCCTTCTATACTGACATTCCATCCTGTGTACAAATGTATGTGGGTTTATTGTACCTGTGTACCCATAGGTGTGTCCTACACAATCCTGAAAATGAAACATAAACAGTTCTATGAGACACCTTGCATTGTGTAAGTATGCAACTATTACAACATCATCCAATGTAATGTAAGCAAAATAAATGTACACAAAATAATGTGGTTTACTTATTACAAATTGCAGCATATAATACCCGTCAGTGACCAGGACAAGTGGCATGTCAAAGGCAACAATGGATGAGAAAATACCTATAGTAATTTATATAGTCACCCTGTGCATCAGACACATAGCTTAATTTCCCTGCATCAATGACAAGGATGACAGGGATGTGGCACAGGTATCATCACTTGCACAGGGTGTTTTGTGGGAAGTGCAGGAGGCCTAGGCTGACCCAATAGTTTGGCAAACATGTGTGTGAGTCAGGAAGGGAAGCAGACAAGATGGACCATGGAAATGTGGCATGTGTGTCTGTAGATCACTTGATAGACAGTGGTGTGTGAGTGTCTATGTGAACACAGCCAAGCTCTGCGCTAGCTCTATGTGTCTGTATGTTGGACATCTATGAGCCGTGCATGGTAGAGATGACAGTTTACTGTCTCCACCCTGAACATGGAAACTGGCTCTGCCAGGAGTTGCACTGATAACTCCATGCTCAAGGTCAGGAGTGGGGCTACTACCTGAGGGTGACTGCTGTCTGCTGGGACCATGTCCTCCATGGAAACACCCAGGCCCATGAGCCCATGGCCTGCCATATCTTGGTGTGGACAGCACACTCCCCTCTGGAGCACTGGATATACTGACACTATGGGAGTGTGATTGTTCACGGCCATGTGGACTCTCAGCTGATATAGTTGTTGACCTATGTCCATGGGTCCGACGCTCAACTCCAGCCAGATGTTCCAACACAGACAATGTGCATCCCAAGACAGATGATGTGTGATCTGTCTCAGACCACCGTTTTTCCACTCCATCAGTCAAATGACCCAGGGTATCAGTAACATGGTGGAGGAAGTCACGGATGTCAGACTGTACTGCATCCATAACCCTGAGCATTCATCTGGATTTCTGTTCGGAACATGCCTGTGCCTCCATGATGGCCCTAAACATACACTAGGTGACACTTGATGAGACACCTGCAACAGGTAGTAGAGGGACAGCAGGCCTCCTACAAGCACCCCTGTCAATCTACCTGTGTGGAACCCTGCCAGCTGTTTGGCTATGGGCAGTATCGGCACTCACTGCAGCTATAGTAGCCACACATTCCTGTTCAATGCCCCCACCCTCTGACTGTCCAATATCTGTGGCCTCAGGAGACTGGGTATACATAGGCATACTGACTGTGTACTGTGATAATTAGGGCAGAAGAGTGATGTCAACCAATGTGACAGATTTAGCCCCTGCAATCAACCCCAAACTGTGCCTCACTTTGGCCACCATCATTGTCAGAGTCTGAAGAGACACTGACATCAGTTTGTGAAGGGGACAGAGACCAACCCCCTCTAGTCACCTCTGATAAAAAGGGAAAAGCAGTACATTAATACCTGCACTACTGTGCTCTTCAGTACTATGTTGCAATATATGTTACACTGTATACAATTCTGTCACTATTACAGACTTGTTTATTCCCCAACCTGGTGTAGTAGGACATGAGGACATTTTTTTTCTAACAAACATCTGTAGTTATTGTAAATGAAAACTCTTAACACAGGGATGTCATGACCAGCAATGATGTACACTGTTGACATTTGCCAAAACTCTGCAAAGTTGACACATATGGCAGTCTGTAATGTCCTGACAATACTGTGACATCTATCGGTGTGCTTACACCTGCAAGGCATATATATCAGTGTACACTGTGTAGAGTCAGTAAATATCTGTACAGATGGCAATCATGTAGACAGTACATCAATCCAGCTAGCAGGTCTGGGATGACAGTTTAGTGAAAACATTGCACTAAATCTACATCTGTAACAAAAAAGTGTTGTGCTTGCCAGGAACAGGAGCACGGCCTTGTCTGATTCCTGACAGACCTGTGAAAATTTGAGGGAGAGGTAATGTAAACAGCATCACATGTTGCACTATGACAGGGTAATACTTGCTACGTTGGTGACAATCTGAGCATGACATTCAAAGTGCCGCTAATCCCCTCCCCCCAAAAAACACATGACACCCACATAAACCTATCTATACCCTGACACACTGAATGTTACAGTATTCCAATGCTGATCCAACTAAGCATACCTGGAAGCTCCTCTTGTGTGGGAACATTAGCACCCACATCCACGACATACTATGTGATGGATGCCTGGGAGCTGTACTGTGTTCCTAGGTTCTCCAGGAATTCCTGAGTGGCTGACAGCAGTTGTTCTGCCGCGGCCCTCCACCAGTGACACCATGATCCCTGGCCATGTCCACTGCTCTTCTGCATTCAGTGGTGATAATATCGGTGGCACAGTGTCACACCTGCTCATATGTCCTGTTCTGGTGACCGATAGCATTTACATCATGGACCAGGTCAGCCCACATTCTGCCCACTCTTCCCTGTTTGCCCTCCCCCCGGACAACAGGAGTTGATGGTTTTGCTGCATTGCCTGCAGGATTATGTCATTTTCAACATCTGTAAAAGGATCCCAGCATCTGGGATACATATTTCCTGAAAGACAAGAAAATGGGGACACATGTCAGGAGCACAAACGTGGGATTACAGTATGTAGAGATACATCAATAAAGGTTTCTAGCAGAATTCACTGCTTGATGACACATGTCATATTTAACACTGTGCAAGCATGCAAAGGGTGTGGGTGAAAGTATGTTAGTAGCAATAGTAAGCTATTCCTGTTTGTGCCATGATGGCTACTGATGTATGATCACACACCCAATGGAGGAGTTCATTACAGTTTGTCCCCTAGGGATAAAACCTCCTTATAATATATATCAATATCGGTGTCAAACAAATAGCAGTGTAGTATTACAACAGCTATCATGGGAAAGCACCAGGAAAATGGTGTACCCGATTACCACAAAGCATTCTTCCCTTACTATACTCTAGTTCCTATGTAGGTGTAACACATCTAGAGATCAATGACAGGCCATCAATACAGTTCTAAGAAAGGCTTAATGATGTAATCCCCATTCTCCTAAGTATATCCAAACATATGGATTATGTTGAAAAAAAAATGGATACTTACCGGAAGGAGTACAATACTACACTAATGAAAGGTACAGATATAAGAATGTTGTGCCAGGTATTTATCCTGCAAGGTAATTCTCATACACAATGGCTCCCCTAGCTTGATATTTGCCATTTTAACATGATTCTAATTAGCAAGTGATTGCCTGTGAACCAATCTGTGCTTCGGAAATGCTAATTGCAACCTGCACAGCTAATTTGCAGTATAATCAGCCAGTCCTATGCCACCACTGAACAAGATATAAGGGCTCAATGTAGTTTTCAACCCCTTTCAGATATGTTGGGGTAGAAATTACTGGTATAAAGATACTACATCATCACAAAGAGAATGTCTGTTACAGCTACTTTTTACCTACAGATGAATATGGTACAGACTGAAGGTGAAGCTGATGCTGCAGGCAATATACATAGACAGAAGGGGTCAAAACTTTGCAGGTGAACAAGACTTAAGAGTAAGTGTGGTGCCTGTGGCAGCCTTGTTGTGTAGGCAGAGCCAGATGGAGAGAGCCATCCCACTGGAAAGTAGGTTATGTGTCTCAGGTAAGTATGTTAGCCAAAGGTATCAATACCAGAATAACAGCCAACATGCTTTGTTTCCTAGAAAACGGTAGGGGGTCCATTAACCATTATGTCATGCAGTTGGGCAACTGCCAAGTTATGTGTTATGTCACGGTAGTCCCCTGTTACGTGTGTGCTGGCAACCCTTACTTCTAGCACAACCTCCATATATGTATGTTACTTGTCCAACTCCGGATTTCCGTAATATCACTAGCAAATCATTGTGGGCTGCAGTCTGATATTACTATACCTTAAAATCTAGCATTTATACACATGGATATCTGGCCAGAAGTTCAGCTACCTTTCCCGTATACCTTGTTCCTTGAGTGGGTGGAATATACAGCATTATTTGACACAAAATGGCCAGAATACAGGCTTGAACCTTACTGTGGGTATTATTCTACATTTATCAGACAGTGCTTTCTGCAGTCTTTATTCATTTCCTTTTTACGGTTGACTGGTGTCAGATTAGAACACGCATGCAGTGAATACAGGCATACTGCACACATGTGAAAAGATTACTTATCAAAGCGCAATCCTGCTTTAAACTTTATTGATAATGTTCCTTAAAAATATGCCATGTATACACATGGATATCTGCCCAGAACATCAGCTACCTTACCCATATACCTTGTTCCTGGAGTGGGAGGAATATATAGCATTATTTGACACAAAATGGCCAGAACACAAGCTTGAACCTTATTGTAGGTATTGCACTACATTTTCTGCAGTCTTTATTCATTTCCTTTTTACAGTTGACTGGTGTCAGATTAGAACACACATGCAGTGAATATAGGCATACTGCACATTTATATGAAAAGATTATTTATCAAAGCACAATCCTGCTTTATACTTTATTGATAATGTACCTTAAAATGTGGCATTTATACACATGGATATCTGGCAAGAACTTTAGCTACCATACCCATATACCTTGTTCCTTGAATGGGTGGGATATACAGTATTATTTGACACAAAATGGCCCGAACACAGGCTTGAACCTTGCTGTGTGTATTGTACTACCTTTATCAGATGTTTTTTTTTTCTGCAGTCTTTATTCATTTACTTTTTACAGTTGACTGGACTCATTAAAACACACATAGTGAATAAAAGAATAGTGAACACTTATTGGTTTGAAAACAGTACATATCACAGTATCACCCTTTAAAATCTATTGATTACTGTTGTTTCAAGTCTGGCATGTACAGCATGAATAGCTGTGTCAGACATCTAAGAAATAACCCATATACCCTCATCAGTACTTGAGTGTAACTTACAGCATATTTCACACACAATGAGCAGAGCAGAACAGATAGTGAATTGTTCATCTGGGTAGACCCCAACATCAACTGATGTTTAGAAGTGATGCTACACAGTAATGCATGTTTCCTTGATTTAACTTGCTTTACCATTTCAGGTAGGCAGTGACGCATTACTAAACATATTACATTTCTCAGGTAGTCATAGCTGACTGTTACAAATGCAAACTCTGTAAATAAGTTATTTTGACAGTACGTTATACATTAGGTTATTACTTTGATGTTTCCCTGCTTACCAAAGTCACCCCTCATCCTGGTCAAATGCTCTGCATGGGACTAGACATTGCGAGTCCTCTCTTCTGCAGCTGGTGTAAGAGAAGCAAACCATTATGCATACCAGTTTTGCACAGATTCAGCTTGAACATTTCTAAAGTATTGCCAAAGATACTGATGTATCTGTGGAGTCTGCCCAGCCTGAGCTTCTTGAACCCAGGTGTCCAAGGTTCCCCTCTTTCTATGCTTCAGGTCATCGTAGTGGTGATGACACTGCACACAGTGCGGGGGATATCAGTAGCACTGGTAAGTTTGCTAGCTAACCTATCCCAGACCTCAGACTTACACTTACCTTCTGAGCCCTAGTAATCACCCTGCAGCAGCCAGGGTTCATAGTTTTCCACCAGGAGTCCAACAAGCACTCTGGACTCCTGCACACCCCACCTCTGCACCCTGAAAGCGCTCTCCCTCTCCAACACCACCAGGCATATCAACAGCCAAGAGAAGACTCTAATGAATGGTGTGAAATTCCCGCCTGTTGGCCTTAATATAGGCTGCATTCCCGTGTTTACACATCATACTGTAACTTTCAAAAATGTGCCACGTTGCTTAGCATCACACAAACTCACACAAACCATTTTAGTGGAGCTGAACATCGTGCAAGCTCGCACAACCATGTTTAAGCAGAGCCTAACAATGGGCAAACAGGAATAGACCATTGACTATGTTTAAGCAGTGCTTAGCATCGTGCAACTTCTCTAAATGCAACAATTTTTTTTATTTTCACTTCTCTAAATGTAACTTTTTTTATTTTGAATGAAACTGATGTTTCAGTCACCTCACACATTTTTACAGCAATAAATGTAAAAGGTATAACTGCTCAGAACTCGAACGTAATTCAACCTATCTAGCTACTTGGATAGTAAAGAGAACCAGTATATCTTTGTATGTACTATTAGTGTTGCTAAGCACCGGGCCGTGCTGCACAAACAAGCAGAGGAAAAAAAAAATTAGACAATTGATTACATCCGTTTTCTATTTTTAGATATATGGTAGAAGTCTGCTCTGTATGTATAAGTGCAGCTCAACTTTGCTAAGCACTATGCCATGCCATGCAAACACTCAAGAAAAATAATTAGACAATTTATTACATCCAGTTTCTGTTTTTAGATATATATCAGAAGTCTGCTGTGTCTGTATAACCACAGCTCAGCATCACTAAGCAATGTGCCATGCCATACAAACAAGCAGTAGGAAGAAAAAAAAAAACTAAAAAATATTTGTATGATACCAGAGTACATTGAAAAGATTCTTGTCCTGTGCTTACCATCTGTCCAGGATTTTTCTGGAAAGACCACAGGTATGAGACAGACTCTATACTGGTGCTTGCATGGATGCAATATCTGTGTTACTGTGATATCCCTCAGCAGTGTGCCATGATTAATATGCATGGCGTGCTGCTGAGGGGAAACCATGTCTGTGTACATGGGTACATTCTGTGTAGACTCTACTGGAGTCTACACAGATTTTATTAAATCCTAGGGATTATATACAAGCATATCTAAAGATATGGCATGTTGTCAATTTTTATAGTGCATTATTGCAAGTTTATTAACTAGTAACATTGCAGTATAATATAAAAGCAAAATCTATGTTGCTTTATTCAGCATTTTTATTTAAAATTAGATCTGATATTGTTAATCTTTGTTCATTCCTTACTGATGGGTTATTGGTTCCATCCTCGGAACTGAGCCAGCCTTATATCAAGCTCGTGTCTGCCGGAAACTCTTGAGCCAAGGTCCTACCCAGAATGCTCTGCACCCTATTGCCTCAGATCTCGTTTGCCACGTTGCTGTACAGCCATGTCTGTCTCAGCTAAGTGAATGATTTTTGAAAGTTTATATATTGTTACTACTTTAAAAGTATTTCAATCAGTTACTTTTATTATCCTCCTACCCTATCGTATCTTTAAGACTCTCTCCTTTTAGTCTCTTTCCCTTTATTACCCTTCTCTTACCTTTGAGGTAATTCTTCATTACCATCGTTGGTAATCCTTTCTTCTTTCTCTCTCTTCTTACCCTACTGGGTAGCCTTTCTTATTCTTGGTACTGTCGTTCTTCTCCACATCATTATGTTGTACAAGAAAAGTAGTGTTGGTTTTAAACAGTGTAAGGATTGCAGCCATAAGTTACTGCCTTCTGATGACCATGACTTATGTGTCTATTGTTTGAATGTCTCACACCTTACTGTGGATTCCCCATGTGGGATTTGTAGACATTTTTTGACAAGGGCTATAAATGAGAGAAAGAACAAGTTAATCCTGAAAGGTCTCCTCAAATCTCCTTTATGTGAGGCTATATCTGGGGCAGTGGGCTCACCCCCTCCTGCTAAACCCCATAAGAGGC
Organism: Protopterus annectens; assembly: GCF_019279795.1. NCBI lineage: Eukaryota > Metazoa > Chordata > Ceratodontiformes > Protopteridae > Protopterus > Protopterus annectens. Next base: position 1,959,369,772 of record NC_056725.1, read on the forward strand.
ATTCTTCCTCTTCCTCATCGAGGTTGCTCACTTCATCTCCCTCTGGAGATCACAGGGAGTCGATTCATAAGAAAGTGAAAATTGCTACTCTGGTGCTGCCACATTTGACCCTTTCAGCTCCAGGCATGGCATCACCCCAGTTGATTCTTGCTCCAGCCATGCCCTCCGTATCGACACTGGCACAGGAGTTCCCGCTGCAGACACTTACGGCTCTGACAGTTCCATTGCAGCCCTTACTGGCACTGTCCCTGTAGGTACAGTCTCCTTTGGCACCATTGGTGCAATCCCCTTCAGCCCAGAATCTGACGATACTGTCCTCCATGGTGCAGACCTTTTTGGCACTGACATGCTCTTAGGTGCAGTCTTTTTCAGCACCGTCATTGTTACTGGTGCAGACACCTTCCATGACGGCATTGTACCCATCAGTGCAGACACTTGCCTTTACGGTGCAGACACCTTCGACTTCTATGGGGCTGCCTTCATTGGTGCAGACTACTTTGACAAAATTTTCCTCGGTGCAGACATCCTTGGTTCCGGACTCTGCACCACTTGAATTAGCAAGGACCAAGTACTCTCCTTCTTTGGATCTGTTCATTGGTAGCCAATATAGCCCTTTTCTAGAAAGGCCAGAATCACCTTCAGGTTTCTCTATGAGGTTGACTAGGAGCCTCCCCCCTATTGGAAGGAACTATCTGATCAATGACTGAAAAAGTAAATTCATGACCCGGGTATTCCTTAACATGCCTGGCAAGCGCATTCTCCATCTTCTCTTTTTTGATGGCATAAAGGTGTTCATAAAGGCATTCCTGAAGTTTCCTATCAGTTTTTCCTATATAAAACACCGGGCATGAACAGCACCTAGCCAAATATACCACATGTGAACTGGTACAGTAAAAACTACCCCTGATGGGGTATTTGGTCTCCCCAATACTAAAATAGGTCCCTGCTTTAATAAACCTACAGTATTTACACATATTGCATTTGTACATCCCCCTAACCGGGGCATGGTTTGATTTCATCTGTAGAATACTCTTCAGATTCAACCCCTCCTAAACACCACCTTGGGTGTGATCTCAAACTGTGAGTTACCTTGCATGTCTAATCGTAAAATACTCCAGTTTTTCTTTATGATGGAGGAAATGTCCCCTGCATCAACATTGAAAGTTGTAATAAAACTGCAAAGGTAATTCACATGGGCTTGCATACGGGATGGGTCAGGGTTCTGGGGTGCTACATTATTACCCAAAATTGGTACGTAGAATCCATTCTTCCTCTTACCGCAAACTTCATTGACCAATTCAGATATGAGACGGTCCGGGTTTCCCCTGTTCAAAAAAAGGCCATGAATAAACTCACATTCTTCAAGGAAGTCGCTGAACTTAGACACCATCCTCGCCACCCTCACCAACTGCCCCTTTACTATCGACTTCTTCTGCTGACTGCTCTCAAAATGTAAATAACTGTTATAAAAAGTTACTTTACGATGAATTTTGGCAGTAAAACAGCCTAGAGGGATATCCTTAAATAACTCCACATCTAAGTAAGAGATCCTCTCCTTAGAGAAATTGAATGTAAATTTCAAAAAACTGGTGGAGGTATTAAAACTATCTAACAGTATCTCAGCCACTTCCCTCTCCCCCTGTAGGATGATAAAAATATCATCCAAAAATCTAGTGTAAAGCAGGGTTTTCTCCTGAATGATAGGATTAGGGAAAACAAACTCTCTCTCCCAATAAGTCATCACCAAATTGGCAACGCTGGCCCCACAAGGAGACCCCCATAGGGACCCCTATTAATTGGTGGAACCAACGATTGTCGAAGGAGAAAAAATTACAGGTCAGAATGATGTCCAATAACTCCCTTACCATCAGAATGTCCCCAGCAGGTGCCTGTTTAATAGTCATGATAGCTTCAATCCATTCTAATGCTATGGAATGAGGGATGGAAGAGTACAAATCAATAACATCGATTGCCAAGAAATTACTCTCCCCTGTACAAGGAGTACAATTAACCCTCTCAAGAAATGATCAGGAGTCTTTAGAAATGTGGGACTCACTGGACACATACTTTTTCAAAACTGTGTCCACCACCTTCGCCCCAGCATAAGTCACACTGCCCCTTGCACTCACCAATTGGTGCATGGGGGGGTGTCATGCACATTCTTATGAATCTTCGGATTGCCAAACAGGACAGGTATCCTGGGGTTAGGGGTACAGATATAGTTAAAAACTTCCACATTAATGACTCCATTAATGAACATGTCATTGAAATAAGTACAGACCCTGGTCACACTCTGATTCAACTCATTTTTTGAAACCTCCCTATAGGTTTCAGATGCCAGAATATTTTCCATTCTCTGAATGTAATCTACCTCTTCCATCACTACTAGTCCTCCCCCCTTGTCTGGCTGCATAACCCTCACAGAAGAGTTGGTTAACAATTGTAAAAGACACTTCTCATCTTTGTTGATATTATAAGGGACAATTCGTTTACATTTCAATAAATGACGAATGTCTAAATCACACAGTCGTTCAAAAATACAAAAAGAATGTTGTAAAGGGGGATTAAATGTACTTGGAACATAAAAATCCTTCGGCATCATGACCTGATCACCAAAAATAAGCTGGAAATTAAGCTTTCTAATAAAAAGCTTGAGGTCAATCAAGGTATTGGCCACATCTGCCCTCCTACTGGGTACAAATGTCAAACCCTTAGCCAGGAGATCCACCAATGGTGGGGTAAAAACAAACCCTGAATAGTTGTAAATCTTAAAGTCCTTTCCAGTGTTGGTAACAATCTGACATGGGCTCATTACTGAGAATACTGTAGAAAAGACAGGCAAACCTAATTCCTCCTCCTCCTGGTTAGCAGAGTTTAAAATTTTTAACCACTACAGGACAAAGCTGAAAAAAGTCACCAAACCAAGAACCAGTTCAGCAAGTCTTACTCAGTCCTGATAAAGGCAGCTTCCAATCACATAGGAAGTGGATTGTTTTTTTACTCGTGGTATCTTTTTATGGAATTCTACCTTTGGTGTCCTATGTGATTGGAAGCTGCTTTTATTGGGACCAAGTAAGCTTTGCTGAGCTGGCTCAGAGTTTAAAATTTTCCTATAGCATTCTTCCTGGTTGTTGTGTGTGTAAATTTTTCATGATGTCTGATAAAAAGGGCACATCAGGTTTCAAACACTGTGCTTCTTGTAAAAGTAAACTTACAAATAGTGATTCTCATGATGATTGTATTTATTGTTTGGGGTGCCCCATCTTTTGGTGCAACCTCCCTGTGTGATTTGCCAAAGTTTCAGTCAGTGCACTTTGAATGAGCCCAAGAATAAGTTGATCCCGAAAGGCCTACTTAAATCACCTTTTTCATAGGCCCTTTCTGTGACAGAGGTCTCAACCCCTCCTATTAAGGACATGAAAAGCTTCCATTCGGTTCCCTCTTCACCATCTGGTGACCATGGAAAATCTGTGAAATCTAAAGTGCCAAAACAATCTTCGGAGCATAAGTCTGCCTTGTTGGCACTGACTTCTTTTGCTCCAGCTACGGCCATTACTATATCAGTGCCAGCTTCGGCTCCGATACTGTCTCTGGCACTGACTATCGACCTTACAACTACTGCTACAATCTCGGCACCAAGTGTCACTTCAGCACAGTGCACACCTTCGATGCCTATCTCTGCAATTACGACTGAACCTTCCACGTCAGCTCCGAGTATCCCTTCGGCACCAAGCCCTTTTACGGTCCTGATAATTACGATGTTGACTCCACCATTTCTGGTCTCTGAACTTGAGATATCAGTGCCAGCAGATTCTGCACCATAGACCCAATACTCTCCATCTATAGACCCATTTCTAGGGCAGGTGTACAGTCCATTCCTAGAGTGACCTGACTACCCATCAGGAGTATCCACTAGATCCACCAGGAGCCTTTCAGAACTTGATGTGGTGCATCTTGTGGAACAGCTGTTGACAACTAGGGGATACCCACTTCTTCCAGGACCCATCCCCCTGCAGGATTTAGGTTGACTTCTCCACGGACTCCATCCTATTCTCCTCCTTTGACCATACCAGTTCCAAAGCCTTCTGCTCCAATGTCGTTTTTGGAACCCCAATCTTGGTGCCTGTAGTGGACCTCACTGGGAGTCTGGGACTGTCCCTTTGGTCTTCAGTTCCTGCTGAACCAGTCCTTCCTCAAGCCCGTGATTGGGCTGCAGGCTCTTCGAGTCATGGCACAGCTGCCAGTGTTTCTTTGGTTCCATCCTTAGTGCCAGGAGCTCCATCTGCAGCAATCCTGCTTGAGGCTTCATCCTCAGAGTCAGGTTTGATGGAGCATGGTATGACCCCGGTTCCGAGGTTGTCCTTCTCAGTTCCGGGCAGACCTGCTTTCTGTCTATGGAGAGGGCCTTTGCTTCTGGTAGCATTCCACTGATGTCGGAACCCCAGACTTCTCCCCCCTGAGCTACAGCTGTCGCAGGCCACCTCCCCAGGACACCGAGCAGGAAAACCGCAGGATCCCCCATTGAAGGGTGCCCTCTCTTCCGAGTCCTTCTTAGAGGTCCCACTGAGGAGCCCCCACAGAAGAGATCGTGCAAGAAGAAGCACGTGGACACGCCTGAGGAGTCTCTTACTGAGGACATGGATTTTGATGAAGGTGAAGGGTCCCCATGTTCACTCCCTGATGATGTCTCCTTTGGAGACATCCTTGAAATGTTGAAACAGAGGGGTGATTGGAAGCCTACTAACCCTTCTTCCAAGGAGTCCGTGTTTGTGCAGGCCTTCCATGTTCAGCCATCTACCTCTTGGGTGACCCCACCTGCAGATGAGCTAGTTCAGCTCATGGTGCAGCGCGCTTGGAAGAACCCTGATTCTGTTGAGGCAAACCCTCGGAGACCGGACAAGATTCTTTCTTCACTTGAGGAAAACCTGCATTGGTCCAGAGGTTTACCAGTTGATGCTATGGTGGTGGTGGCAGCCTCGAAAGAGGGTCTCACTGAGGAGAGTCCTACTCCACCCACCCAACATAGAGTCCTGGGCCATGGACAGATTGGGGAAGCGACTCTTTGCTTCAGCGACTTTTGCCATACAGTCCCTGAATTACTTGTCACATTTTACAACGTTCCAAACAGACTTGATCTCTGAACTCTCATGACACTCGCAGAGCAGATGTCTGTTGAGGCAAGGGATAAAGTTGCTTTGCAGCTTACAGCCCTAGAATTGATCTCCAATTCGTCCATTAGGTTGCTCTCCCACACAACTGAGGGGGTGGCTAGAGCTGTGGGTTCAGGTATAGTTATGAGAAGCCATGCCTAGATGCACATTTGTGACCTCACAGACCCTTTTAAGTCTTCCTTCCTAAATGCCATTTAAGCATCTTCCCTTTTTGGCATCAAGCTGAAGGACACTCTGGCCAGGTGTGAGCAGGATGGTAAGTCCCTGTCTGCCATAGGTCTATGTTTTTCCAACCCTCAATGTTCCTTTTCCAGGAATCAGAGGAGTGGCAAAATGTGGCACAAATAATCTCAGGGTCCTTTCCATGCCATGTGTGGTGATGATACCCCCAGGGGCAAAGGGGGTAACGATTCGGGAAGATGCCCCTACCAAGGCAGAGGGGTTCCATGTAATCAGGGACCCAGGGATTCTTTCTCTGGCAGCCTTATCAGCGCTCCTGAAGAACAGGCCAATTGCTTTCCTCTGGAAGCAGTTGGGGGTCATTTCTATCTGCACCAAGCTGCCTGGCATTCAATAACCACCGGGTGCAGAAGATCATAACCAGAGGCTACACTATTCCCCTCATTGTTTATCCAAAGCTTCCATCAAAACTTCCTGATGTTAAACCCAGTCAAAGTGAAGAAGCAGCTGCAGAAATAAACAAGCTGTATCAAAAAAGAGTCATCCAATTAGTCCCATCAGACCAATGCAGATCCAGATTTTATTCAAGATTAATTTTGGTGCCAAAAAAGACAGGAGACTGGAGACCCATTCTAGATCTGAGCAATCTAAACAAATCTGTTGCCCAAACCAAATTCCAGATGGTCACAGTTCAGTCCATCCTCCATTTTCTGAGGGAGGGCAATTGGATGTGCTTGATAGATCTCTGGGATGCGTATTACCACATCAAAATGGACAAATGCTTCAGGAGCCTCCTTCACTTCTGGCTGCGAGCCAATCATACCAGTTTCATGCCCTGCCATTTGGACTCTCTACAGCCCCCAGAGTGTTCACAAAGTGCATGGCAGTGGTTGCAGCTCACTTGAGACTACAAGGATTTTGGGTGTTTCCATATTTGGATGATTGGCTCCTTACCACCCCCATCAAGCATCTTCTGGTAACAGCCCTGCATTACACCCTTACACTGGAAAAATTTTGGGGGATAACTATAAACTGGGAGAAATACAATCTGGCTCTGGCCCAGAAGATAGAGTTTATCAGAGCAGTCTTTGACATCTGCTGTTTTCTGGTGTTGCTCTGAGCTCACAGACTTCAGAGATTGAGGCTTCAACTCTGGGTGATACTATATCAAAACAAAGTCTCAGCGAGAGAGGTTCTTCAGGTTCTAGGATCCATGGCAGCTTCCATACCAATAGTGCCTCTTGCGAAACTGCACATGCGAATACTTCAATGGCTTCTTCTCTCTCAGTGGTTTCCAAATTACCATTCTCTATGCTTTCAGATTCAGATAACCAATTCTTGCAAACAGGACCTTCTATGGTGGATGAGGCCAGACACAGAACTTTGGAGCCACCCATTTCAAAACCCTCAGCTCAAAGCCATTGTGACCACAGATGCTTCCCTGATAGGGTGAGGGGGCCATTTCCAGGGAAAGACAGTCCAAGGCACATGGTCCACATTAGAGGCCAACTTGCATATCAACGTTCTAGAATTGAGAGTGGTGCTGTTAGCATTGCAAGCATTCCACCCTGTTCTTCTTCCTGGTACGATTGCAATTCAGTCAGACAACATGTCAGTAGTCTGGTATGTAAACAAGCAAGGAGGGGCCAAGTCCTATCCCCTGTGTTTAGAGGCCATGAGAATTTGGCAGTGGGTGTTAGCTTCCAACTGCTTTCTGATAGCAATGCATATCCCAGGGATTTCCAACGTGATTGAAGACAAGTTGAGCAGATGTATCCTATTGCCTTACAAGTGGTCTCTCAGTCCCGAAGTAGCGGCAGAAATCTTCAGCCATTTGTGTCAGCCTTGCTGTGACCCATTCACCTCCCTGTCAAACAACAAATGCAGCAGCTAGTTTGCCCTATTTCCCCCAGGGCAGGGAGTTCCCGAGGCATGCTCTGATCCACGATTGGCCCACGGGACTACTATATGCCTATCCTCCCATTCCTCTGATACCCCAATTCATAAAGAAAGCCATTTGGTTGAAATGTAAAATGATCCTCGTAGCCCCCCCTTTTGGCCTTGGCATGTTTGGTTCCCCTTCCTTCGGTCTCATCTGTTATGTTGACCGTGGATTTTGGACTCTCTTCCAGACCTAATTTCTCACCCCCAAGGGTTGAGTCATCCAAACCTATCCAGTCTTAAGCTGACAGCTTGGTTTCTCCACTTCTGTTAATTGCCAGGCAATATGACCTTTCCTCATCCATTTGTGACATTATTCTGGCTTCTCATAAACCATCTACCAGAAGACTATATCTGGACAAATGGAAAAGATTCTCTGTTTTTTCTAAGGGAAAGATGCTAGATCCGTATTCAGCTCCATTCACAGCGGTTTTACAATACCTGTCTATGTTTTTTGAAGATGGAGCCACAGCCTCTACCATATGAGTGTACCTAGTGGCTATTTCAAACTATCATAATGGAGTGGATGGTACTCTCCTAATTTCACTGCATTTATGTAAAACTTTTCTCAAAGGAATTTTGCATATTAGGCCTCCAATCAGACAGCTTATAGAGCCATGGAACCTCACGTTAGTTCTCCAGTCTTTGAATCAACCTCCTTTTGAGCCCACTACCAAATGTGATCTCAAATTCTTGCAGTGGAAATCCCTCTTCCTGGTAGCCATCACATCAGCCAGATGAATTTTTGAGCTTCAAGCATTATGCACCCAAAGACCCTATGTAATCTGCCATAAGGACAGAGTATCACTCTGGACAAACCCATCTTTCCTCCCCAAAGTTGTTTCTGACTTTTGCATCAATTAAACTATTGACTTACCAGTATGTTTCCTGAATTTTTCTAATAAAGGGGAATACTGCCTGCATTCCTTGGATGTGCACAGGCAATCAAGATTTAATTTAGACAGGACCAAAGCAATTTGTAAAACTGACCAACTTTTCATTTCTTTTTCTAGGCCTAGAATGGGAAATTCTGTCTCCAAGGTTACTTTATCTAAATGGTTGAGGGACTGCATATGTTTCATTTATTCACGTGCAAAAGAACCTATGCCAAAGAATATTAAAGCCCATTCTACTAGATCTATGTCAATGTCTGTAGCCTTCCATTCCAGAGCTTCAATGGATGATATCTGTGGAGCAGCCACTTGGACTAAACCCCACACTTTTATCAATCATTACAAACTGGATGTGGTCTCCAGAGGGAGAGCTGCCTTCGGCTCAATAGTATTCAGGAACGTTCTTCCATAAGTGCCACCCAAGGATCACAAGGTAGCTGTGGATTCTGTCCCATCAGTGATGAATGGAAAGAAGATTAACAACATCAGATAAAGAAGTTGTCTTACCATAACATTCCATACGTGTTGTTCATCTTCTTTCATTCATCACTTCCCACCCTCCTTCCCCCGCCAAAGGCTCCTGGCAGATACTTTGGGTTCAAGTGGTGTCTTAGGACATTTGCGCAGAAATGGCCTCTGCTTTACTTATACATGGGCAAACTCGATCTGAGGTAACAGGGAGAAGGGCATTGTGGGCAGAAGCTTAGCTTATGAGTTTTGGCTGGCGTGAGCTTGGCATTATACCGACTCGGTTCCAAGGGCTCAGAACCAAACCTAAAAGTGATGAATGAAAGAAAATAAACAACACAGATGGAATGTTATGGTAAGACATAACTTCTTTTTAAGGTCCTTCTTACATAATTCTTCTGGATATATTCCTGTCACTTATTCTTAATAGTGTTTGCTTCTAGGTCCAACCCATCTTTAATATTTATTATGTTCATTATTGCAAGAAAGGTTTCATTAATATCACCAATCATCTTGAAGCCATCTCTTGTCTTTCTCACTATGTTACCCTTTTTACAGTTCTCATTTAAATATGCCTCACCATCTCTTGTTGCAATTCTCTAAAGATCTCCATTTGTTTTTATTTTATGTATCTCCATTGACTGTTTCTTTCCTTCTTTCTTCAGATACTTCAGTAGCCACAGAAACAGCTATTTTCCTACTTTGGCTTCTTTATATTTGGAATATATTTGTTGCCAACCTCTGGACAATATCCTAAACTTCTATCCATAATTTTTCAGATGTTATGTCTATGAGATCTAATCCTTTCAGAATGTTCTTCATCTGTACTACAAATTTATATAAAGCATTACTGAACTCTGAGAGCTATTCATGTCTTCTTTAATCTAATTCTGATTTTTGCAATGAAAAGTTCATGGTCTAAGTCACTGTCAGCTCTAGCTCTTGTTTTTGTTGTCTGTATAGAGATCTTCCATTTCTGAGTTTCAAAGTTTACAATAAATCTGATTTCGATATTGGCTATCTGAGGGTATCCATGACTAAAGAAATCTTACAGGCTGTTGAAAGACTGCATTTGCTATAACCAGTAAATTATCTTGGCCGAATTCTATTAGTCTGTGACATGCTTCATTTAGTACACCAAAATCAAACTTTTCTGTTATTCCTCATGTACTTTGTCAGCCAACTTTAGCTCCCCATTCAGTCATGATGAATGCCATATCATTTTTTGATGTTATGTTCAGATGGTGCTACATATTCTCATAGAATTGATCAAATTGTTTTTTTTTTTTTGGCATCTGTAATTGGAGTATAAATATGCTGCATGGTAATGTTGAAAGGCTTGCCTTGGACTCTGATTCTAATCATTCTATCATTTTTGGGTAACCAAATATTAATTTTGATACCTTTTTATTGACAACAAGGGCTAATTCATTCCTTCTGCAATATTTTATCCACAGTAGATGGTTTGATAATTATCTTTTGTAAAATGACTGATTCCAGTCCATTTGGTTCACTAATTCCAAAGATATTGATGTTTATTTTTGTCATCTCATCTTTAATCACATCAAATTTATCTTAATTCATAGTTCGTACATTCCAAATTTCAGTGATGTATAATTCTTTGGAACATCAGAATTTAGACCCAAGAGTCTTATCCTCCAGTGCTATTTTGACATATCTATACTTGCTTTTATCCCCAAGAATTTCTTGGAAAAATATAATAGAGAGGATTGCCATTAACTTTTCCAGTGGACCAAATTTAGTCCATTCTCTCTACCACAATATGCCTGTCTTCTCTGACCTAAAATGGTATAGCCCATATCTTCAGTGAGATACAAAGAAATCTCACAGGCTGTTGAAAGACATCAAGACAGCATGGTGGTCCAGAAGGAGCCCATGTTACACTTTTTTAGATGTAATGTGTCTAGTGATGTATGCAGTAACTGTTCATATTCCCAATCCATATCTGTGCCTTCTGTTTCAGTAAAGTCCTTTGCATCCCACTTAATTTAAATTAACATGCATAATCACGCAATTCTTTCGTTGCCAGAACTCTGTCACCACATATTTTCACTTGAAAATGTCTGAGCAGGGTGTGAGAGCAGGGAGAGCAGCTAACAACAGTGTATATCACAGATCTGTGATTGGAACCTCTCATTTTTGTAGCTTTTTTCATAACTCAGCTGCCGTTTGATAGCTTGTACTTCCAACACCAAGTTCCTCAGTTATTGACCAAATGTTTAATACTTAGGTTTGTATAAGCAAATGTTTCATTAGTGAATTAAAACAAATCCACAGAATATGTTTTCATACCTTGTGGAGAATTAGTCATAACAAGCTATTTTATGGCAGAGGAAAATGATATTTTGAATGCAGTATACTAAACATATTCAGTTAGAAGCACATATTAGGGTATAAGAGAAACAACTGAATGTAGTAATGATTTTATAGGGTCTATATTAGAACACCGAAGTTTCAAAACTTCGAGTGTTCTAATATCGAACCCTAGTCATCGAAAATTTAAAACATCGAACATACAGAATAGCGATTTTTTTTCCTAGGGAAAAAATTCACTGTTCCAAAACACATACACACAACACAAGCACACCAAACAAACAGCAATCCACACACATACACCTAAACTCTTACACCTAACCCTACACTAAACTATACATACACCACTAACTATCCACTTACCTTAACCCAAACCCTAACCCTGAGGTCCGTCACTATCGCACAGTCACCTCACCCGTGCCCTAATCCTAACTCACCTACCCCGCCCTAACCCTCACGTCCACACAATCGCACACTTACTTGACCCGCACCCTAACCCTAACTCACCTAACCCGCCCTAACCCTCACGTCCACACAATCGCACATTTACCTGAACCTGACCCGTAACTTTCCACCACAGGGCTGAAAATACCGAAGCAACAGAAATGGCCAACCAAATTTTCCTAGGAAAAAATTTGGTTTTCTGTTTCTTCGATATTTTCAGCGTTCGTTGAAAATGGGTCGATATTAGAACACTTGAAGTTTTGAAACGTCGGTGTTCTAATATAGACCCGATTTTATAGCAGTTGCTTATTTTGTGGACTAAATTCAGGAATCTCAAAATACATGACATGTTCTGTTTCCTTTTTGCCCATGGTTTGTAAATTACCCTACTTTAGAGCCCTTAAAGCCAGTGAAGCCACAATTTGCCATATCATAATGTAATATAATATGGTTTGATTATGCCATTTACTAAGCTTGAACAAAATTGAATATGAGCATGTAAAAGGACATAACATACCCTATAATTAAAAAACCTTCTCTAATTATGTTTGTAGTGAGTGAAATATGCTCATGTTATTTTCATTTAAAATGCTTCATACTTGGAAATATACCTTAGAAAATTGAAAATAAAGACTTTACTATTCATTGACCCTTTTCTAATTTATCCTTAGAAAGAATTAATCTAGATTCAGGAAATAAAATGATCAGATCTGAAAACAAACAAGTCAGCATTTTCTGGGCCCACATGGAATTTGTGAACTTATTTTAGAAGCCATAATTATGTAGGATGCCAGGGTTTCAGGCTACTGTTAATCATTAGTAAAATTATAGAAAAGCAGTTTCCTGGAGGGATATTACTCAGTTAAGCACTCGTAAAACACTCAGACAGAACAAAGCTAATTTCATAACATGAGACTAAATATATAAGCAAATATAGACAGTTCTACTAATAGCAATAGTTCAAATTACTTTAATTTCCTTTCCTCTTATAATTTAAATCGTCTAAAACAATGCATATTTGTGCATTGTTTACAAGTTGTAATACCTATCTGTATGTATGCCTGCTAATGTTTTAGTAGGATTTATTCAGGAGATATCTTTGCAAATCTGTGGAAGTAGAAAATATGGATAAAAGATGAAAATGCAACCATTTATCAAGTAATTTGAATTAACCATACTCATATACATTACTGTAATTCTGAAAATGTCTCCAAAATTAGTACAATAATTTTCTTCTATATTATTTCTCTCACCACCATTGATTTTGAAGTCCTGCAAGGGCCACAGTGATTTTGTTGACCTCATTCTGCCTGTGGGTGAAAGCTGGGACCACAGAAATGGCATTCGCAACTGGTTGCATATTTTATTGTGCCATAACTGCTGCTTGCTCTAGTCTGTGATCCTTACCAAAACACACCTGCAGTTGCAGTACAATCAGTGTGTGCAACCCAGCTACAGTGAACTTTGAGAGGCTTGGAAGCACACAAATCAGCTAATCTCCTGCAGCTGCTAACTAGGCTGTACCAGGTGGTGTTCATGCAGCTGAGCAGGCCTAGCTAACTCTTTCCCCTGGATGGATGAATTGCTCTCTGCTTCTGACTTCCTTCTCCTGGATCCACCCATCTTACACTGTTCAAACCCGTGACTCCTGAGTTACCATCAAAGCTCTATTTCTCAGTGTGATTGAGCCAGCTGTACTTAATACATGACTGATTAGAGATGGTTAATTCCTCAATTAACAAATGTAGACTTTTTTCAACAAATAGCAATTTGGCATAAAAAGCATATAATTATTGTAGTGAACTTGCAGTTCTTAAAATATATAGTTTTCTGGGTCCACTACCCTCTGAACACAACAACAACCACCATTCCATCACATCAGATTTTTATGGCTCTTGGTCCTAACTTCAAGTGTTTTATTTAGTGACATCCTGCTGCAAAACAGGTATACCATGCACTATTTTTGACAACTGGAAAATCTCCTCAAATATCAGTAGTTTGCCTTTACTGACCGAACACAGGCACATTGCTTCTATGTTTCTTTTCATTTTACAGTTCGAGCGTGCTGACAGGAGAGCATTCAATATGTACCATGCCATGGCTGACAACTGAATGGCTAACACCAACCTGAATGCGACTTGTGTAATAAGCTTAATGTTTTTAGTGCAGGTGTCAGTCATAGTTGCTAAAGTACCCAGATTAATGGAACTATTGATTGTTACTCTTCTGCCAAAAGAAAGTACAGATCTGATGTTGTCAGTTTTCATTCATTCCTCAACTAATGGGTTCGGATCTGATCCTCGGATCTGACTCAGCCTTTATACTAGCTCATGGTCTCCAACAAACCCTCAAGCTCCTTTTCTACCCATAATGCACCACCCCATCATCACTTAGATCTCATTTGCCTCTTTAGCATTTAAACTCCTTATATATCACTATTGCTTTAATCTTTAATCTTTCATTTTAATTGTACGTTGTTTCTGCTATTCCTTTCCTTACACTTCTAAGTGTAAACTTTCCTACCATTGTTGGAAGGCCTATCTTTCCTTCCCTTCACCCTTTTACACTCGGTATATTCTTCTTTAATTACCATAGTTGGTATTTTGTCTTTATCTACAATATAATTGTAGCTCATTAATACCATTGCTGGTATTTTATCTTTCCTTTAATTTTAATTGTAAGTTGTTTCTGCTATCCCTTTCCTTACACTTCTAATTGTAAACTTTTCTACCATTGTTGGAAGGCTATCTTTCCTTCCCTTCACCCTTTTACACTCAGTGTATTCTTCTTAAAATACCATAGTTGGTATTTTTTCTTTATCTACAATATAATTGTAGCTCTTTAATACCATTGCTGATATTTTATCTTTCCTTTTCTTTCTGATAAAAAATAAATAAATAAAAAGATTTAGTTTAACATTTTTTTTCTCTTTACAATAAATTTTCTCTTTAATAGTGTCTGAAAAAGCAGGATTTAAAAAATGTGATAGGTGTGGGCACAAGTTGCCTTATTCTAATGCCCATAATCTTTTGTATATTGCTTAGGTCCAGAGTATTTACAACAGGACTGCAGTATCTGTTGTGGGTTCAACCCCCAAGCTCTAGCAGACAGGAAGAATAAGTTGATTTTAAAAAGAGTACTGCCATCTTCATTTTCTGCCATTGCTGGGGTTCAGTCCCCCAAACACAAGTCTAGATACCCTACCAAGAGGTCTAAGTCTTCTGAGTTTCCAGCTTATTCTTCATTGAAGCCTAGGAAGAAGAAAGAGAAGCTGGATCTGAAATTATTTATGGTCTGACCCTTATCAGATCCGGTTAAGCCTGTGTTGGATCTTACACCCACAGCCAAAACCTTTACCAAGGACAACATAGTCTGGATCCAAGCCTGTCCAGAGTGCCGTCTCACTTTTTAGATAGGTGCTCCAATTCACATCCCTGGTATCTTCTCATTCCTCTGGTATTCTCACAGAAGCAGATGTGGAGAGGATGATGAGGAAATTCTTCACAGAGCAAATTCACAGATAAGTTTTCACAGTTCCTGTCCCTTTGGGTCAGGAGATCCAGTCATCTATTACTCCACCCATTACAGCTCTTTCTCTAATCCAACCTGTGGTTTCAGAGTCTTCAGATCCAAGCATTCCAGGTCCATCTGGTTAAGATCAAAAGAGAGCACTGTCTTTGGATCTGAATTCTGCTCTGAGTACACTGCCTCCCACATCTTTGGAGCCAGATGACTCTCAGAGCTGAAGCATCCCTATTGGATCTGAGAGGATAGAGTCAACTCGTAAGGTTTTAGGAGCCATGTCTCCCTCTCAGAGCTTCAGCACTGGACAGCTTGGCTCCAACTTCTGCCTCAGTTAGATTGTTCTTTGGGCAGAGGGATGCAACAAGCCAGAAATTTGCTTTCTTGGCTCTGTTGTCTTCCTTCTCCCTGGGGTGATCTGCCTTTGAGGCTGTGAAGAGAGTCTTCTCTGCTCTGGCAGGTCAGATTGGTCCTTCCTCCTTGGATCCACCCTCTATTTGTCAGATTACTTTGCACCATGATCCTCAACATTCTGCCCCACAGGTACAGCCAGCTCAAAGCTTCCAGACTACCTAGCAGGGTGTCCTAATCTTTTCTGATACTTCACCAGACCACCCCACCGAGGAAGTCTCTAGGAAGAGAAAGTGCAAAAGGAGAAACTTAGTCTCTCCTCAAGAGTCAGTCACTGAGGATACTGATTTCAATGAAGGAGAGGGGTCCCCAAAATCACCACCTGATAATATCTCATTTGGAGAAATTTGTGAGATCTTTAAGCAGAAGAGTGGCTGGTCTTCCCAAGACCCTTCTCCAGAGGAATCAGTATTTCTGGAAGCCTTTGAAACTGGCTGATCTATCTCCTGGGTTACTTTGCCCACAGATGAACTAATTGATTTGATTTGTAGGCAGGCTTGGAAGGAACCTGATATGAGTGAGCCCATCCCTAAAAGACCAGACCAGATTCTGGCTCCACCATTAGGCAGGGAATTTGGGGTTAAAGGGGTGCCAGTAGATACCATGGTCATAACAGCAGGTGCAAAAAACGAACTTGCAGAACATAGTTCAACTGTCCATCCTCCTAATAGAGAATCTTGGGTGATCGACAGATTTGGGAAGAGTGTTTATGCTTCATGACTTTTGAAATCTGATTGCTGAACTATATGGCACATTTTACAAGACTTTAAATAGATTTGATTAAAGAGCTATTGAAATCTCTTTCTGGAACCAAAACTGCTGAGGCTCAATCTTTAATAGTCTCTCAGTTGGCTACCCTATAATCTATATCTAATTCTTCCATGAGGCTTATCTTGCATGCTGCAGAAGGTGCCTCAAGGGATGTGAATTCAGGTATTTCCATCAGGAGGCATGCCTGGATGTGCCTGTTTGATTTTGCAGAGCCCTTCAAGTCATGGTTCATCAGTGCTCCCTTTGATGGCACTTCTTTGTTTCGCCCCACAGTAAAGGACAAAATCTCCAGGTGTGAGTAAGACAGAAATACCCTAAGGACCCTCTCTGCAGTGGGTGTGCTTTTTTCAACCCCCTCAAAGGACCTTTTCCAGGAATCAATGGGGAGGTCAAAATATGGTTCAGAAAGTCTCAGGGTTCTTTCCAGTACACATGTGGAGATAGTTCTCCCAGAGGCAGAGGGGGGAGCAATAATGGAAGACAATGCCCCCATGGCAGAGAAAGCCCACAAAACTGGGGGTCTAACAATTCCTTTTCTGACAGACCCTTTCAGCGCTCCTGAATGGAGGCCCAGTTGTCTGTCTTTGGAGGCAGTTGCAAGATGCTTATCCCTGTACCAGAGAGCCTGGATAGATATAATAAAGACAACTGGGTGCAGAGAATTATTTCCAGAGGTTATAGAATTCCTTTTTCCCTACCTCCTCCATTGTCAAGAAAATTCCCCAATGTTCCACCCAATCAGAGGAAAGCAGCAGCACTAGAAATACAAAAGCTGCTAGAAGAAGGAGTCATCCAAGAGGTCGCACCAGCCCAAACAGAATCCAGAACTTATTCAAGATTCTTTTTAGTGCCAAAAAAAAAAACGGGACTGGAGACCAATTTTGGATCTCAATGCTTTGAACAAGTCGGTTTGACACACAATGTTCCAGATGGTCACAGTTTAGTCCATACTCCTCTTTCTGGGCAAGGACGATTGGAAGTGCTCGATAGATCTTCAGGATGCGTACTCTCATATAAAAATGAACAGATGATCCATAAGTCACTTGTGCCCCTCGCTGGGAGCCAGTCACTGTTAGTTCAGAGCACTGCTCTTTGGCCTCAACAGAGCCCCCATGGTGTTCACCAAGTGCATGGCAGTGGTAGCAGCTCACTTGAGACTACAAGGATTCCAGGTGTTTCATATTTAGATGATTGGCTCATTACCTTCCCAATTAGGCATCGACTGATAGAAGCTCATGATCAGGTGTTACAGAACTGCTCACATCTCAGAATAACCATAAATTACAAGTCTCATGTACAACTAACCCAGACATTAGAATTCATAGGAGCAGTGTTCAATACAGTATCTATGATGGCTTCTCTTCCATGATCGAGATTGCAAACAATAAGAATGCAAGTCAGGAAAATAATTTGCAGAACCAGAATTTCAGCCTAACTGATTCTGCAAGTCCTGGGATCAATGTCAGTGGCAGTAATTTTAGTCCCTTTAGACAAGATTTCACAGGAGGATTCTACAATGGATGCTAACAACACAATGGTCAATGCTTTCTCAACCCATGTCAGTGAAGATAAGAATAACCTAGATATGCAAGCAATACACTGCCTGGTGCATGCAGTCACAACAGCTGTTACAAAGTGGTCCTTTTATCCTCCCTCAGCCCAAGGCCATAGTGACCACAGATGCTTCACAGATTGGGTGGGGGGACATTTCTTGGGGAAAACAGTCCATGGAACTTGGTATCCCAAATAGGCCAACTTGCATATCAGTGTTCTGGAGATGAGAGCAGTGCTTTTGGTGTTGCAGGCATTCCAAGACACTCTCTCTCTCGGGACAGTTGCAATCCAGACAGACAACATGTTACTAGTTTGGTACCTCAGCAAACAAGGGGGAACTAAATCCTATCTCCTATGTCAAGAAGCACTCAGAATGTGGTAATGGGTGATATCTTCCAGTGGTTTCTAATAGCAATGCATATTCTGGGGAAGTCCAGTGTGATAGGAGACAAATTGAGCAGGTCCATCTTACTACCTCATGAGTCGTCTCTCAACAACAAAGTAATGGAAATAACTTTCAGTCGGTGGAGCCAGCCTTGCTGCGATCTTTTTGCATCTCCTCTAAACAACAAATGCAGCAACTTCTTTGCACTGCTCCCCCCACTGAGAGAAATCACCAAGGTATGCTCTACTCCACTCTTCTGTATGCTTATCTTTGACTCCCCTAATTCCTCCAGAAAGCAGCCCAGTTGAAGAGCAAAGCCATCCTCATTGCACCTTACTGGCCTCAGCAGATTTTGTTTCCCTTCCTTTGGCCTCATTTACTATATCCACCTTGGATTCTGGATTCAATTCCAGACCTTCTGTCTCACGCAACAGGCATGGTTCACTTGGATATCTCAAATCTCAGACTAACAGCATGGTTTCTCCAATTCCTTTAATAGCCAGGCAACCAATGCTGTCCAAACCTATCCATTCCATAATTTTATCATCACATAAACCTATCCATTCCATAATGTTATCTTCCCGTAAACCTTCTACTAGGAAACTTTACAGGAGTAAATGGAAAAGGTCCATTTATTGGGCAGAGCACAATATGATAGACCCCTTCTCAGCTCCAGTTCAATCTGTTCTAGGATTTTTAGCAAGTTTATTTAATGAGGGTGCCAGTTCATCAGCTATTAAAATTCAACTTGCAGCAATCTCTAGCTTTCATTTGGGGTTTCAAAATTCTTCACTGGCTTCCTCTAAACTGTGCAAGGCCTTTTTGAGAGGTACTCTTTTGCTAAGACCCCCTTATAAAGACCCTATACTACCATGGGATTTAAATTTGGTACCGTAAGCCTTAATTCATTCTCTCTTTGGACCTGCAGCTAAATGTGATCTTAAAGTTTTATAGGAGGTTTGACAATGATTGTATCTTGATTTGGGAAGGGACTCCGGAGAAATTGACTGAGTTCATTGAATATTTACACTCCACTACTACGTATTTAAGATTTACCCATCACTTTTCAAGAGAGTCTATAGATTTCCTGGATGTTCGGGTCTTTAGAGATTTTGACACTGGGTTTGTAACTGGTATGTACAGGAAGCCTTGCAGGAAAAATGCTGTGCTGCAAAGGAATAGTATGCATCCTGGATTTATTTATCAGAATGTTTTAAGGTGTCAGGGTATGCATATATCTAGACTAAGCAGTTCTGGTATAGGATTTCAATAACATTTATAAACTCTTGAGCATGAATTTGTAGAGAGAGGTTATAGCAATAGAGAAGTGAAGGATATGTGTAGCAAGACACTACATTTTAGAAACAATAGGGCTTGTCCTTATTTTTCTAATTTGAAAGAGGGAGGGAATGATAATCATTCAGTTTATAGAGAACCACGGGTTAAATCTCAAACTGTCTCAATGTCACTGTATTATACTAGTGATGTTAAGGTGATTTGTGACACCATCAGATTGAGTTGGTCTATTTTACAAACTGATGAGCATATTAAAGATCTTGTGGGGTACAAACCTTCCTTCCATTTTAAGAACAAGAAATCCCTAAAAAGGCAGCTGTGTTATAGGAACATCAGTACACAGAGTTTTACTGACACTTATAGAGACAGGATGCAACCCTGTAATAATTCTAATTATTGTACCTACATTAAAATCATGGATGTCTTTGTGCATCCGTTAACAGGTACTGCATTTAAATTTAGGGTTCAAGCTGACTGTACTACAGTAAATGTCATTTATGTTGCTACCTGCTCAAAATGTGTAAGTTTTTATGCAGAAAAGACTAATCGCTCTCTTGCAGAGTGCATTAGAGAACATTTATATTGCATATGAAAGAAGGATTTTAGGAACTCCTTAGCTAAACACATTAATGAAAGGGGAGAAGATCATTCCTTTAAATTTAGGGTGACTGAGAGAGTCTGGATAAATGAATGTAAGGGTGACTTTAAGAATTACACCGAATAACGTGAATTTCATTGGATCATTACTTTGCAGGCTGACAAATCTCCGGGATTAAATGGCAGTGCTTCTTTAAAACCTGTCTGAAACAGGAAGAAGACTTTTTAAGTAATTTTAATATTTTATTGGTAGATCACTGTGATTAGTTTATTTGAAATGCTGTTCTGTTGTTGGTTGGAAGTATCAATTATGGTTTTACTATTTAAGAGTTTGGTTTAGTTTCTTTAATATGAGTGTGAAAGCGCTTACCACATTTGTAATAAAAGTATTTGCTTTAACCATGTATCTGTGCTTTTGCTTTTGTTTAGTTTTATTGTTGAATGAATTTTAGTTTTTTCTGTGAAGAAACTATTGCAGAAATTATAAATGTTCTTTGCAAGGTGCCTCTTGAATAATCCTACTAAATAATAAATGTCAGCAGGTATACACACAAAAACAGACATTAGAACTTGTAAACAAGACATAGTATGAATTGTTTTGGATGGTTCCTATTTTAAGAGTGGAAGAAATTGAAGTAATTTGAATTATGGCTTTACTAGAACTGTCTATATTTACTTGCACATTTAGTCTTGTGTTATAATATTAGATTTATTCTGTAATTAAATATTTTATTTTCCATACTCACGTGCAAGTTTCAGTTTTTTCTGTTAATAACAATCAGAGAAGCTTGCATTCTGACACAATAAATATCTTGGGAGACATACAAGAAAGTTGCTTAAATCATTGGGGTGGGCATACCTCTCAATTACTATGATTTACGCTTAGCATTCTGATTTTGGCCTTCAGATTTAGTTTTGCTCCTCTTAAATATATAATGTTTCATATAAAGTCAGACCTGTTCATGAGAATATACTTTTATTAAATTCATGAACTAAACCTATACAAAGATTCCCTGTCACTAACTATATAGTGTATACTATATAAAAAGCTTCTATGGTGAAAAGTAAGAAAATTTTCCTCATCCTGAACCTATGCTTATGATTTTTTAAAAGCTAGTGCTATAATTTTTAATACTTGAAGGTCAAGATGTGTGTTACTGTGTAGGAAATGTAACAGCAAGGACAAGGAGAAATTATATATATACAGTGTTGTCTATTTTCATCTGATTCAATGTGTGGCTTGTTGGATGCAGTCATATCTGACCTCGGTGCCTTATACAATAATATTGGACCTGAGAGGTTTTACTCTTCTCTTAACCACAGCTCCCCTCTCCTGACTGAATTATGTCAGATCTCATTTTCTGCCTGTCTAGTCAGATGTGTTGCCCAAGTGCTCCATCCTGTTTTCAAAATAAGTGAAGATTTTGTTCCTCCCTTTTAGATATAATTAAGACTCTTAGTGAGAATTAATAGTTTTAAGATTATTGTTATATATTTAGTATAGTTCATAGACTTAGCATGTTTTTCTTAGTACATTTACTGTGTGTATTGAGTTTGCTAAGCTTTTATGGCTAGATATTTAGGTAGTTAGGTATATAGTTACAGTTAGACATATAGTACTTTTATATTTAGACAGATACAAAATTTTATTCTGATGCCAGAAAAGTCGACAGACTTCAAAAAGTGTTCCTCCTGTGTACATAAAATTCCATCTCAAGATTTGCATTCTCCATGTGTGTACTGTATGGGGCTTCCCACTTGGAGAACACCTGCAGTATTTCTGCTGCTTTTGGCACAAGGGCTATCCAAAGAAGGAAAGAGAAGATAATTTTGAAAGAGCTCCTTCCCCCTCAGACAAGGTCCCAAATGTCTTTGGATCTGAAGGCACCTTCTACCTCTTCTTTCTCTGATAAGAATAGAGAAAAAGAGAAAGGTCAAAGGATTAAGAGAGAGAAAAAGACAGAGACAGACCAAAGGATAAACCAAATGATGAACAGTCACAAAAGATACAAGAAGAATGACTTGACAAATCAAAAAAAGGTCTCCAGATTCCTGTCCTTTTGCAAATCCAGCACATAAAATATCAAGGCAGTTGAATCATACTGCTTTCAGGGTCTGAAGTCCCTCTCTAAAAACTTATTTTTCTGTGCGCTCATTAACCCAAGTCTTCCCCGATTCCTCAAAAAAATCTCATCAAGGCTTACTTCAGAAGCTTCTGTTTGAGATATGATCGGTCTCCTAGGAGCCTTACAGAACTAGTTGTCAACCAAATGATGTGGAAGTTTCTGAGGACCCAGATTCAGTTGGGAGTCTCCCGGCTTCATCCTTGAGGAAAGGACTGGGATCAGACTTCTTAGCTCCAGCCATACTATTTCAGATGCCATCTCCATTTTTGGAGCTGAAACATATGGCATCTAACTTCTCGCCCATACCAGCTTCTGATCCAGTAGCCATGGATATTTCAGGTTCGACTTCTTCCTTCACTTTCTCAGTGCTGATGCACTTGGGTTGAGTAGAGTCCTGGAGACAGAGCACTGATGGTGATTTTGACTGTGAAGTTTTCAGAGACATCCCTATTGCTCGGGGCTTCGGCCCTAGATAGCTTGGGTCAGCAGTCCTCCTCAGAGCTGTCCACCTTTGGAATAGAGAAGGTTACAAATTCCACTGTTGTGGATAGTTCTTCCATTACTTCATTGGCTGAGTTGGCTTTGGAGGCTGTGGAGAGGGCCTTGGCTGGACCAAGACAACTGGTGCATGCACAAAGTTCAGATATGTCCAGCTCCTCCTGGAACTCATTCCTTTTTCCTCTCATTCTGGTCAACAGGGACAGGTGGATCACATTAGCTTTGATACCACTCATCATTCAAGCTCCACATCTGAGTCCTAGGTGTCTCCTTCAGAAATCCTAAGGCACATTCCCCGGAAGAGGACTTGCAAGCAGAAGCATATTGACTCCTCTCCTTAGTTAGTCACAGAAGGCACTGACTTAAGTAATGGAGAAGGCTCCCATGATCCCCCTGAAGATGTCTCCTTTGGAGACATTTGAGCATTAATGAAGTGGGGGGGGGTGTCCACTGAAACTCCTTCTGATTAGTCTTTGTTTCTTGAAACTTTTAGATCTGGCCCTTTGATGTACTGGGTGGTCCCACCTGCTGATGCCTTAATTGATCTCATCACCCAGAAAGCTTGGAAGGAAGCTGATGTGGCAAAGCCTTTCCCCAAAAAGCCAGATAAAATTCTAGTTGCCCCCAAAGACAGAAAACATTGGTATAAGGTTCCCCCTGTAGATGCTGTGTTGGTAGCAGTAGCCAAAAAACTGCGAAAATGGACATATGCTTCAGTGACATTTACACACCGGGTACTGAACTACCTAGCACACCTGACACAATTCTAGTGGAATTTGATTAAGGAGCTTTCACATTCCTTTTGGATATCCAGAAAACTGTGAATATTTAATTGTTTACCCTGTAGTCATCCTTGAATATTGCTAGGAGACTGCTATATAATGCAGCTGATGGCACAACATGGGCAGCTGACAGCTATTATCATGGGACGTCATGCCTGGATGCAGCTCTCCAGTTTTGTGGAATGCTTTAAGACTTCCTTTATAAATGTCCCCTATAATGGTTTCACCTTATTTGGACCAAAAGTAAAGGAAATATTTAACCATGTGAGCAGGATGGTAAGACCCTGTTTGTCATAGGGGTCCATTTTTCTACTCCTCAAAGATCCTTTTCTAGGAACCAAAGAGGATGGAGGAAATTTTGTTTCAGGAAATCACAAGGTTTTCACCAGGACACTCCTGAGGACAGGCTTCCCCAAGGCAGAGGAGGAAGCAACTCCATGGGATGTCACCCACAAGGGCAGAGGTGGTCCACAAAACCAAGGTTTCCATGGACTTTTCACAGAGAAACTTTATCAACATCCCTAAACACTTGCCCAACTTCTGCACTTTGGAGGTATTCAGGGACACTTCTCCTTACGCTTTGTAGCCTGGCAAACAATATCTTCTGATTCTTGGGTGGTAAGGATCATCACCAGAGGTTATACAATACCCTTTTCAGAATCCCCAAAGACAAAACAGAAGATTTCCAGTACTCCACACAATCATTTGGAATCTGCAGCAAGAGATGTTTCAAAGTTGCTGGAAAAAAGAGTTATTCAACAAGTTCCCCAAGACCAACTAGGATCTGAAATCTATTCAAGGTTATTTTTAGTTACAAAAAAGACAGAGGTCCTCAGACCAATATTAGATCTCAGCAATCTAAATCAATATGTAAAACAGACAAAGTTCTGGATGGTCATGGTACAGTCCATTTTACCTCTGCTGAGGAAGGATGATTGGATGTGCTCTATCAATCTTCAGGATGTCTACTATTATATCATACTATTATATCAAGATCCAGTAGCAGTCCAGGAAATTCTTTTATTTATGGCTGAAAGCCAAGCATTATCAGTTCAGAGCCTTGCCTTGCCATTTGGTCTCACCACAGCCCCCTGGGTGTTCCCCAAGAAAATGGCAGCTGTTACAGCTTACCTCTGGCTGCATGGAAACCAAGTCTTCCCATACTTAGATGATTGGCTTCAAACTGATAACTGCTACCTCCAAGGATCCACTATCATGACATCAATCAGTCCTTCTATTCTTGGCAAGTCACTTGAGTATTTCAGTAAATTTCAACAAGCTATCACCCGTTCAGACAATAGAATTTATTGAATTCTTGGCACTAGTCAAATCCTTAAGGTATCCTTAGCTCTCCAAGTAATAAAACACCCTCAGCCACAAGAAAGACACAGTCTATGACTTTTAGGACTAGTGGTCTCCTTTATAAATTTGGCACCTTTGGCCAGATATCACATAAAAGTGCTACAGTGGACACTAGCTGTACAATGGTCACAAAAGCATCATCCTCTTTACACCAGGATTAGCCTGATGCAGGTCATATCCAATGATGGATTTCATCCAAGATAATTCCTCATGGCAAACCCTTCTGTCCCTTCCACCAAAGGCCACAGTCACCATGGATACCTTCCTTCTAGGGTGTGGATGGAGGGGGGGCATTTTGAAGGGTAGATAGTTCAAGGAATATGGTCATCAATAGAGGCCAAACTTCACATCAATATCTTGGAGCTGAGTGTGGTTCTCCTAACCTTGCAGGCATTACAGGACCTTCTACCCAAGGGGTGATAGCTTTCCACTTGGACAACATGTTGGTGGTTTGGTATATCAACAAACAAGATGGAATGCACTTGTACCTTCATTGCTGAGAAGTCATGAGAATTTGGCAGTGGGCAATGTCTTTGAACCACTTTGTAAGAGCAAAATACATTCCTGAGATGTCCAATATTCTAGAGGACAAGTTGAGCAGAACTATTCTATTGCCTCATGAGTGGCCTCTCACCAAAGCAGTGGCAATGGAAATTTTCAGCCACTGGAGCCAACCCTGCTACAATCTATTTGCATCATACCTCAACAACAAATACAGCAGTTACAGCACCCTCATCGCTCCACAGAGACAATCACTGAGAGATGCTCTAATCCATATTTGGCTCCCAAGTCTCCTTAATGCCTTTCCACCAATTCCCCTCTTCACCAAGTTCATTCAGTGTGAGAACATGGTAATCTACATTACCCCCCCCCCTTCTGACCTTGGCAGGTATTGTTCCCCTTTCTTTGGCCTCATCTTCTGTACCCACCATGGGATCTGGATCCCATTCTGGATCTCTTCATTCACCCATTCGGGCTATGTCCACTGGATCTTAAGTCCCGAAAACTGAACATATCGTTTTTCAAATTTTAACAATTGCCAGGGATGTCAGGCTTTCTGTCCCTATAGTCCATATAATCTCTTTTTCTTAAAGATTTACAAAAGCAAATGGAAACATTTTTCTGTAAGGGCCTAGACCCCTTTTACCTGAAATTTTGGAGTTTCTATCAGAACTATTTCAGGCTGGCTCTAGTTACTGTACAATTCAAGTTCAAATAGCTGTAATCAAATTTTCACAATACAGCCACTGGTTTCCTTAAAATGACCAAGACCTTCTGTAGAGGAACATACTTATTGAGCCTCTCAGTTTGTGGTTAGGATATTAACATTTTGCTTCAGTCACTAACCCAAAAACCCTTTGAGCCAGCAGCTTTTGTAGAGCTGAAGTTTCTCTCATGGAAACTATGTAATTGGTTAGTATTACATCTGCAAAGCGTGTCAGAATTATGGGCACTTTCTTGCAAACCACCATTCCTTATTTTTTACAAGTGTCATTGAGAACAATCCCTTCATTTCTTCGCAAGGTAGCTTTGGAATCTAACTTGAACCAACAGATTGATTTGTCAGTTTTCTTTCCAAATGTTACTGACAAAGGAGAATATAACCCTACACACCTTCAATGTCCATAGACAACTTAGGTTCTATATTCATCATACTGAGAGTTTCAGAAAATTAGATCAATTGCTCATATCCTTCTCCAAGACAAAACATGGCCAATCTGTGTTTAAAGTAACCCTATCAAAATGGTTAGAATACTGCTTTTCATTTGTTTATAAGTCAAAAGGCATGTTCTTAAAATCAAAGCCTAACGCTCATTCTACCAGGCAATGGCAATTTCAACAGCATTTGGAAAGGCTGCCTGTCAGTTAAATATGGGATGCAACAACTTGGTCTTCAACTTATACCTTTGTATCTCATTATAAATTAGATTGGCAGTCTGGGATTTGCACATCTTTTTGCTCTGCCATACTCAGGAATGTACTTCCTTAATCCACTCCGATCCCTGTCAGGTAGCTTGGGAATCTGTCCCACATGTTGAATTGGATGAAAATTGACAACATCAGATATGCAAGTTATGTACTTGCCATAACTATAAATCTGTATTGTTTTATTTTCATTTGGTTCAAGTCTCCCCTTTCCTTCTCCCTACCAACTTTCACTTATCCTTTCCAAGGTTCTACCAGACCTTCTCTGGCCCTCGTCTGACCCTTTGCATTGCTTAGCTTACATAATGGTCTCCTTTTCCTCTTTGTTATTATTTCTTACATAAGTTATTATCAATTGAGGTCATCCAGCAAATGAGATCAGGGATAATTCAGGCAGAAGAGGGGAATAGTGGGTAGGGGAGGAGTCAGAGCTCTCAGATCCAGTACTATGGAGTAAAGTGCTGAGACTGAATCTGACAACCTACATGTTGAACCAGACGAAAATAAGACAATACAGATCTATTGTTATGGTAAGTATATAACTTTCATTTTGTTGACATACTACTGGATCACAAACAAGTAAAATATGGAATCTGAAGTAGGATATTCATTTGTCTGCAACCTGTGGGTTATGGATCCGATATCGGATCCGAACCGGCATGGTTTTCCAGCTATGGATCCAAGCTCTCAGCTCCTCCCCTCACCCATAATGCCCTGCTCTACCCTCATGACCTCAGATCTTGTTTGCCGCGCTGGTAACTGGATGTGGGTACATAGCTCTCAGCTAAGTGAACTCTTTTCTTGTTTAAAAATAGACAATTTTTTGATTCTTTAACAAAATTTGTGTGAAAGTATTAGGTTTCCCTTTAATATAGACTGTTTTGAGTTTATTTTAAGTTAAAGTAAATAATTTTTATTCCCTCCCCTCGCTGTTGCGTAGAGTGTGTGTGTAGGTCTGTGTGTTTTTTGTTGTTTAAGTTACTTTCTGTAACTTTAGGTTTTATAGATTATGGCTGAACAGCCTAAATCTATATTTTCGAAATGCTCCGAGTGTGGCCATAAGCTCTCACCGGCTGATGGCCACACTCGGTGTGTTAAGTGTCTTGGGGTTGAACACCTCACATCTGGTTGTTCCATTTGTGCAGGGTTCAACCCCAGGGCACTGAGGGAGCGGAGGTCCAAGCTGGTCTTGGCGGGTCTTTTACCGCCGGACTCGGCTCCGGCCTCCGCTCCTTCGGGGACTACTGTTCCTGCAGTTGTTCCCCCTGTGGCACCCCCTCCTGCTCCTGGGACTCAAACTCCTGCTTCTGGAGAGGAGAGGGATGCTGCTAAAAAGGACCGGAGGGAGAAGCACCACAAGCGGCGGGCCGAGACCTCTGTTTCGGCCCCGCCAGCCAAGCGGGCTTCTCCCGGCTCCGTCGGTTCGGTCTCCTCCTTCTCGGCTCCGGTCCCCTGTGTGCTTCTCACCGGGTCCTGAGGAGGAGGAGACCCGATCTCCGTCGAGGCTATCGAGGAGGCACTCCAGGCCTACCTCGGTAGCCTCTTCGAGATCTACCCATAGCCTTTCTGATGCTGATCTGGACCGGATGATGAGAAGGTTCATCCAGGCCCAGATGCAGATGGGAGTGCTCTTGCCTCCCCTCCGGGAGCTCTACACCCTTTTAAGCCTATTGCTCCTTCTCCGACCCGCTATCCGGGTTCGAGCAACTGGAGCCGAGCAGCCGAGCCGGGGAAGGTCGGAGCCGATAGTACTTGGTACCGGATCCGACCCTGCCCTCGAGTGCCGGACCCGATCTCGGAGCCTGGATCCGAGCTTCAGATCCGGGGGGATCAGTGCTCCTTCGGCGCCGTCTGTGTCGGAGCGCACTGTCCCTTCGGATCCGAGTGCTTCGGCGCCGGCTCCGATCCACTCTTCGGATCCGAGGGGGAGCCGATTGTCGGATCCTTTGGTCGAGGTCGGCTCCCTTCGCCTTTGATGTAGTGGAGAGGGCTCTGTTGAGGGTCTCCGGACCCCGGCACTTGCTTCCGGCTCCGTCCCGCTCCCTCTGCACTGGGCCAGGCTTCCACCATCCGGCCCCTGGGACAGCCCGTTTCTGTGCCCCAAGTTGCTCCTATGGAGCAAATTGCTGCTTGCGAGGACTCCTCTGACAGCCCCCCAGAGGAGGCCCCTCGCAAGCATACGTGCAAAAGGAGGCACATTGACTCCCCCGAGTCTCTCACAGAAGACACGGACTTGGAGGAAGGGGAAGGCTCCCCACGGTCACCCCCCGAGGATGTCTCCTTTGGAGACATCATGGAAATGCTCCGTATTAGGGGGGGGTGGTCTGCCCCCAAGTCTTCCTCGGACGAGTCCGTGTTCTTGGAGGCATTTGAAACGGGCCCGTCTACCTCTTGGGTGTCCCCCCCTGCCGACCCCCTGGTGGACCTTATTACCACCAGGGCGTGGAAGGAACCGGACACCGTGGAGCCAATTCCCAAAAGACCGGATAGGATCCTTAGTCCGCCCTCCGACAGGACCCATTGGAGTAAGGGGCCTCCTGTAGATGCCATGTTGATGGCGGCGGCCACAAAGAGGGAACTGGCTCAGGAGAGTCCTCAGTCCACCCACCGAGCAAGGAGTCTCGATGATGGACCGCTTGGGGAAGCGGATGTTCAGTTCGCGACCTTCTCGTAAGGGCGCTGAACTATTTGGCACATGTTATTCGGATGCAGCGAGATCTTATTAAGGAATACGCTGCATCCCCCCCTGAGTCCATTTCGGAGGAGGACAGAGTTCTGCACTCCACCAAAATGGCCACTCTTAGGTCAGTTACAAATACTTCTGCGGCTACTCTCCCATGCAACGGAGGCGCCGCTAGAGCTGCGGGACAGGACTGGTCACTAGACGCCAGGCCTGGCTCCGTCACTGCGATTTTTCTGAGCCCTTCAAGGCGCTTGCGACGCCTTTGATGGTTCTGCTCTGATTGGCAAGACCGTTCGCGAGACGTTGACCCAGAGTGAGAAGGACGGGAAGACGCTGTCTGCCGTCGGAATCCGCTTCTCTGCACCCCAGAGGCCCTATTCTAGGAACCAAAAGGGTCAGAAGAAGATGTGGTTCCGAAGTCGCAGCAGTCCCAGCCTGCTCCGGACAACCAGTCCTTCCGTGGCAGAGGAGGACAGGGAGGACGCCGCCCTAGAGGCAGAGGGGCTCCCAGAAACTTCGGGTCCAGGGAACCTTTCTCTGAACGGCCCGCGCAGCAACCCTGAGGGTTGCCCGACTGCTCTACTCTGGAGGCAGTCGGGGACGTTCGGGCACCTAGCGGCATGGGAGTCCATAACATCGGACCGCTGGGTTCTCCAAATCATATCCAGGGGATATCGCATTCCTTTCCTTCACCTTCCAAAGTTAAAGTCCCTCCCAGACGTCCCACCCGGTCAACGGGAGGCCGCTTTGGCAGAAATTGGCCATCTGCTAAAGAAAAGAGCCATCCAGCCCGTTCCCCCAGACCAGATCGGATCAGGGTTCTACTCCAGATTCTTTTTAGTGCCAAAAAAGACGGGGGAACTAAGACCAATCCTAGACCTCTCTCTCTTGAATCTGGCAGTCCCCAAAGAAAAATTCAATGGTCACTCTGCAATCTATTCTCCCCCTTCTGGGAGAAAATCACTGGATATGCTCGATAGATCTCAAGGACGCTTACTACCACATCCTGATGGACAGGCTCCAGGAGGTTTCTCCGCTTCCGGCTGGGAGCCAGTCACTACCAGTTCCGGGTCCTTCCCTTTGGTCTCACCACAGCCCCCAGGGTGTTTACCAAGGTACTAGCAGTGGTAGCGGCCCACCTGAGGCTTCAGGGGGTGCAGGTCTTTCCCTACCTGGACGACTGGCTCCTTACCGCCCCAACAAGGCATCTACTTCTCTTGGCGCGAGACTCCTTTCTCCATCTTGCTCCATTTCTGGGCATCACAATAAATACAAAAAAGTCCAACCTGGCGCCCACACAGCTCTTAGATTTCATAGGGGCCAGATTAGACACAAGGAGTTTACGAGCCTTTCTCACTGCGGACAGAGTTCTAAATCTGCAGCTCCAGGTGCGGGCCATTCTCCATTCAAATTCTGTTCCAGCGGAGTTGGTCCTGAGGGCTCTAGGGTCCATGGCTTCGGCTATAGCACTTCTTCCTCTTGCCAGGCTCAATATGCGCATTCTACAGTGGACGCTCTTAGTACAGTGGTCATACCTTGCTCTCCCCATGCATCATCCCATAGCGATCAGCAAGGCTTGCAAGCGGTCCCTCTTGTGGTGGCTCCACTCCCGGATCTCCACGAGGGTCGCCCATTTTGTGCTTCTCCCCCTCTCGCCACGGTGACCACGGACGCCTCCCGCCTCGGGTGGGGGGGGCACTTTGCGGGCCGGACAGTCCAAGGCACGTGGAACGATTCAGAGACCTTACTGCATATCAATGTTCTAGAGATGAGAGCAGTGCTCTTAGCGTTGCTAGCACTTCAGGACTTTCTTCCCTTGGGAACAATTGCGATTCAATCGGACAATATGTCTGTTGTCTGGTACATCAACAAGCAAGGGGAACAAGGTCTTACCCTCTTTGTCGAGAGGCCATGAGAGTTTGGGAATGGGCAATCTCCACCAATCGCTTTCTCATAGCAACGCACATTCCGGGTCGGTCCAACATCCTAGCGGACAAGCTCAGTCGCACCATTCTGACCCCTTACGAGTGGTCTCTCAATTGTCAAGTAGCGGAACGCATATTCGCACGGTGGGGAACCCCTTCATGCGATCTTTTGCTTCTCCCTCAAACACCAAGTGCGACAGTTTTTCGCTCTAATACCTCCTCCGGAGGTACCCCAAGAGACGCTCTGGTGCATGCTTGGCCACCCGGTCTTCTGTATGCCTATCCACCCTTGCCTCTGATGCTGCAAGTTCTTCAGAAAGCTTCTCGGGTGGGTTGCAGAATGATTCTCATTGCTCCATTCTGGCCTCGACAGATCTGGTTCCCCTTCCTAAGGTCTCACTCGGTGAATCCTCCTTGGATTCTAGATCCCATCCCGGATCTGATATCCCATCCATCCTGCATTCCTCCTCCGAACCTGGACAACCTGAAGCTGACCGCTTGGCTGCTCCAGTTCCACTCTTGATAAGGACTCGGTATTTCTTCACCGGTAAAGGCTATTTTGGTGGCGGCTCATAAACCATCCACTAGAAAGGTTTACGAAGCAAATGGAAACGCTTCTCTGTGTGGGCGGAGCGGCAAGGCCTGAATCCGTTCACGGGTCCGCTGGCTGTAGTGCTTGATCTTCTAACCTCTGCCTCTAATGATGGTGCCAGCAGTTCCACAGTCAAAGTTCAACTGGCGGCAATTTCTCACTATCACATTGGTCAAGATTCTAATCCTCTTATGTCAGCCAAATTGTGTAAAACATTTCTTAAAGGTACTTTCCTTCTCAGGCCCCTATAAAACAAGCAGTTCCTCCTTGGGACCTTTCTTTGGTCCTACAGGCCTTGACCGCTCCCCCTTTCGAGCCCGCGGCTACGGTGGATCTCAAATTTTTGTCCTACAAGACAGCCTTTTGGTAGCCATTACATCAGCCAAGAGAGTTTCTGAACTTCAAGCTTTATCAGCTAAACCTCCTTACTTGGTATTTCATCCGGACCGTGTCTCCCTCAGGACCAACCCGTCCTTCCTTCCTAAAATCGCTTCTGAAGCAAACATCAATCAATCCATTAACCTCCCTGTTTTCTTCCCTAAGTATGAAAACAAAGGTGAATATAAGCTACACTCACTAGATGTTCACAGGCAACTTAGATTTTATTCAACAGGACAGCTGGTCATAGGCAATCCGACCAGCTGTTTATTTCCTTTGCAAAATTCAATTTGGGCAAGCCAATTTCTAAAGTTTCTCTGTCCCGCTGGATTTCACAGTGCATTTTATTGGCTTATCAAGCGTCAGGAAGGCCCGCACCGGGGTGTTCATGCCCATTCAACCCGGTCAGTATCTACCTCGGCAGCCTTCAAGGCTAGGATTCCTCTAGATGATATTTGTGCAGCAGCCACGTGGGCTTCATCTCATACATTTATTTCCCACTATAAGTTGGATCTTGCATCTAGGGGTAGAGCATCCTTTGGCTCCGCGGTGCTCCGGAATATCCTTCCATGATGGCCGCCCAAGATTCAGGTAGCTGGGGACTCTGTCCCACAGGTTGCAGACAATGAATATCCTACTTCAGATTTAGAAGTTATGTACTCACCATAACGTTCCATCTGAGTAGGTGTATTCATTTGTCTGCAACCATCCCGCCCTCCTATCCCCCTGGCCTTTCAGTTTCCTGCATATTCCTTGTTACCCATTTTAGGGTATTGTTGCTTTGGCAAACTCGATCTGAGGTCATGAGGGTAGAGCAGGGCATTATGGGTGAGGGGAGGAGCTGAGAGCTTGGATCCATAGCTGGAAAACCATGCCGGTTCGGATCCGATATCGGATCCATAACCCACAGGTTGCAGACAAATGAATACACCTACTCAGATGGAACGTTATGGTGAGTACATAACTTCTAATTAATGAGATGATGCTGCTGCTAGGGCATTTATCACTAATGTGCTTTAGCACTCTTCAGCACTGCATAATGCTTATAATCATAAATAAGGTTTCCTTATACTTGTTTGAGCATAAACTGGTTAAAACGTTCAACATACTAAGCAGATTTCCCTTGTCTGGAACTCAGTAGTTTCTGTCTTATATTGAGAACCACTGCTGGCATGGTTTCTGTTTGTGTTCTGGCAGTGATTCAGTTTTTGCATTTTTCCTTTTTCCCTATGGCTGTGTAATTGTGAAGTTAGTATGGGAGCCAGTCATGATTTTAGAACACTAACAATCAACACTTATTTGTGTGATCATTAGTTTGTGATTAGATGAATTTTCACTGGAAGAATTAATTGCAGGTATACCAGGGATTTCCCGTTTCCCTGTGTTGGTGTGACCTTGGAGTTGGTATATATACCCTTTCTCCTACTTTGATGGATGATTCATTACAAGTCAAAGAACCTATAACCTCAGATCCTAAACTACACATGTTGCTGCCTGTCATATTATCCACACAGCCAAAATATACAGCTCCCACAGCTTCTCAGTCCAAGGAGAAAAGGTTTGGCAAGCCATTCTCTCTGCCATAAGAGCCTTTATAAATTACTTGGAGTTCAAGCAATTCCTGAAAGCACACTTGATAAAAATTCAAATGCCACTGCTTCCCCAGTAGTGAAATAACATAAATCCTACAGTCTTCCTACCCACCTTCACATCTGTTTCCTAACCATTTTATCATGTTGTTGACATAGTTTAGTCATGTAAATCCTTCTATGTCTTCTAACCTCTCCTTATCCCTTAGTGCCCACCCCATTCTTCTTGTTTATCCTACCCTACCCATCTTTCTCTCATTACTCACTCCTGCTTTTACATGTTCAACTGTGAACTGTTGGTTTGTTTTAATCCCACTTTAGTCATTAAGATACAGAAAAATTATTTAAAATATACCTGACTCAGAGACAATGTAACCTATAACTATTCCTTTGTTCTGACCGTATACTTTATTCTATTATTTAAGATGTAATGCATCCTTAAACTATGCTTATTTTCTGTTTGTGTATCCTGTTCAGCTGTGTAATCTGTGTGTCTCTTTTGCACACCCTGGCCAGGCTGCAAATTAGTCTATTGGGGATGAGTGCTCTACCCATTTAACAAATGTAAATATTATTATAAGAATAATTATATGAAGTATGTGTGGTGGGATGGTCTCTGTCACTGAGGATACACGTGGCTTATCCCTTTCAAAAACACATTTTTCTTTTATATATATATATATATATATATATATATATATATATATATATATATATATATATATATCTATATATTTTTTTTTTTTTTGTTTACCCTACACTAGAGTGATCATACCTGTGTGAGGTGGTTACAAAAGAGTTGCATATTGAAGAGGGAAAAGCTAATACATATGTACAGACGGGTCTACTTCATAACACTGACATTTCATAATGTTGAATTTCATAACATTGACACCATTGTATCGAAAATTCAAAACACTGAAAACCCAAAACATTGAAAACTCAGAACATTGAAAGTATGCTTCATAACATTGAAAACTACTTTGCACAAATAAATAATATCACCTCCACCTAAAACACCTAACAAACACACTTTCTACTAAGTTTCTGCAGGGGGGCAAGCCCCCCTGCACCCCATGTTCCCTGTAAATTAAATATACCAACTCCAAGATCACACTACAGCGGAAAAAGTTAATTTCCTAATACACTGAGGTTAGGAAATTTACTTTTTGCCAGTGTAGTGGGATCTTGGAGTTGGTATATTTAATTTACGGGGGGGTGGGGTGGGAGGCAGAGCCCCCACATGTGGGGTGCGCAGAAACGAAGCAGAAAGTGTGTTTGTTAGTTAGGTGTTGTTATAGGTGGAGAAGATATTATTTACTTATGCATTGTAGTTTTCAATGTTATGAAGCACACTTTCAATGTTCTGAGTTTTCAATGTTTTGCAATTTAGATGTTTTTATGAAATTCAAAGTTATGAAATTTCAATGTTATGAAGTAGACCTGCACAGACATATATATATGTATATACATATATATATATATATATATATATATATATATATATATATATATATATATATATACGCACACACAAACATATATATATATATATATATATATATATATATATATATATATATATATATATATATGTGTGTGTGTGTGTGTGTGTGTATGTGTGTGTGTATATATATATATATATATCAGAAAAATACCAGTCCAATGTGAGCCAAAAACCAGGAGCACAGTTAAATGAAGTAAAATAGTCCCAACAGAGGTGAGGAATCCCAGGTATAAACAGCCATCTCAATCAGCAACAGAAATAAATCCAAATAGGCATTATAAAATCCAAACTTATGTAATAACAAGAAAATGTGAGCACTTTCGCAGTGAAACAGACAGCGTACATCAAGCCAAACTGAATATTTAAATGCAAGAAAATTACATTATCAACCTATCAGAAAACAGACATAATTAACACTCTAAAAACTAATTTAAAAACAGTTTAAACCTTAAAGGGTACAAATCTTTATATATGCTTTGCATAGTACTATCTCAATTTCTTAGCTTTAAGCACAGGTTTCAGGGAAACACTGTCATTAAATCCCAGGCCTCTGTGCGAGGCTAGCCATAGAAGCCATTGCAACTCTACATTTTCTGTTTTATTAACAACATCACCCATTCTCTTATTGGTCTCAATTATCCATAGAACCTGAAACAAGAAAGCGTGTGCGTTACCCTCCTGAATAGTGTGTTTTGCTAATGCACTGTAATCTAACCCTTTCTTAATGCAATACAAGTGATCACAAATGTGCTCCTTTAACCTACGATTGGTTTTACCAACATAAAATCTAAAACATACTGTGCAATGTGCTACATGCACCAAATTTTGAGTGTTGCAATCTGCTACAACCTTAAGCTGCCAAAGCCTACCAGTTCCAGGGTGCTTGAAGAACCTGGATTCGTCTATGCTGTTACAGTAATTGCAGCATCCACATTTATGTGTGCCCCCATCGTACAGCTAGCTGTTGCTCTCTTATGGTACCACAGGTGCTGCTTTAAGTTCATTCTATTCTTAAACACGAACCTAAGTTTAGACCCAGTCACTGCTGAAACTCTTTCATCAATCTGCAATATGGGCCAGTTCATAATCAAAGCCTCTTGTATACGACCCACATCTTTGTGTATATGTCAAAACAATTGGAACCACACTGTATATATGTGTGTGTATATATATATATATATATATATATATATATATATATATATATTTACACATCTATATATATATTTGCACATCTATATATATATATATATATATATATATATATATATATATATATATATTTATACACACACACACACACACACATATATATATATATATATACATATATATATATATATATACATATATATATATATATATATATATATACATATATATATATATATATATATATATATATATGGGTTTAGGGCAGGTGTTTGAAAGACCAGCTACAGTGACGTCTGTGGGACAACACTATTTGATTGACTGAAACAGATGGTCGAAAGGTAGGTGAGAGGGACAATCCTCAGGTAGGAAAATATTCCCTTTCCTCAGGGATTGTGCAATCTCAGAGTTACTCTCTCTCTCTCTGTGTATGTGTATATATATATATATATATATATATATCTATACTTATCTATAGATCTATATATATATATATATATATATATATATATATATATATATATATATTTCTTTTTTATATCTATCTATATATAAAATTAGCAGGGGTTGTGCAGAATGTGTTGACGTTCACTGTTTCAATGTGCTAGTGTCACTATTCCAGCCTTCAGTGTTGCTGGTTGTTCAGTCAACTGTCCATATGTATATCTGTCTATCTATGTATAAATATAGATATACCACACCTTGCAGATCAGTTTCTGACATTGCAGTACAACATAAAGGGATGCTGCCCTCTTGAGTGTGCTGTACTTTGGATGGACACATTAAACTTAGGCCCCATCTGCTTGAGTTGCTGGTAGCTCAGGTAGATGTAAAAGATCCCATGGCACATATCTAAAAGATAAGGGTTCTTTATTTACATAATTCATACGTATTTTGCACAGTCACATAAATGATTTAAATTAGCACCTATTTACATTCTATATACATATTTTCATCTATTTACAATATATATATATATATATATATATATATATATGTGTGTGTGTGTGTGTGTGTGTGTGTATTAATTATTTAAAAATCACACCTTCCTTTTTCATTTTACTTCATTATATATAAAGCATACTTATTGCTTTTTTGACCCCCACTCCAGTTTCCACAACCAAAACCTTATTTTTTCAACATCATTGCTAAGTCCTATTTTTCACTGAACATGATTTCCTTAACCCTCTGATTCCAGATTAGCTGTAATATGGCAAACATTTTTTATTGAGATTTTCCACCTTTTTTTTACTTTTATGTCTATAGTAACCACATTCATTCATGTTCAAATTTAAATTGCTTACGTCTTTAAAATCATTAACATATTTTCTCTCTATAATCTTTTCCCATAAACTTTTTACCCTTTTACATTGTATAAAACATGTTCACATTTCAAATTCACCACAATATAGACAAACTCTCTCTTTTATAATTGTATATGACAAATTTGCCTTCACTGGTAGCTTTTGTGTAGACAATCTCCACAGAAAATGTTGACCTTCTATATGTTCTTTACATATTCTTTCTTGCAACAATAGCATTCCTTCTGTCCTTGTTTAAGTCCTTACAAGGATATGTCCTGTCATACTTTTCCATAATCTTTTCCTATCATTTTTTCTATCATTTTCAAAATTTTTCACATAATTTTTCCAGAAAATAACCTTATCTTGATACATTGCCATTCTTTTTTTTTACTATTCCTCCTTTTTTTAGAACTAAAAAAGTTAACTATTCCATTTTATACTTCACACTTAATATTTTGTTATTAACGTATCCTCAGTATCTAAATGTTTCATTAATGTGTATAAATTTAAAGATGACATATACACTATAGAGTTTATTAACCCTAAGCTTCCTTTTTCATTATGCACATATACCACCCCTCTTTTTACAGGGTTTAACCATGATCCCCATATAAAGGCAAGTATATTGTATACATCCTTTTTTAAACACTAAAGACACTAGTTAAATAAGTAATCTTTGCTAACAGAACTGCAGTTTTTTTCTTTATTAAATTCAACTCATTAATCTTTCCTTCAAAACCTAAGCCTTAACATTTAACTATTTAATACTAGCCCAAATACCTTAATATCTTCTTGTAACTCACATTCATGCTAACTTCATTTTTAGTTGTAATGATAATGTCATATTTATCTATATATATATATATATATATATATATATATATATATATATATATATATATATCTACAGACATGCTGTAGATATAGGTATAGCTATAGGAGGATATAGATATATAATATATATATATATATATATATATATATATATATATATATATATATGTGTGTGTGTATAAGGGGTTGTGGGAAAACAACATTGGTTGACAGCAGTATGCAGAGTTGTTGGGATAGTCTGTTCAGTATACAAAATGATTGTGGGTGGGCTTGTTAAGGCTCATCCACTTGGTCATGATCTGGGATGAAAGGTCAAGGCCCATCCACCTGGCCACATGTTTTTGATCCAAGACCAAAGCCAATCCCATCTACCCGAACATATGTTTCAGATCAAAGGTTATACTACTTCTCAGGGTGAAATATTAAGAGCCACCCCCATTCTTTAAAGATGGAAGGTTGGTATATACTTAGCTCTGCAAGATATATAAATATATATATATATATATATATATATATATATATATATATATATATATATATATATATATATATTTATATTCTCCTATTTTTTGAAAAGCCCACCTTGGCCATTTCATGTCTGTAATATTGCTCTACTCTTTCTTAAAATTGTTAACTTAGTAATTTAATTTTGTATGCAGTATGGGCTGCCTTGCAGGTGCATCTTGATATTGACCAAAATTATACATTTTTTCAATTTAAATTGTGCATTCTCCACAAGACTGGTTTTGCTGTACCTCATAAGTACACAACATGTAGGTGAAGCTTGTAAGCATCTCTCCCCTAAAGTGCAGGACCCGCCTTACTCACATCTTGCTGCCTTACATGAACTACACTCACAGATACGTAGTACAAACTACAATAATATGTAAGTGATATACTCCACAATTATTTTATATAATAAAATAAAACATAAGAAAGCCATCTATCCTCTTAACATACAATATAATTCTGTTTTAACAGACAAATAAAACTAAAAATAGGCACATTCACCTATGTATACATATACAGGTATGAAAGAATAACAGTCAGTATTTATTTATTTATTTAAATTTGTTTACTTGGGTACAACAGTGGTAAAAGAATGGCCAATTACAGGATCAGCTTGAATAAAGTCATAATGTAACAAAACAATGTACAGTATATAAATAACAATGGTTTACATTTATGAGTAAGCATAGACAATCTGACAAACAATATATATATAGAAGATCTAACAAGCCATATATATGTACAATTATATATATGGAATAGAAAAGTGAGAAGAGAGTTAAAGTTGGAGAAGTAGAAGTGGTGATGATATTGATAGTAATTGCTACGTTATGAAAGCTAATAGAGAGCAGTAAGATAAAAGAGGAGATTAGTTTATGTGTAGCTGGGTTTAGAGCAGTAATGGTGTGGTAAGCAGAATCGCAGTTTAGGATAAATGAGTTAATCTGCTGGATCAGGTATATAGGATATAAAAGTACTAAACAGACAGAGATATCAGTTTATGGCAAATGTCCTTTAGATGGACAGTTGAATTCAACCAATTTTAGTAAGTATTTTATGAACTCTGGTGTGAACATGGAGTACTTTGTGCTATCAGTTAAATCAAGAAAACGTAGCGTCCATAGTTTTGGGACCAGTACAGAGAAGCAGTGGCTAGAATAGAGTGCAGTTTGAGAGAAGGGGATTGTAGGGGGGAACCACATTTGGCTTGACTTCCTAGGTTTTAGATTTGAGTGGTAGTAAAAACTTTAGAAGAGAGATGGGAGGGGGTGTTAATTTGAGTATTTTGAAGAGTAATGTATCAAGAAGAATATTTGATCTGACCTGTACTGGAAGCCACTTAGCCTTTGGAAGAGCAAGGCAGTGGTGCTCATTCCACGATGAGTTTGCTATGAATTGATATATTTT
Organism: Protopterus annectens; assembly: GCF_019279795.1. Classification (NCBI taxonomy): domain Eukaryota; kingdom Metazoa; phylum Chordata; order Ceratodontiformes; family Protopteridae; genus Protopterus; species Protopterus annectens. Next base: position 1,959,410,314 of record NC_056725.1, read on the forward strand.
ATTGGAAAGGGTCTGATGGGTGGCAGTGTTTTAGACAGAGGACAATGCAAACAAGGGGAGACCATACTCAAGTTGATCAAGGAAGATACCTTTTCCTGTGGCAGCCCCTGTTGGATGTGAGAGACACTGAGATATTTTGTTGGCCCAGAAGAGTAGACTGTTGATCTTGGCTCTCAATTTTTCTGTGTATGTTTTGTCACTGTATATAATGCAAGGTATAATTTGTATGGCACTAATTGCAGACAGGAACTGATCACTTTGCCATCTGATATGTCTTGTGTGATCAGGTAGAGCAGCTTAAGTATTTGTACTGTGCAGTTGTATGGAAAGGAGGACTGTATATTTCTACTGTCGTAACACATTCGTATACAGCAGAATCTATGGAGAGTTATTAACTTCCGGAATGGCTGAAAATACAGTTTCACACTTGCATTATCATTAAGGCACTAGAAATTACTTCTGTAACACTGCATCTTGGGCCCCTTTACTTAAAAAAACAAACATAAATCTGAGAAAATGTGTGAATGGACCACACTTTCCATATCAAGGGCAACTTTTTACAAGATTCAAATCAAGATAAAGAAAAGTAATCTAGAGAGGAAATACAACCTATGGAATGTGATATTAATTTATTTGTATGTAGTGACTATACAACTTTCAACAGGTTTAGTCTTCAGTTAAAAAAATATACATAGCATTGCAGTATATCTTTACCAGTCAAGAGTGAAGCCAGGATTTTTTGGAATTGCACAGCTTCTAGACTGTTGCCTCCCACGCGCATCAAAAAGAACAGATACATTTCTAATCTGTATGTCAAATTCATACACTGGCAGGCTTTCCCCCTAGTATAATGCATATAATGCATATAAATCTACAGTAAAAATATTGCCAAAATAGAATGTTACGTACCTATTTCTAAAAAGAACACATACACACACACAAAAAAAATACAGACACCCAAAGTAGAAGTAACCAGCATACTTCTCAACATTTTGGCACAAAAAATCTGGACAAAGCTGAAAATAATGGAGGGGGGTGAGGCCCATAATCAAGGACAGATTTTAAGAATTACTCTTATAAACCTAGAAAGTTGCTAGAATAACAGGCTTTGCTTTAACATTATTTTTTATGAAGGACATGAAGTCTGAAACTAAAATGTATGTCATTATTTAGTGACTTCAGTCCTCAGTGATTTGTCAGAAAACGAAAAATGTTATGAAGAACAGACCAAAAATATGAAGCAAAAATGTGGGTATTCTCTGAAAATGCACACAGCTGAGAGGTATGTATGGTAACCAACAAACATATTGCATATTACGGGACAAAGCATTACTGCTATTAGAAGTTGCAGCTTATTTTGCACTATGACAGCTAATTGCTTTCATAGAAGGAAGACAGCTGCCTGTTACATGAAACAGACACATGCAGAGTCTGTCCTGATCTAGCTGTTGAGCAGTGTGTGTGTATCTTCAGTGTGTGCTGAATAAAGGGACATTAAATTGTAACCTGGCTATCTATCTTGTCTTATTATTTTCTGTTTGGTGAGGTTAAACAGTAATTATTCAAAAGGGGCAAAATCAATGAATTTTATCTGACTTCAGAGTCTTAGTCAGTTTATGTGGAAATGCTGGAGCAGTGTATGAAGTACCCTGTGAGAAACGTGGAAGATTTAGTTATTGTGATGAGAAGTGACAAACTACGGCTTACTCAAATTCCTTTCCCAACCTAGAGAAAAGATAAGAAAATATTTGTAGAGGTGACTGAAAGGCTTAAAAACACTTTGAGCCAAGTTGCATATAATAACAGTGCTTTTATTTCAACAGCTGCTACCTAAAGTCCACGACAGCCATGTTGCACTATGTATCTGAACTCAAGCAGAGTGCTGTGAATTATGAGTCTTTGTCCAGCAAATTGTTTAATAATAAAAAAACAGTTGCCAGTTTGTTTGTGTCTTTCGGCTTTTCCTGGTTAGGGGTCGCCACAACGGAACCAGTATTTTATTTATTTAAAGTTACTTATAAATGCACACAATAGTTTTTATAAATGCACTTAGTCTAACAGAAAAAGAGAAGTCAGCATGCCTTTAAGAATATTCATTGTCAGAGCATTAACTATTGTCATAAGCAATGCTCCTGATCCAGTTTATACATTTCTACCAAAAAAAAGTTGTCCCTTGAGCCAAAAGACTACCCCTTAGACATAATCCTATATGCAACACATTTCAGATTGTAAAAATCACCACTGAAAGCACATTTATAAACACAAGGGAATCTGTTAGATGCTGTAAGCAACATATCCAAAAAGGCACCATCATCATCATTATCATCCTGTCAGGAAAATTCCTCCAGATTGGCTGCCACATGAAGGATAACAACACTTAGATTTAGGACCATATAGTATAAGATTAATGTTTAAACCTATATACTTGCAATGATATAAATAAAAAAAAGTTCAAGTCTTTATGAAAACTGCCGTTGTTGCCCGAGTTGTCAGCATCAGTGCTCACTTACTTGAGATCTGAACTTGCATTCTGAAACCAAGACATAAATTAATGACAGATGCTCATACCAAAGCATGTCATAAATCAATGAGATATATTCAACTTAGAGAGACTGGAGGAAGCAGACTCATTAGAATTAATTCTGAATAAAAATATCCAGTTCCAATAAGGTACATCTCACCTAGAAATGATCACCCATCCATTCTGTCAAAAAATAGCAACATCTTGCTGTATACACCTTCTCCCTCCTACTAGATTCAGAAATAAGGCTGGCGCATTAATACATTTCTTTACTTCGGACATATCAGCTCATATTTCATAAATAAATGCATTTATTTTCAGTGTTACTACAGCTAGTCTGTCACAATGTAATTAAACCGCATGAGAATTGTGTTCACTCTTTTTCCTTTTTAACTTATGTAGCAATACCTGTGCTCCTCGCTATACTGTCTGAGGTGAGAGATCTATACCATATCATGGCTGCTGAGGATCATTAAGTACAAGTGCCTCTTTTCAGGGGACACCGGGATGTTTTGTACTGAGTTAAACAATATCGCCTAGAAAACAACACCAACACCAAGAAACATCTGATATCATGTTGTAAAATTCAGACAGCAATTCCAGAAAAAAAAAATTAACAGACACCAAGTACTTCCAGCTGAAAAAACCCTGCCATCCACCCTACAACATGACAACTTAAACCCAATCAGAAAGCCTCTAAGTCCATTTATAAAACATAAAAGTAAATAATAATAATAATAATGAAAATAATAATAATAATCAATATCATTACCAATGAGCCCTGCAACCAGTTATCATTTTTTTTTCCATTTAGGTCATTTAAAAAAAAATACAAACAAAACCTACACACAGAACTGATCAGCTGTGCTGGGGCTGCTAGTGATGTTATGGGAGAGGGGGTTAGTCAGCACATAAACAGAACACCAAGCACACTACTGTATACAAAGTTTGAATCATTGTGGTCTTCTGCCTTTAACAAATATGGTTTTCTGTCTTTCCCTATCCCCGTATAGTAAGATAATGCAGTCTGCCTCTGAAACTATGGGTGTGAGCTACACATAGCAAAGTTAGAATTTAAACAAATATAACTTTTTAATGTAGTACAAGGCAAACAAATACAATTAGTTAAATAAATAAATTACTTTGAAAGGGTTATATCCCCAGGTTATTGAATATTGGGGGCCATTACTCCTTGAACCTTTACAATTTGATGCATATGCTTCTGTTGGTATGACATCAGTGTAGATTGCATCAAACACTGTGATATGAAACAGAGAGTAGCTACTCCTCAGCAAGTAACCTGACAGCAACAAGTTTCTAAGTTTAAAACCACTCCCTTATTTCCCGCCCAAACTAACCTTCATTAACTTCCAAGACTATCCCTCCTAGCCAATAGGATTCCTCTTTACCCTGAACTCCCACTCCCTAACCACTCCCTCTCCACTCCTAAACACAACTCTCCACTCTTATATTATTATTTCAGTCCTTAGCAGCCCCTATATACATATATCTCCCTTAGAACCACATTTACTTCATCAACAATATTTCAACTTTACATACTCCCCATTTCATTATGCTTTCAAAAACCTCATTCATCTCCTTTTTACTTCTAATAATTCTTAATTTATCCTACCTTTGCTACCTCACCCAACCCTTTAACTCATACCACTCACAATCCCTCCATGTTACCAACCACCTAAACTCTCCCCTACCATATTCACACACTCCTATTTCTCCACATCTATATCCTATAAATAAGCTCCTATTTTTCCCATACAAACTTATCACCTCTCAGAAACATTTTACCCCCATAGCAACTAGCAAATGCTTTAGATTCACAACAGAACCCAATCTTCTTACTAAACTGTCCAACTACCTTACTAATCCATTCTTACATCTAATCTCCAGTCAATTATCAGGTGACATCCATCCCAACCCAGGCTCCTCCACATCTTCTACTGCAGACAAGTCCATACTATTTACTTCTTTTTAACGTCCACAGTATAGTCAACAAAGTCCCAAACCTCCATGCTTGGCTCATACATAATAACCCTGACATCCTAACCATTACTGAAACATGGTTAAAACCCCATATAAAAGACTCTGAAATTATTCCTCCAAACTATTCTATCATAAGAAAAGACAGGTCCCATACAAAAGGGGGTGGAGTAGCTCTCCTATACGCATCCTCATTATCAGTTACCCCCTATCACAAACCTATTCCACACTTTAAAAATGCTGAACTACTCCTCACCTCACTCCAAGTTAACCTACATAAACACATATGTATAGCCTCAATCTACATCCCCCCAGGGGATAATATTTCTACACTTGAAGATATCCTCTCCTGGCTCTCCAACAATATTAACAATGAAACTATAATCTTAGGAGATATGAATATTAACTGGGCCTCCATTCAGTCTCATAAAAACCACCATAATATCAACCTCTACAATTTTTCACAGCTAATCAACAATGTGACATACCCCTCAAAAAACATTTCTAGCGGCAGTATTCTAGATTGGATTCTAGTCTCTCATCCCCATTATATCTCTGACAGTGGCACTCTTCCTGATCCTCTCAGTGACCATATACCCAGCTTCACTCATAGACTCCCATCACCCCTGCATCGCACCCATAATTATATTACTATCCGTAACCAAAAAAACTTTAACCCAACAACCTTTTCAAACTCTCTAAAAGCAATTAACTGGAATTGTCTAAAAACATTATCTATAGATAACGCAGTTTCCCATTTCAACTCAATATTCCTAAAACTACTTGATTCCCAGGCACCCTTAAGGACTAAAAGAATAAAAATTAAAATAGCCCCTTGGCTAACCAAAAGCATGCTAGCATCCATGCGACACAGAGATAAAGTCTGGGCACACTACCAGAAAAACAAATCCCCCCTAGTCCATAATGAATATAAAATACTTCGAAATAAGGTAAAAAAGCTCATAATCTCCGATCGACAGAATTACTTTTCCACACTCCAAAACAATAATAAATCAAACCCTCAGAAATTCTGGAAAGGTATCTCTACTCTCCTTAACCCCAGTAAACCAGATACCCCTACCCCAGACCCAAACGCTCTTGACCTAGATTTGGCTACCAAATTTAACTTTTTTTTCATTGATTCTATTTCCAAATTAACATCATCTTTCTCTAACACCACTACATACTCCAATACTCCCCCACCCTCCCCCACCAGCACTCTACCCTGCACTGCTACTACATCGTCACTCCCATCTACTAACTTTCGTCCCTCCTCTCCTTCTCCTACTCCAACTACTTCATTATCTTCTTCTGCCCCTAATTCCCCCTCTTCACACTCTCCTTTTTTCTCATTAAAACCTATACCCACTTCTACTATAAAGAAACTCCTTCTAAAACTGAAGCCATGCACTAATGCTCCTGATAATATCCCTTCTTACTTTCTTAGCAAAGCTGCTGAAGCAATCTCCTACCCCATTAGCATTTTAATCAACCGTTCTATCCAAGAATGTATGGTACCTCAAATTTGGAAAAAGGCCTTTATCATACCTTTACATAAAGGTGGCAACAACAACAATGTTACTAATTTCTGCCGCATCGCTATTCTGTCCCCCATCTCTAAACTCCTAGAAAAATGCATCCAACTACAACTCCTTCCACATCTTTTAGATAATCACCTACTAACTCACACACAACATGGCTTCAGACCAAATCATAGCACTATGACTGCCCTCCTCTCCTTCCTTGAAATTGTAAATAAAGCACGAGACTCTGGCCAAATTGTTTCTACCCTACTACTCGACCTCTCCAAGGCCTTCGACACTATCTCCCACAGCCTGCTATTAACTAAACTCTCAAAACTCAACTTATCTCCCTCCTCTCTGAACTGGTTCTCCAGCTACTTATCTAACAGGTATCAAGCAGTCAAATAGGAAAAGGCCACCTCCTCATTTCTAAATACCCCCACTGGGGTACCCCAGGGCTCTATACTGGGTCCCCTTCTCTTTAATATACTTATAAATGATTTCCACAACTCTATCCCGTTCTCAGATATCATCCAATATGCTGATGATTCTACTATTATTTGCTCTGCCACTTCTATCCCCTCACTCCTAAAACTGACTCAGGATGCCTTTACAACCACTGAGCAATGGATGAAAACAAATCACCTAGTACTGAATGCCTCTAAAACTAAATTAATGTTATTTACCCCCTCTAAGGCAACGTCTTTCGATATAAACACATTCTCCATCACTAGTCAAAATAATGTACCCCTGGAACTGGTGTCAGAGACCAAGTTACTTGGGGTCCAAATTGATAGTCAGCTCAAATTCAACTCTCACCTACAGCTTAATATCAAAAAAACCCATCAAAAACTAGGTATGCTTTACCGACAATATCATTATCTCACACCTGCTACCAAAATCACCCTCTCTACCTCATTTCTCATCCCCTCCCTTCTCTATGGAGCTCCACTCCTAACTAATCTACAGACCTCTCTAAAAACACAACTTTCCTCTTGCTACAACAAAATTGCCAAGTTCGCTACCAACTGCAAGTCCTCCACACACCACTGTTCCTCTCTCCAAAAACTGAAATGGCTAGAGCTACCCAGTTATCTCGCATATATTCAACTAAATCTTGCACATAAGCTTATTTGCAACCCTTCCCTCTGTCCCTCCCTTTCATCAGCTTTTAAAATGCACCTTCCTGATAGAGTATTACGATCCAACAATCAAAATCTGTTAGAAGTATATAAACCAACTCGTCCCCCAGGAAAAAATCGTCTGTCTTATGGCCTTGCATGCCTTTGGAACTCCCTACCACCTTCCATTCGCACCACCCACAACCATTTTATTTTTAAAAGATCTCTTCATTCACATCTTGTATCCCAGTGGGAATGCTCTTGCTCCCATCCCACAGAACTTACTCTTGCAAATTCCATCTTCCTTCCTTCCTCTGTTTCCTCCTGCAACTCTCCTTGTTATTCACCCCTAACTCTTACATATTAATTGCAAATTCCATCTTCCTTCCTTCCTCTGTTTCCTCCTGCAACTCTCCTTGTTATTCACCCCTAACTCTTACATATTACTATCCCTATGAAAATTGGAAATAATGCTCTAAGCCACACCCCGTAAGTGTTTGCTTCCAAATATGATATTATTTCTCAATATTTTCATGCTAAATTTCCTTCTAGTCTGTATTATCTATTAAGTATTTACTTGCAAATTATTTTTCTGTATCTTTAACCTTTGTATAAGAGTATAATTTGTGCAACTATTAAGAACAACCTATTGTAACCTTTTTAGTTTTGGAGCTTTTCTCCCCAGGACTCCATTGAAAACGGGTTCATTTGGCCCAATGGACTATCCTGGTAAACCAACTGCAAATAAATAAATAAAATAAAAGTAAACTTCAAGCAATATCAATTAATTAGTGAAAGAACTAGCAGCTTTATTAATTCTTAAAAATGAAACATCAGGTGAAACACAATGCAGATTTCAGCCTTGACTTTATTTTCACATTTCACATATTCTGCAGGGAGAACCAGTGAGTGGTGTCAAACAAGTCCCACATTTTCAAGAATAAAATGGATACCTATCTTTTAGTCCACATGGTTCTACCAGAAGTGCCATAATATATGAATGATCAGCGGTTAATGTTAATGGAACCAATATGGCCATTGTTTCTGCAGAATGGAAGACTGTGGCTTGAGGGCAGGAACTTATATAGGAAAAGCTGCCTTTAAATGGAAGCATCTCTAGGTGGAGCTTATTGCAAAAAAACAAAACAAAAAACAAGTAGTCAGTTATATCAGCTGTTGAAATATTTCCAGACTTTGAGTTTGTGAATGCAAGAGTGAAGAAATATGAGTATTTCTTGGTGGTCTAGCTAAATAAAAACATGAAAATTCATCATCGCTGGTTCTCACCAACTTGAAACCCTGGAGTATAAGTTAGACAGCATTTAGAAGTAAGCTGGTAACTGTTTTCAGTAGTAATAAGCTGAAGCAAATGAATTAATCAACTATATTTTAGTCTAACAAATATCATTTCTTCAGCCTACTGAATAACATTACATTCATGCATACATACATACAAATATTTCAAGCACTAGCATTAATGACGTTCTAGACTGACAATATACCAAAACATTCATTCCCATAAATGTCCAGGCTCTTCTTAAAAATATCTAAACTAGTACTTGATTTAATGTAATTTGGTAACCTGTTCCATGCATCAGCTGCTCTCTCAGAGAACCAGTTAGTAGACTTCTCATTCCTATAGAATCTTCTACATAGGTTGTCTGATGATTCTCTAGTACTTTTTGATAAGCCCAAACATTCCCCGAGTTAGTTGTCTCTAAATGCCCTATATGCCTGATTATGATCACATCTTAGATACTGTATCTGTAATAGAGATTGTACAAGTTTAGATATTTTAGTCTTTTATAATAACTTAAATTTTCCCATCCATGGATGCCCTTGGTATATTTCTGCTGTACTGTTTCCAGTTTACTCATGCTTGTTTTCTTATAAGGTTTCTATATTGTTATTCCATACTCATGTTTGGGTCTAATATAACTAACAAACAATGACTTCATCATTTCTGATTTTCTAGACTTTATAAATCTTTTAATACAACCTATAGTTCTATAACTATCATTAACCAATTGGTTGATCTAATCAGAAAAACTCAAAGCTGGATCTATCCATTTACCCAGGTTCTTAAATGAATCTACTGTTTCCGTCACTGTGTGCTGTATTAAATATCCACCTTTCAATTTATGTCTCTCAACTCTCATATGCTTAGTTTTTGATGTATTTATCAGCATATTATTCTCCTTTGCCCAAATGGTTAATTTAGTCAAGTTTTTTGCAGACATTGCCCATCTGTCATACATGTAATCAGTTTACCCAATTTCAGGTCTTTTGCATATAGACTGTAGAGCACATCAGGTGAAAAAGTTAGGTCATTGAGCTGTTGTTTGTAATTATTCAATAAAGTGTCATTCTTCTTCTTCTTCTTTCAGCTTTTCTCGGTTAGGGGTTGCCACAGTGGATCATCTGTCCGCTCATGACTGGCAATGGAGTTTTACGGTGTCGAGTTGCCAGCCCGGCACCCAACCTTCCACAGAAGGCATACACACACACACACATACACACTCACACCTAGGGCCAATTTAGAGTGTCCAATCCACCTACTGCATGTCTTTGGGATGTGGGAGGAAACCGGAGCACCCGGAGGAAACCCACGCGACCACAGAGAGGACATACAGACTCCACACAGAAGGCACCCCGCCGAGAATCGAACTGGAGAACCTCTTGCTGTGAGGCGACAACGCTAACCGCTGCACCACTGTGGCCGCCCATACAATAAAGTGTCATTAGTATTCAGAAATATGCTTGCTGACTGGACAGCCTAATCAAAGTGCACATTGTAAATTGAAGCATATATCAATAGAAAAAACTCAGCTGCTGAAGTATTGCTGAGCAGCTAGATTTTCTATTGAGATATGCTGGATAAGTCTGTTACATATTTTATGAGGGACAGCACAAAATATGAGAAAAATCAGAGATCTTTCTGCCGGTAACCATACCTAACAACTGTCCAGAGTCTGCAGAGCATCCCTGAGTAAACAAACAAACAAGCAAACTATTCTGAAATCCAAATATTAAAGAGGTATCTGGTAAATCACTGAGAATCTCTGTGTCAGTAACGCCAGACATTAGAGTTTCATTTTGTTCTGTTTCAGAGAATGCATTTTAATGCCAAAACATGTTGTTCTAATAACTTTATAGAATTTAAAATATATATCTGATTATGTCCTTTGTCCCTCCATTACTTTTGGCTTTATCCAGGATTCTTGAGCAAAGGAGCCAAAATATAACCTGTCACAATTAAAAAAAAAAAAAAGACAAAGACATGCGGAAGGTGAATTGGACAATCTAAACTGATCATAGGTGTGAGTGTGCATGCGAGTGTGTGGTGTCAAAGAAACACCGCAGCAGGGCTCACCACCTGGTGGTGTAAACCTTAGGTCTAGTTGATTGTCACTGCTGAAGTGACACCCCGACCCCATGTGCAGAAATAAAAAAATGGGGTTATGGGTGGAAAGCTGGAGAGAGACAGAAGGAGGGAGACCACCACAGAGATGCTCTCCTCTCCCTCATCTCTCTGCCCGTGCACTAATGTATTGTGCAAACATATCAACATAGGTTTCCTTCACATGCACAGTACATCCATATGAAGCATGGAAGGTGGAAGAACAGTAAAGTGCTATCATAAAATTAAATTATTTAAGAATGGTATGCAACTTCTTTTTTTAAATAATGTCATTGTCTAATAACAATAATCTACAACTGGGTCTGAGTATCACATGATTTACCCAAAGGTGGCTTTGTCTAATCACTTGGGCTTCACTTTCGTGACCAAACCATGCCAAACATGGGTAGATCCTGGAAACCCACACTCAGTTGTGGATTATTGCTGAAGTAACATATAAATGTGATAGCATAAGCAGAGCAATTCAAGAAAGCTTCAGAATATCGGGATAATACTAAGGCAGTGTGGGGGCTACCTTCTCTTGTAAAAGACAGAATTAATTAATTTAATATTTTGTGTCATTGGGATGCTCTCATTTGAATAATTTGCTTTCCCTAACTAAAGTAGAGTAATACAAATGATGTTATTGATTCACTTCATTTTTTCAATCATTCTTCCACTGTCGCAGTTTCATTTTACATACAGTCACCATTAACTGTTTTTGAACTGAGACAGTATGTTGACACCTTATAATGTAGGACCCTCATAGAAGGCATACTCTGTACATTTTTCAAAAAAAATGCATTTTATTTTATGGTAATGCCACCTTAGTGGAACTGCTTTTACTTGTCTGAACATGTTTGGGGTAGAAAGGAATGTATTTAATTCCAGATACTTCATTACTATGTGGATTTCAAAGCAGTTTGTTTATTTGCATTTTTGTGAATTGAGTTAACCCTGCTAGACATGGTCCATCTTCGTAGGGAGCTCGAGAGGCAAAGCTTCTACCTGGTGATGCAATGCTCATAGTTATAGACATACAAAGATAGTGAAGAGGCAATTGTGCAGGACAAAGTCAATACAGACAATGTATGCTTACTACTGCAGGAAGTAGTACAAGACAGGAAGTTTAACATTCAAGAAACACAAAACAAGTTATACGATTGTGGAAGTAAATTAAGAAACCATACCACTTATTCAATGAACATTAAAAATAATAGCACTGGTCTTTAAAAATCATAGCAGAGGAGTCCAACAGGAACATTTTCTTATTTTTGGAATAGGTGATCTTTAGATAGTAGACTCAATTATAAAGAATGATAAAGAATCTTTCTACAGGCTTATTTCGGTTATTTAATGATGTATATATACCATTGAAAATGTTTGTTTTTTACGAGGAAATTTGGTTTTCGACCTCACAGAGAATCTTCTGTAGAAACAAGAAGGGAGTAAAAAGTTATGGTTCCGAAAGTTCCAAGTGTTTTTTTTTGGAGATAGATACCCCCGAGGCAGAGGGGAACATTCTAACAGTAGACATTGCTTTTGTGGCAAAGGAGGTCCAAAGAATCAAGGCGTCAAGCGTATGTTCTCTGAGAGGCCATATCAGTGCTTTTGAACAGTTGCCGGACTGCTGCACTGTAGATGCAGTCGCAAGAGCTTATTTATGCACCCAGATGCCCGGACATCCAAAAAGAAGTCGTCCCACCAGATCAGCAAGGGTTTGGAACTTATTTGAGATTCTTTTCAGTGCCAAAAAAGAACAGGGACCTCAGGCCAATTTTGGAACTCATCCACTTGAATGTATATGTCAAGCACACAAAGTTCCAAATAGTTATGGTACAGTCCATCCTCCCTCTCCTGAAGAAGGATGATTGGATCTCTTCAATAGATCATCAGGATGTGTACTACCACATCAAAATGGACAAATGTTCCAGGAGGTTTCTTCCTTTCTGGATGTGAGACAGACACTTTCAGTTCAGTGCCCTGCCTTTGGCTTCAACACAGCTCCCTGGGTGTTCACCAAATGCATGTAGTGGTTGCAACTCATGTTCAACTGCAAGGATTCTGAGTGTTTCCCTATCTAGATGACTGTCCTCTTAATGCTCCTATAGTAAAGGAACAAATAGCTCTAAAAACCACGAGTAGCTGATTTTATTGCAAGTAGCCGTATTCAATACAGAAGATAAAATAACCACTTTCACAGTTTACAACTGCTTCCTCAGGCATCAAGATGCATATGCTCCTAAACATAATATATACTAATTAAAAAAAACAATTAACCAATAAAATTAGGCAAATCATTAAACAATGAGATATAGAACCGTCTATCATATTGTATATAAAAACAATGTAAAATCAGTATAAAAACAACATGAAACAGCATACAGACATATGATATATTCAAACACAATTTTAATTAATTTTATTGTGTAAATCTCTTAAAACTGGCTTGATGCTGAGTGCATCATTTAGCCCTGGTGGAAAGTGATATCTAAAATGTACTATCCATTTAAATTTTTCTTTCTCGGTCATATTCTTTTTATCACCATCCCTTAAATAAGTAGGTATTACTTGTAAAATCCAAAACAAACAGTGATGATCCGTACCCTTAGTTAAAATGTGTCTATATAATGCATTTGTAGTTTTCTGTCTTTCAATTTCAGATATATGACTACATATCCTGTTTTTTAACATCTGGTTAGCTTTGTCTCTATAAAAGGCAGGAGATACACAGCATCTAGTTATATATATATCAAATCTTTGGTGTTACAGTTACCATACGCCTTAAGAAAAAAATGTTATTTTTTAGGGGATGAATAAATTATGTTTCTATATATATATTAACAGAAACTACACCTATTACATGGTGATGTATAATTTTTCTGGGTTGTATGTTCTTTAACTTTGACATGCTCTTTGTAACATAATTTAAGTTTCAAAGAAGATTCTATCTTAAAACCAAATTTTGGGCCCTCATGATAAATATCTCGTAACTCATGTACTTGTGAGAGCATCAGCCAATATTTTTTGACAATATTTATGATGGCAGATGAAGGATTATATGACATCACATATCTACATCTTGAATTAGACAGTATTTTCTTATTTGATTTACTTTGAACTTTTTCAGGGTATGTGTTTGAAAAAATAGGTGGAAAAAGTTCTTGTCTCTTTTCCATAATTGTATTCTTTATATGTTGCACTTTAATTTTGTCATAGCCTCTATTACAAAAATCAACATCCATCTGTTCAAGTTGTTCAGCTAGTAAAACATCTTGAGTATTTATTTAACTTACATGTGCATATCATTTGATTTTTGACTATATTGTCAAACATAAATCCAGGATGTATACTATCCCTAGCAAAATATGTGCATTTCTTTACTGTCTTCTTATATGAAGTGGTATTTAGACCTCCTTTAACATTTTTTGTAATACTTCTTTCCAAAAAATGAACTTGTATATAATAAACACTCTTTCTGAAGCTAAGAAATGTAGTGGTAGAATGTAGATACAACATTAAATCATCTATCTCATGCAAGGGACCATCCCATAGAAAAAACACATCTTCAATGAAACGTTTATAAAATACTATCTTATTAAAATATTTAGGGTTACCTATCGAGGAAAACATGTTTTGAGTTTCCCAATAGTTCATGACAATGCTAGCATACGTGTTCACCACAGGTGTCCCCATGGCAACACCTGTCACTTGTTTATAGATGTCTGTATGAAAAAGAAAGACATTATTAGTGAGTACTAACTGCAACATATCAGTAACTAAGTCTATATGCAAATATTCAAGAGTTGGTTGACTAAGTATATACTTCCTTACCATGTCAATGCCTGTATTATTAGGGATACAGGTAAATAAGGACTTGACATCTAAAGTAACTAGGTAACATGTCAGTAAACTGTTATTTTGTGTCTATTCATAAAGTTGTCCAAGAAAATCAGAACTATCCTTTATAATGGTAGTAGATATTTCTAATACTGGTTTAAGGTAGCCCTCTAAGTACTTGGATGTGGGTTCAGTGACCCATCTTCTTGATGATACTAAGGGACGAAAGGGTGGTGCAGACAGAGATTTGTGTATTTTTGGCATTCTGTAAATGAAAGGAGTTATAGGAGTATCTACCTTTAAATATTCATACAGTTGTAAGGAAACATGTCCTAACTGTTGCATATTCAGTATCTGCTCTCTCATAGAAATGCACATATTATGAACATCAGTTTCTGTAATCCTTTGATAGGCATGTGTATCAAGCATTTTAAACAATGGTATCTATATAGTACTGTTTGTTTAAAACAACAATACCCCCTCCCTTATCGACAGGTTTTATGACAACATTGTCAGTAAAATATAAAGACTGGACAGCATTATGTTAATCTTTGGTCAAATTATAATAATGTCATACTTTTTGTCCTAAGAATAGGCTATATATTTTGTTTTCAACCATCATTTCAAAAGCTGATACAACATTATTCAAAGGAGGAATATTATGCTGTCCCTAAAGTATGTATTTGGTACATTATGGGGCATATTATTAAAAAAAAAACATTTAAATTTAACCTTCTAATAAAAAGTTTAAAGTCTGTAATGATTTTCACAATGTCATTATTAACTGTAGGTATATAATTAAGTCCTTTGTTTAGGACTTTGTGTTCTATTTCACATAGCCTGTAACTACATAAATTAGTGTAAGAAACTTCTCTGTGTGGAAGATTTTCAGTCTATATATTTCTAGTTAATCACTGTATATTAATCAGATCAGACAATAGTAGTAGAAGTAGCGAACGTAAACTCGTCAAGTCAAAAAGTAATAATAGAAAATATATAATTCTATAGCATTACTAAGTATTTGAAAGTAATCCAAGCAAGGCAGGCAGTCTGTTTCCAGTTGAAAATCCTTTATTAAGTACACAGACAAGCGATCCAAGAAAAACAAAAATAGAGTAATAATTTCCTCACAAGCTTTCTAAATATATATATACTTTTTATCAGGCATGGGAGTGGTTTATTGTGCTGTAAAACAAAGCATACCTCTCAACCTGGAAACATCAAAAATCTGGACAAGGCCCATGAAAAATAGGTACAAATCTGTACGCTGATTAACATATAATTTGCATACATAATTATGTAACCCCACCCACTCCCGTGGAATTGTGGGATGCCAACGTTCAAACGCAAACTGAACAGATAACCAAAAATGGCACCAGAGTCCCCCTGCAGCCATTGCAATGTACCATTACCTGGTTAATTTTCCCTATTTACCATAAACACTATAATGTGCTTACTGCTTTACTTCTACAATATTTGGATTAATTTAAAAAGTTTATTTTACATTTTATAGCATAAACACTACTAGACCTCTGCTAAACAAAGCAATACAGTCTCACAATGAAAATAGACTTAGCATTATAACTACTCTGCCCTTGAAACTCACATTCATTGAAACAGCATTGAAACCCACAAAGAAAATGCATCTGGCCAGTGGTAAGATTAGCTTTGGGCTGTTTTCAAATCATAAGCCCCCTTGTACACAAAACATTACATGTGTTCTTTGATACATCTTCCGGACAATATTAAATTATATTCCTTGTATAATACAGCATACTTGATACAGCGCATTTTAAATTTATTGTTTTGAACACCTTTACTGTAAGCAATGAAACAAAATGCATGAACCAATATTTGACTAAACTGCCCAGTTCAGAACATTTCCATCATAAAAGTATGAATAATGTCTACAATCCACCAGTATCAGTAAATATGCACAATCTCTGCAGAAGTAAAAGTCACATAATACTTCCACATTAAGGAGATATGTAACTAATGAAGAGGTTGCTTCTAGCAAACAACTTAATATTTCATTGTTTCATCTACAAATAACATGCCTGTCGCCCTTGAGATATAGATTGCCTATGTTGCATAAAAAAAAAAAATAAGCTAGTAATATTACAACAGGGAATTGATGGTAAACTGATAACAGGCTCATAATTACTAGCCATCTCTGCCAAAGAGAACATTCTCAGGACTGCAAAGTACAAGAGAGTACAGTATCAGCAATCTACATGCTGTGGGAGTAGAACCCACAGCCTTCTATATCAAAAGTATTTGACCCATCATACTACTGATTCTACTGACAACACAAACACACTTACTATAAACAGCATTATACTCATCTCCCCCTGAAGACCTATGCAGCATAAGTTAACAAATGTAAAATAAAAATAAATAAAATAAATAAGAAATCTGGAAAGAACCAAAAATTTATTGGGAAGGGGACAAAAGACCAAAACAAGGGACACATTTTAAACATTGCTTGTATGATAGTATAAAATGTTTTGTGTTACCAAGCATGCATTTCCTGAAAGACAGGAAGACTGAAACTTAAATGGCAATGATTATTCAGTGAATTTAGTTCTCATTTATTTGCCAGAAAACAAAATTTTAAGAGAAACAGACCAAAAGTATTTATGAGCCAACATTCCAGACAGTCTCTCTCAGACACACTTTCTGCTGCAGCTGTTAAGTAAACCAAAAGCAGTTTGTTAAATAAGTAAAGCACACATTGCCCTACCTGCAAGTCAATATGAACATTAAAGCATAGTTTCTCCTGCAGCAGTAAAATCAAAATAAAAGCAGTCTCTGTTAAAGCACACACTTTCTCTTGCCTGTAAGCCAATATGTACATGAAAGCACATGTTCTCCTGCAGCCATTAAAATACAAGTAAAAGGAAAACGTTTCTCTGTTAAGTAAAGCACAAGCACACATTTACTCTTCCTGTAAGCCAAGCCAAAATGTCCTCTCAAATAAAATGAATAAAGCTACTACCAATCCTTTAAAACTGTGCCTTTCAAATCAAGTGTTAGAACTACCATCCATCCTTACAGATCGTATCAGTCAGATATCAGGTAAGAATTATCCTTATCACTTTGCACGCCATATGTCAGATAAGGATAAGGGTTTAAAACTAAACGTTTAAAACAGTGTCTTTCAAATAACATATGGTCGCCGCTCAGCACATACCTTTAAATTGGTATTTCTCAAGTAAGAGGGGTAGGTCTCTATCTTTACCTGCTGTACATGTCTCTCAGATAAGTGGCTTGGCGGCCCACCTGCAAAACGCCTCTTCAGTCTTCATCCTGATTCCTGTACCATAGAAAAAGTTCCGATTAACGGCAACGCATCAACGAAAAACACCTTAAGCTCCTGCTCCACATAAAACGACAGGCTCCACGAGTCGCAACGAAAACAGCAGCAGCATAACTTCCTGTCTTCCTTTCAGCACAGCCAGCATTTTAAACAGAAGCCCGCTTAAACAGTCCAGCCGGAAATGTGAGCAGAGCTCAATTCCGATACGCTGGTAGCAAGGACGGCGCTGACGTCATCGCGCACGTGATGACGTCAGCGAAATAGCGCGAAATGTAAAAATAAACTGGAAATAAATCGGAAATGATGGGGTGTCACTCGGGAATCGTGGCACCCCATCATTTGGACCCCAAAACTCGGTAAAAACCGAGTAATTCGGGACGGTTGGGAGGTCTGAAACAAAGTGTTATTGGTACACATGTTAAATTCACATCCCTTCCCCCATCAGTGTGACATTCGAGCTGGTCCTGCCCTACCTAGTAGCTGTCATAATAATATATAGCCCTAATGTACTTTAATGGTACATCTTATTTAACCAAATTATTAAGTAGATTATTAAGTCTGTGATTTTATACAAGGCAATATACTACATGGCTGGAAATATATCAACCTTAGTTCATTTTGCGATCAAAAATTATGTCACAGGAACAGATGGAAAAGACATCAGATACAAAAGTTATGTTATATACCTACCATAACAATAGATCTTGAGTTGTCTGTTTCCATCCTTCAACTGCCCTCCCTCCTTCCCCCTACCATTTCATGGAAAATGTTTCCCCTTTGGCTTCTGATATGACTGCATGACTTACCATTTGCACAGGATTTCAGACTTTTACAGCTCCAGAGCAGATTTTTTTCAGTCCATCATGTGGTCTTATACCATTCTGTTTGTAATAAAATATATATATACATATATATATATATATATATATATATATATATATATATATATATATATATATAATTTATACACACACACACACACACACACACACACACACACACACACACACATATATATATATATATATATATATACACACACACACACACACACACACACACACACACACACACACACACACACACATACACAAATGTTGCAGCAATGTTAATTTTTCCACCTTACCTACCTTTCTGCTTTCAGAAGATGGTTGTGCTTTTTGGGGTTAAAATAAAAGTTAACTGTTTACCTGAAAATGGTTCCATCAGTCCACATATTTGCTTTCTATTAAATAAACTAAAGTAAAATACATTGAAGTAATTCAACAGCTGGACTTCAAAAGCAGATTTTGGGACTGCTGGAAGTTTGGAAGCTTGACAACAAAGCATGTGGACTACATTTTGCATCCAGGAAAGAACATTTAAATTACATTTAAAATACTGCACTTATCTAACCATTTTTTGGAAATTAAAGCTATTAATTTAGGGCACTGTTATAGTCTGCAGTACTTTTCAAGTGTATTCTGTGCTGGCTCTAGGTGTTCTGAGTGGGCCCTCATGTTATTCCATATTTACTAGCTCTCTTCTTAATCTGAAGCTACAGCTGTAAATTGATTCGGGTTTTAAGTATCCAATATTATTTTTCTGAGCTAAGTGGATTATTAGCATTGCTTATCTAATTCTCTGTTGCAGTCACTTTTCAAGCTTAAAACAAAAAGCCAATTTTGGCAAGATGTGACCAGAGCTTGTGGTAATTAACCCACCCTCCCTGGTATCTTACATTACACAAGCAGTCAGTCATCTTAGTCCTGGGACTGCTGGAAGCCTGGAAGCTTGAAAACAAATCACGTGAACTACATTTTACATATAGGGAAGTATATTTAAATTACATTTAATGTACTATACCATTTAAATGTGTTTTGTATGTTGTGCTTGCTCTTTATCTGAAGTTAAAGCTATTAATTTAAGGAATTTTTATACTCTGTAGTGCTTTTCAAGTGGTTTCTGTGCTGGGCCTAGGTGTTTTGAATGGACCCTTATTTTAATCAATTTATACTAGCTCTCTTTTGAATTTGTTTCCCACCCACACTTTTTCTTGTTGTGCTTTTAAACTTGGACGCTTTTGAACTGCCCATCCTTACTGTATATCTAGATGTGGAAGCTCCCCACTGTCTCATCTCCTTTATACCTGGTCTAGAAGCTCCTCCCAGTTTTATTTCTTCTGCTCAATCTTACTGGTTACTGACAGAATAAAGAACCCCCCCACACCAGACTATTTCTATACTTTGAAATTACCTTAAAGTGTGTCTCTTCCTCATAGCTGACTTGTCCACATTTAAATCACCTTGTAACTACTTGTAGCTAGTTGTTAGATTTGTTTCTGGTACCTTTTCACTTGTGGCTAACTAAAACTTATTTTTTACATTGCAAAGACTGAGACTGCAATTCTAGGGGCATTAGAAAGGCAGCCTGATCTGTCTGAGCAGGGATACTCACAGGTAGGCTTAAATGAGAATTACTTGTTGTAGCTAGTTGTTTTATTTGTTTCTGATACCTTGCAGTTCTAGTGGTAGAAAAAAGGTAGCCCAGTCTGTTTGAGTTGGGAAACACACAAGGGGCTTAAAATCACAACTACCTGTTGTAGCTAGTTGGTACCTTTTCACTTTTAGCTAACCAAAGTATGTTTTTTATATTAGGAAGACTGGAACTGCTATTCTGTTGGCAATATAGTAAGGTAGTCTGGTCTGTCTGAGTTAGGAAACACATAGGAGGCTTAAAATGAGATTGTTTCATCTTCCACAGGACTTTGCAGGAGCTTAGTTGTTTGGTGAAAATCTGCACTTGAGAGCTACTTTTGTTGTGTTTTTACATTAAGAAATTCCAGGATCATTCATCTAGTGGTGGAAGGTATTTACCTGGTCCCTTTGAGTTGGGAAGCACTCCAAGGAGCTTACAGTATAGTCATTTATTGGTCAGAGGATGAGGGAGTTAGTTTTCAGCTTTTTCTGACTGCTATAAATTAGGCAAGTTTTTGCAGGGCTGTTCACAGCACAATGGCAGTTAGCAGTACCTTGTGTAGTAGCAAATCTATAAAGCTATTACTTAGGACTTTAACCTGTAACATAGAAAAGAGTTGCATGGAGCTAAGCTTATGGCTGCTAGTCAGTGGGTCAAGCAGCACTAATATCAGATCATAGCACTATCTAAAATATATCCTTAACCCTAGACACCACTCAGGTGAACTCTGTAAAAGCATGTCCCTAAAACATGGCAACCCATCCCTAATGCACGTCATGAAAACATTGATTTATGATTTCCTAATTCCTCTGTGGCCAGCTTGGAAGATATGGACATCTTGAGACAATGTAGCAGTTGTTTCATGCACTCAGAGAACCTTTTAATCCTTAAAGAAACTAACATAGTATCTGAGAAATGTATATGCATAACTTCCTTGAAGGCAAAAATCTTGTTTACAAACAAGGTTGTCAAAAATACACACAATACATCCTTTACAGAAGCCACTCACCACACACATAGACCATCTTATACTGAGGCACGTACAAGAAACCTTTTCCAAACTTCAAAGACCTAAGCTGTCAAACAGCATCACCCAACCTCAGCAATCACTCAAGCACAATCGAAAAGCAGTACCCATCATCACATATAAGCGTATACCCAATGATTCTCAAAGAAGAAAGTCTTAAGGCACTTTACCTAGTACGTTTGTCAAAGGGAATTCTATTATATGACACACAGATGCCTCTTTCACCAGGCTGGACAAAGAGAAGATAACAGTTAGTCGTCTATCTGGAGCTAGGATCCACAATATCAAGCACCTACTTAGGTCACTGCACCACAGATACCAATATGATTCTGTCATAATCCATGTGGAAGTAAATAACCTGAGATGTACTACACTGGAAACATTTTAGATCTCTCTGAATATGTCACAGACAGGTCCATGCCTTACATTGAGCTGCATTTAACTTTCACCATGGATGATACCACAGTATAAACAGAAAATTATTGAATTTAAAACTGGCTAAGTTTCCGGTGTCGCACCAGGGGAATCTAATATCTATCAGCATGTACTTCCATGCTGAAGTACATGGTTAACAGATCTCTTTGCTTTGCTAAGGATGGTCTGCACCTGTTCTCCCAGGGCGTTTAGACATTGGCTAAAACTGTAGCCATCCCCTTAAAGCTTTTTTTAGGCAATGTCAAAATGACAAAACTACCAACATAGCCAAAAAAAATAAATAAACTCAAAGCAACCTTAAGGTGTCACTGCTCAATGCTGGGAACCCAAACAAAAAACACCACACCCTACAAGTTGCCCTCATTCTGGAGTATATAGACATTGGTGCTGTTACTGAGACTTGGTTTTAAGCTAAAGAAAGTACTCTGGCAGTGTAAGGGTATGGTGTCTTCCACTCATTTAGACCAAGTGACAGGGGCTAAAGGTGGCGGTGTCCTAATCAATGCTAGCAAGAAAAAAAGAACTTCAGGTTGGTTAAACAGGATGATGTCCTGGAGACCATCCATGTCCAAGTCTCCATAGGCAAAGTTCCTTACCATGTCCTGGCCAAATACAGGTCACCCTGTATGACCCACATGGTTAACAGCTCTTACCTAGACCTACTAGATGCATTCACCATTCAACCAAGTTCCCTATTCATGGGACACTTTAACTACCCATCTATAGACTGGGAAATGTACACTGCCTGTAACTCACAGGTACAGCATTTCCTGGACTTTATCAACACAAACACCCTGGACCAGATAATGAGCACTCCAACCAGATGATCAAACATTATGGACCTAGTACTCACCAACATGTGAAAGCATTGTACCTCCCCCCCATGTCATGTCCTCAGATGTCAGACCACAAAGCTGTCACCTTCAAAATAAAAATCGACCCAGAAAACCCATATACCCGTAACAGCTAGGAACTATTCTAAAGAAAACTACATCCTATTAAGTGACAGCTTGTCAAAACTCACAGCTCCCCAAACCCCCAAGAACACATCTATATATGCTGAATTATTTACATAAGCCTTGTACAAACATGTAAAATTCTGTATCGAGACTACCATATTTACCAGAAGTAAACTCAGAGCTATCACCAAAAACAAACTCCACTGGTGGCGACAAGAGCTCTCTGATTCAACTAAACAAGAAACTAAGAGGTCAGATAAAGTCCAGCAAGGCCAATTATGAGATCAGGATAGCTTCCCAGGCTAAGGACAGTCACAAGGCCTTCTTCAGCTATGTCAATAACCTTAAAGTAACACTCAGTAGTATGCAGAACTACTGGTAAATGCACAATATTCATTGACTAGGGTGACATAGCAAATCTACTGGCTGATAAATTTAGATGTGTTGGTATCCTATCTCACCTTTATTCTTACTAGGTTGGGTTCGGATCCAATCCTTGGATCCAACTCTGCCTTGTACAGAAGCTCGAGGTCTTCCACTAGCTCGTGGCTAAACCCTATCCTGCCATACACTAGTTTAGCTCCCCAAATCTCGTTTGCCGCTAAACAAGATCGGGTGCTCTTCTTACTGGCTCTGGCTAAGTAGACTTTTCTTCTTTATTTTTGAAAGAAATTGTTTGTTTTCTTATTGGGTTTTTCTGCCTAATAACTTCTTAAGTGAATTGTTTGGGTTTCCGCTATTTCTGTAGTTAAACTGCTGCTGGCCGTTGTTTTTACCGTTAGGCCTTTTCTGCCTATCCTGGCTTTGAATTTTAAATACCATTTTAGTTACAGGGCTTTCTTTACCCTTTTACTGTTTTTTTTTCAGGTTAGTTAATTTACATTAGAGAACTGCCTTAGCCCATTTAAATTAGTGGGCTTTCCCCCTCCCTTTTTTTCTAACTCCTCCGGGCATAGCCCATTTAAGTTAGAGGGGTGTGCCATCCTTTCCCTTTCTATTAGACTTGTTCTAGGTTAGAAATTGTTATTGTTGTTTAAAAATAATATATATATATATATATATATATATATATATATATATATATATATATATATATATATATACATACATATATCTATAAATAATATATAAATTATACATAAAAGCCATCCTACTAGATAAAAAGAACTACTATCTCCACCTACAACAATCCTCCCTCAAGGAACCTCAGAAGTTTTGGTCTACTATTAATAAAATTCTTTATCCAGGTGCAACTATTACCCCCATCCCCTCAGGCACTAATCCTGAAAACTCAACTGAAACAGCAAATGCTTTTAACTCTTTCTTTACCAATACTATCCAAACTCTGGCTAGCCAACTATCCCCCAATATCTCAAAACTACAAACTCCCACCTCCAAGTCAACTCCAGTATTCAAGTTAGAACCAGTACCAACATCATATATTCGATCCCTTCTCCAAAAGCTAAAAGCAATAACCCCCTCTGCTGATAAACTCCCAGCTGAATTCCTGCAAATAGCATCTAAAGCCATAGCTTATCCCATCTCCATATTGATAAATTGAACCATAAACGAAGGTATTATTCCATCCATCTGGAAAATTTCTCATATTATTCCATTACACAAAGGTGGTAGCTCCAACGACATGTCCAACTATCGTCCTATAGCACTGCTCTCTCCACTTGCAAAAATAATGGAAAAGTGTGTCCACAAACAGCTAATGAACCATCTTCTCCATCACAACCTACTAGCAAACTGTCAACATGGATTTAGACCTTTCCATAGTACCTCTTCTGCCTTGCTTTCCTTCACTAACTGTATCAACGAGACCCGCAACAAAAATATCCTCTCCTCAGCAGTCTTTGCTGATTTATCAAAAGCTTTTGACATGGTTAATCACCAAATCCTTCTTCACATCCTAAAGTCCTACTCACTGAATCCACTTTTAATGAACTGGTTCACATCCTATCTAGATAACAGACAGCAGTCTGTACTCTGGAAAAATACACTATCAAATCATCTGCCTATTACATTAGGTGTTCCACAAGGATCCATTTTAGGCCCTCTCTTGTTTCCCATCTACATGAATGACCTCCACTTAGCCATTCCTCTCTCCACATGTATTCAATATGCAGACGACTCTACTATAGTCTGTGCAGCCACCTCTCAAGCTGAACTTCAGGCTCATACACAAAAAGCTTTTAATATAGTAGAGAACTGGTTCTCTGACCACTGCCTCCTACTAAACCCCCAAAAAACTAAACTTTTACTCTTTACACCAACCCAAAAGACTACCCCTGTACACTTCAGTATCGCATCAAATAATGGCACCCTTATTTCTCCTGATCCTGATCCAACCACTAAACTCTTAGGAATCACAATTGACAACAATCTCAACTTTGATACCCACATTAATGCCCCAGTAAAATCAGTTAACCATAAATTAGGATCCCTCTACAGAATTAAACCTTTTCTTACACCACTGGCCAGGTCCACTATAGCTAGAACTCATTTACTCTCAACTCTTCTTTATGCCTCTCCCATTTACACCAACCTCTCTAAAAAGAACCTTCACAAACTAGCTATATCCTATAATAACATTGCCAGGTTCGCTACAAGCTCCCCTTTTAGAACTCATCACTGTCTAAATCTGAAACAACTAGGCTGGTTAGAATTTCTTAATCAGATACAATTTCTGCAACTTACAATAACATACAAGGCCCTTTATCAACCCCTTTATACTTCCACACTCTCTAGCTTCATTATACCATACAGCAATCTCAAAAATTTACGCTCCTCTAACAAAATGCTTATGCATATTACTAAATCTAAAAACTTAGTAGGTGATTCCTTGTTCTCTCACTCTGTCGGAAAAGTATGGAATCAATTACCACCCGACCTTACATCTATGACCTCTCTCCCACTTTTTAAAAGAAATCTAAAGCTATATTTCAATAATCACTGGTTATGCCCATGTTCTAACCCTGACTAACATTCTCTTGACTCTAATCTTTTACCTTTCTCCTATTACAACCTTCTTAGATTACTTCTATATCCTTTTCTCTCACATAGAAATAAGTGTTACTAGTACACCCTTCTAAGACTTGCTTCCAGTAGAAGTAGCTAAAAAAAAAAAAAAATTTACATACTACTATTTTTTTTATATTCTTTTACAATTTCTTTAGCTTACATGTTTAGGCTAAATTTATTGCAGTATAAAACTGCCTTAATCGTATAATTATTGCTGTATAAAACTGCTTTTATACTATTCTCTATTAATTGTTTGTATAAATATTGCTGTATAAAAATGTTTTTATGTTATTCTCTATTAATTGTATGTTTTTTCCGTGGAGCTTTTCTCCCCGGGCCTCTAATGAAAATGGACATATATCCAGTTAGACTAGCTCGGTCAATAAATGTAAAAATAAAATAAATAAAAATAAATAATACTATATATTCTGATTGTCTGCTGTTTTTTTCTTGTTGTTGATTGGTGGTTACAATGTCTTCCAAGGATTCTAAACCCTCTAGCCTTAAAAAATGTGAGCAATGCAGACAAAAAATGTCCCCTTACTGATAGGCATACCATTTGTGTGTACTGTTTAGGAGCTGTCCCTCTTCAAGGGTCCTGTTCAATTTGTCATTCTTTTAGTCACAGGGCTCTGTTGGAGAGAAAGATTAAGTTAATTCTAAGAGGCCTATTGAAACCCCCCTTCTGTGAAGCAATACAAGAAGGTTCAGGTTCTTCTAAGTCTGACCAGTCTCCTTCTTCTAAGACAGATAAGTTTGGGAAGAGATTTTTATCTTCCAGTGCTCCTTTGGAGCTATCTAAAAAGGTTTCCTCTCCAGATCCTAAGGCTGTCAGATATGAGAGGCCTACTACTTTGGCTCCATCAGTTTCGGTGCCAGTGAAGTTTCAGTTATGGAGCCAGTCCCCTGAATTGGAACGGGTATCCCCCACTCTCAGATCACCATTGCTCCAGCCCTCCAAATCTCCTGCCCCCTTGACTCCAGGAAATGCTTCCAGGAGTCTGTCCGACGATGACATGGATTGTGTGGTGCAGAGGCTGTTAAGAACACTGGCACTCACCAAGCTGTTATCGGATCCAACCCCGAGGGCTTCATATCTGACCAGATCCCCCCCTTCTGCATGGATTCTTCCTAAGATTTGACCTTGGACCTCGGATTCGTAATGTGCGGATGATGTCTTGGTGGAACCATCGGAAACTGACACCTATCACAGGATCTTCATATCCGAATATTGCTCTGACATCCTCGGTTCCACTGGAACTTGAGGGGTCTAGGAGCTGACACTCTCCAGTTGGGTCCAGGGAGGGGAGTCAGATTGGACAGTCGTCAGATCCGAACTTGCTTCTCGGGGCATCAGATTGAGGGAGCTCGGCTCCTACCTCAGCCTCGGAGCCATCCTTCTTGGTCAGGTCTCTATCACATTGTCGAATTCTGACAGTGTTGATTGGCCAATATGTTGAAAGTGCCGTTCATTGAAACTGTTCTTGTGGGGGGCTGTGCCCCCCATTTCCCCCGCTAATTATATATAGCAACTCCGAGATTGCACTACAGTGAGGAAAGGGCAAATTTTCTGATCCTCACTGTACTGCGATCCCACAAAACAATTTTTGATGAATGGCACTTTCAACATTTTAGCAGTTCGACATTGTCATTATTCGACAATGTGATAGGAACCCTCCTTGGTCCCGGGCATTCCATCCAGTTCTTTGGAGCTGGGGGTTTCCTTGGATCAGGGGTGGCTAGCTTTTGAGGTGATGAGGAGAGTGCTGACCCCACAGGCAGCTCTGCTCTCATCTCTGAACATTCTTCCTCCAAAGACACCGGTGTCTGCCTCTATAGCCTTGCATCCACAGAGACACAGAGATCCTAAGCCTCAGGATGCCCCACTGGGTGCTCCCCACTCTTCTGAAACCTCTCCAGAATACCTCTCTGAAGAGGTCCCTCAGACGAGATTATGCAAGAAGAAGCATTTAGACCCCCAGGAGGAGTCCGTCACTTCGGATATGGACCTCGATGAAGCTGAAGGGTCCCCACGATTGCCTTCTGATGATGTCTCCTTTGAAGACATCTTAGAAATACTTAGATAGGTGGCTGGAAGTCCACCAACCCTTCAGCAGCGGAGTCTGTGTACCTGAAGGCTTTTGGATCTCACCCTTCCTCCACTTGGGTGTCTCCGCCTTTCGACAAACTTATGGATTTAGTTTCTCGAAAGGCATGGGAGTCTCCAGATTCTGTGGAACCTGCTCCTTGGAGGCCAAATAAATTCATTACCTCTCCTTCGGACAAAAAAATTCTAACTAAGGGAATCCTAATAGATGCTATGGTGGTGGTGGCAGCCACCAAGAAGGAACTCTCAGAGACATCTTCTTCTGTCCATCCACTGAACAAGGGGTCTCGCATGATAGACAGATATGGAAAGCACATTTTTTCTTCAGCAACATTTGCTTTTAGGTCACTGAATTACCTGACTCACTTTACCAGATTACAGAGAGATTTCCTGAAAGAGCTAGGAGATACCCTCCAAGGTTCAGTGGCTGAAGGGGTGTCAGAAAAAGTTTCCTCTCAGCTCTCTACCTTAAATTCAGTGCTCAACTCCTCCATGAGAATGATTTCTTATGCAGTGGATAGAACAAGCAGAGCAGTGGGTTCAGGGATTTCCCTAAGGTGACATTCCTGGATGTGCTTGTGTGACTTTGCGGAGCCCTTTAAGTCTTCCTTTGTGAATGTCCTGTTCGATGCCTCGACCCTGTGTGGGCCTAAATTCAATGACACACTAACCAGGTGTGAACAAGAAGGAAAGAGTCTCTCTACCATAGGAGTCTGTTTTTTCCTACCTACCTGACCTTACCCCAAAGGTCAAAAAGGTAGTGGGAAAATGTGGTTTCAAAAATACCAGAGGGCTTTCCAAGAAACATGTGGTGATTCTTCCCCCAGGGGCAGAGGGGGAAGTGGTAATGGAAGATGCCGACCATGTGACAGAGGGGGCCCGCAGAATTAGGGTGACAGAGAATCCTTCTTTGCTAAACCCTTTCAGCGCTCCTGAAGGGAGGCCCCCTGTCCATCTCTGGAGGCAGCCGGGGGCCACTTATCTTTGTACCCAAAAGCCTGGCTGACAATAACAAAAGACAAGTTGGTACAAAGCATTATATCCAAGATTACTCCATACCCCTTTCCTTCTCCCTCCCAAACATTAAAGAGATCCCGGATGTTCCACCCAGTCAAAGGGAACAGGCAACTCTAGAAATTCAAACATTGCTAGCCAAAAGAGTCATCCAAACAGTCCCTGCAGACCAAACAGGATGCAGAACATACTCAAGGTTTTTTTTAGTTCCAAAGAAAACGGGACTGAAGACCAATTCTGAATCTCAGCAACCTAAACAAATCTGTAAGAAAGTCAAAATTCCGGATGGTGACACTGCAGTCAATACTCCTGATTCTAGCACAAGACAATTGGATGTGCTCCATAGACCTCCAGGATGTGTACTACTACATAAAAATGGAAGGCAATCCAGGAGATACCTGCACTTTCAGCTGGGAGACAGCCACTGTCAGTTTCAGGCTGTGCCTTATGGCCTCTCTACAGCCCCCAGAGTGTTTACCAAATGTATGGCAGTAGCTCACTTGAGACACCTAGGATTCTGAGGGTTTCCATACTTAGACAACTGGCTTCTAACAGCCACCACTGAGCATCTACTAACAAAAGTGAGAGACACCACCTTGCAACTCTGTTGTCACGTAGGGATCACAATAAACTACAAAAAATCTGCCTTGCTGCTGTCTAAGTGTATAGTTTTTATAGGAGCAGAACTAGATACGAGAAAAATGATGGCCAAACTTCTTCCAGAAAGGGTGAAACTTCTTCAACGTCAGGTCTTGAATCTCCTTTCCAAGAAAAAAGTGCAAGCAAAGACAGTCCTAAGAGTCTTAGGGAACATGACAGCAGCAATAACCTTGATTGCCTTAGCATGTCTGCACATGAAAATTCTCCAGTGGCTACTGTCCACTCAGTGGTCGATGCAAGAACTGCCCATCTCCCAGAAGATATTGCTAATGGAATCTTGCAAAAAAGATCTTCGTTGGTGGCTTTACTCCACTCATGTGACATTAGGTCGACCCTTTGTACTTCCCCATCCATTAGCCACAGTGACCACAGACACTTCCCAGATAGGATGGGTGGGGCATTATTTGGGAAAGACAGTCCAAGACACTTGGCAGGATCTCAAGGCCCATTTGTACATCAATGTCCTAGAGATGAGAGTGATGCTTTTAGCGTTGCAGGCATTCCAGGACTCTCTTCTGCTTGGGACTATTATAGGTTCATAGGTTCATAGGTTTATACTAGGCTATCTGCCCTAAGGCATTTATAAGCCTAGCCCAAATTATTGTGGCTTACGCCACCCCTTATATGAAAAAATACTGTGCCCATTAGTTTGTTGTGCCTCTGTCCAGCAGTGACCCAGAGATGATTCCCGGGGTAAACCTACGATCTCCCATCCACAGGTCTAGATTTCTCTTGAACAGAGTCAGCGAGGTGCTCTGCCTCACATGGACCGGGATTTTATTCCACAGCATAGGGAGTCTCTGAGTGATAAATCTATCCCTCCAGCACGTCCTATTTATATCCGTGCTAAGGTTTAAGTCGCTTGCTCTAGTGGTTTTGGTGGATTTGGATTTTTGAGGTGGAGCATGTCCATTAATTCCGGGTTGGACATGGCCTTGTATGTCAGGCACATGTCACCTCTGAGCAGACGGTATGCGACTGAATAGAGCTGGAGTTTCTTCAATCTGGCAGCATATGACAGATTTTGGAGTCCCTTTATCCTTTTGGTGAGGAACTTTTGGGGTCTCTCCAATTGCTGCAGATGTCGGGTGAGATACATCCCGAATGGGGCATTGTACTCGATCATTGGTCTGATAAGTGAAGAGTACAGGGGAACAATGACCTCACTAGATCTGGATGTAAATCCCTTCATGATCAGGTGGGCAATGTAGAAGGTCTTTCTAACCACTTTAGCAATGTGAGTGTCAAAAGAAAGGCCACTGTCAACCTGGGTCCCCAGGTCCCTGATAACCTCTTCTGTGCTTAGTGGATTGCCACCTATATGGTAGCTTGGGGTTACCTTGTTTTTCCCGAAGGGAATCTTGAGTATTGACTGCAGTGTCACCATCCGGAATTTTGACTTTCTTACAGATTTGTTTAGGTTGCTGAGATTCAGAATTGGTCTTCAGTCCCGTTTTCTTTGGAACTAAAAAAAACCTTGAGTATGTTCTGCATCCTGCGATACAGACAGGCAACATGGCAGTTGTATGGTACATAAACAAATAAGGAGGAACCAGACCCTACCCCCCTTTGTTAGGAGGCCTTGAGAGTATGGTACTGGGCAGACTCAGCAGAGCAATTCTGATGCCTCACAAGTAGTCCCTAAAACAGGAAGTGGTGAAAAAGATTTTCTGCAAATGAGGCCAGCCTTGCTGTGACATTTTTGCCACATCCATGAAGACAAAATGCAGCAGCTACCTTTGCACTAAAACCCCCTCTGGGGTAGTCACCAAGGGATGCACTTGGCCATGACTGGCCCTCAGGTCTCCTCTACACTTTTCCTCCCTTTCCGTTGATACCCAAAGTTCTTCAGAAAAACAGTAACTAAAAGTAATGCACCCAGTAGCTATCAAGGAATACTCCACTTTATTTTAATCAAACACCAGCAAAATCCATTAGTTGTTTTTTTTTTTTTCAAGGAAATCTCCACTTTATTTGAATCAAACACCAGCAAAATCCATTAGTTGTTAAGCACTTTCATCATAGACAATGACTTCATCAGAACAAGGATAATTCACATGCTTGAAGAGGTCTATATATACCTAAAAAATTAGCACATGTTAAACTAATGAATTAGGTTAAATCAATCAATTAAGAAAAAACTTGCTTAAAGACACATACTCCAATATAAAATAAATACTAAATTGTCAAGTATAAAAGTCTATATACATGCATGTACAACTCTTGTGAAACATAGTATATGAAAATGCATAGTTTTAAAAGAATTTTTTGTTTTGTATTTAAAATATATAAAAGAATGTATGTGTAAAATATAAACATTTTTCATGCCTAACAAACATAGGAATACTTTAAAAAAAAAAAACATTTAAAAATACTTGTAAGTTTTAGTAGACAAGAAATGCACAATGATTATAAAGTCATCTATTTAGTCTGAGGTCCCAATCTTTGATTTGGATTCTGTCCTTTAGGGCTGGTAATATGGATACATTATCATTTAGTCCTGGGGGGAAGTTGGCGGCGAGCCTGAGTTGCCAAATAAATTCTTTTTTGCTAAGCTGATTCTTCCAATCTCCCCCCCTGGGTTCAATGTCAACGATGTCTAATATACCAAACTTGAGCCTTGAAAATTTGGACAGCTTAGTGAAAGCCTGTACAATGCATTAGTTTCCTTTTTATTTTTTAATTCATATAAATGTTCGTAAATCCTACGTTTGAAAGATCTTTCCGTCTTTCCGACGTAGTATGCCGGACAGGTATCACACATTGCCAGATATACTAGCCTCTGTGTTCTACAATTACCATTCCTAAAATTGATGTTAGTCCTTAATCTGTCACTCAATGTAGTAACAGTTCCCCTAAAAAATGAAACTACACTGGGAACAACTACCACAACTTGTAGTCCCTTTCGCATTCCATACTATTATGCATTTCTTGGCATTTAGTTTTAGCCCATGGTTCTGACAAAAGTTATTTGTCTGTGTCTGCCCTTCCTGGAGAACATTTTGTGCCAGTGGGGGATTCTGTAACTGCTTCTAATCTGCAATCATCTGCAAATTTAGTCTTTCAGAGGCTTTTGACAATGGCCTTGACTTCAGAGATGTAAACGGCAGTCCCAGGATTGATCCCTGAGGGACTCTGCTTGTAATTAGCCTCTTTGCAGAAGTGGACTCCCCAGTTCTAACTTCCTGGGTCTTATCTGTGAGACAGCTGGCTATCTACTGGTGACATAAGTGCTTATACCTAAATTCATGAGTTTGTCAACAATGCTTGAGTAGGGTATTGAGTCAAATAACTTGGCCAGGTCAAGGTAGACAGCATGAACCATTTTGCCCTCATCCATTGCTTTGGTGACCTTCGCAAAGAAGTCCACCAGGTTGAGTAGGCATGACCTGCCTTTAAAACCAGATTGGGATGGGTCCAGTATCTGGAGGTTTCCCATGTCATTATTGATCATTTCCATGATAATTCTTTCCACGGCTTTGCATATGAGACTAGTGAGACTTATGGGTCTGTAGTTTCTAGGGTCTGTAGGTGGCCCACTTTTATGCAGAGGGATGACTGTTGCTGTTCTCCATTTGTAAGGCACAAAGCCTTTTTGGAGGCTACAGTTGAAATGCAATTCCAAAGGGCATGACAGGTCATGTTTCATGCTATTTAGAAAGCATCCTGGGATACTATCCTGGCCCATTGATGCAGTGTTCTTGGCTTTAGAGAAATAATTAAGGGCATGTTCCCTAGTGATAGTAGGGGGAGTTATATTTGTTGGTATTTCCTCAGGGGAGGTTGAGGAGAAGAGCTGAAGTTATTGGCCAGTAAGTTTGCTATCTCTTCTGACTCAGTATAGGTGGCTCCATTAACAATGAGCTCCGCACAAAATTATGATCTAGGAGGCCAAATTTACCTGAAATCTCGCTTTGGTAGATGTTATTCGTCCTCTGAGTTGTTTGTTTAGTTTGATGAGAGTTCTTTTATCCTGCTAAGTGTTATACCTTCTAATTTTTGCCACAAATTTCTTCCTTCTGTTATACAGCCTATTGATGTGATTCCACCAGGGTGGCTTGTTTTTTTAAGTTAGTTCTGTTCTTCTTCCTGGTGGGTATATCTGCCTCTTTGCAGCTATTAAAATGCTTGTATAAAATTTCTATGAACAGTTCTGCATAGGCAGAAGTGTTTTCAGAGTTTATGGGGGCTTGAAATTTTGCCATGTTATCACTTAGTAGGAAGTTAGCCTTTACGTAATTCCTGAACATTTCAGGATATGCTGGGGTTCCGGGATTTATTTTTACTTCAAAGGAGATCATTTTGTAGTCTGACCTCACCAGAGAAGACATTACACTAGGGGGTATGCAATACTGTATCATATTAATGAAGACCAGATCCAGTGTGTTTGCATGCCTGGTTGGTGTATTGACAATCTGGTCCAGGGAGCTTGTGTTTACAAAATCAATGAATTTATGTGCTTGCAAGTTTAGTGCTGTATATGATTCCCAGTTAATAGTGGTATAATTAAAGTCACCCATGAATATGATATTGGGTTGGATGGTGAGTGTTTCCAATAAGTTTAAATACATGTTATAGTTTCCTGGGTCATAGAGGGGGACATATAACTTACAAAGAAGTGGTATGGGATTTTGCCTATGGTGATTAGAACATTGAGAAGCTCAAGTGCATAGTCATGTTGGTCCAGTCGTAAGGTTATAGATGAGGGGAAAACAGTGCATACCACCTACTTTTATCTGTGCAAAGTGTTCAGTACAATACCCAGTCAGGTATTGTTGACAAACTCCCAAAACTTGGCATATATCCCTACATAACTCACTGAATTGCTGGCTGTCTCACAGATAGGTCCCAAGAAGTCAGGATCGGTGAGATGTCATCAGTGGAGTTGGGCCCACTCCTGTTAGGCATCTACTTCTCAGAAGTCAAGGCTAATGCCAAAGGCCTCTGGCTCACCATATTCGCAGATGATTGTAAATTGGGAGCTATCATACATTCCCCCCATGACACCAGCATCCTACAAGAGGGTCTAACACAAACACATGAATGGTGTCAAAGCCATGGATTAAAACTCAATGCAAAGAAATGCATTATAGTGCCTTTTAGGAAATCGTCCACCCAAGCTAATTACTCCTTCAATAAAACACCTGTATGTGTTCACCAGGATCTGGTAACATATGTAAATAGTAATCTAGCCTTCAACCAACATGTAGCCAAGATACTAAGGAAATCATTCCATGTTGCCCAACGTATAAGCAAGAGAATGGCATCCAGGTCCAAGGAAGTTATAATATCAGCCTTTATCCAACTCATCATTGAGTACAAAGCTGTCTTTTGCATTTACCTAACCAGGCACTTGCAAAAGCTGGAACATCCTTAAAGGTTCCTCACCAGGAGAATCCTGGGTATGAAGAACCTATCCTACTCAGATTGCATTAAGGCCCTAGCTCTGTACTCAGTCTATTACAGGTTACTGAGACACAATCTATGCATAGCATATAAAGCATTCTCAGATCAAGCTTTGATGAGTTTCTTGCACATCTGCAAAATAAACAGCACCAGAAGCACTAGATCCAAGGACCTGAACTTTGCCTGTGACATAACTAGAACATGTTGGAGACACCGACGTGTCTCAAAGGAACCCTGCACTTTGGAATAAGCTCCCCATCTATGTGAAGCAGAGTTCTTCCCTGACCCTATTGGGAAATCGCAAATTCACCCCAGTCTGACTCCCATGTCTCTGATGGACAGAGATCAACAGTAAGTAAATTAATCCTAATATAACATACCCCCTTAGCTACCTTCTTACTAGCACACCCCACCATATAGTCATCCAAGTAACTCGGTGACAAAACTGGGTTGGATTGCACAGCTAGGCTTGTAAAGACTTTGTTGGTCGTTAGTCTAGTATAAACATATGAACCTATGAGTCATACACTGTGTTTATCAAGATAGCATATAAACATCAGATGCAGCATCTAAACATTAGATAAATGCTATGCCATTGTTTAAGAGTTGGAAGAGAATATATGGCGTAAGTAACATGTTCTGTACAGGCCACCTCAAGGTCCTATCCCTGTATTCTCTCTCCTACAGGCTGTTAAGCAATTCTCAGAATACCATAATTCAAAGGTTGTTGGGTTTCTTTAATTGATGTTAGGGTGAAAAAAGTAGGAAAAGGTGAGTGCTATTTTTTCTCCCTTGCTCCCTTTTCTATGGATATGTGCAACCTTGGGGTTGACATACATATGTCTTGAGTGTCTAGGGCTTACCTTTACATCAGGTGTGCAACATGTAAATGGTTTTGTGTCTTTTACAATCTTCAGAGTGTTGTTGCTGTTTTAATTGTACACTTAACTATGGTCATGTTGTTCTGCATTATGTACAACCTCCATGGCCTTTTATTTTCAGTAAAAATATCTCATTTTGGTGTCTATTCATCCTTTGACTTTTCAACGTTTTCTGTGCCCTTTCTTTGTCTTTTTGCAGATCCAGTAATTTTTGTTCAGAAGTGATTTGTCTCTATTTTACCCAACTGACCTCTACACCTGATGAAAGACTTTGATAAATGTAACTTTCTTCTTTACACAAAGGGCATGCTTCACAAATTCTTAAAACAAGTAGCATGCATTGAATTATTACAAGACTTACTGTGTCGTCTTTTAAAAACTGTAGTGTAAATAGGCTTGCTCAATATCTGGGTAATCCTGAGATGCCTAGTACACATTTGTAAAGTTATTATTTCCAAGGTATATGTAGCAGCAGCTCAAATAAATCTGATATATTATGGAAATAACAAATCATTAGCATCTCAACTACTTTATAGAAGATATTTTGATGACCCCAACTATCTTATTTGCTTCTATTAGAGATGATGTCACCATTTATATTTTAAACATATACCATTTCCAGCAGGTGAATGCTTGTTTGAAGCTTTTGGTTATTGCTTCTTTAATATAAGGCATATAGTTAATATCTGTCTTTATTTGTAGACCGTCTGCACTTATCTAGACACTATAGGTTTCTGTAAATAATATGTAGTTCCACTAAAGTTTATTCAGCTTTTACAGACCAGCTGCTCTGCTTCTTCTCTACGCTGAACTGCCATTTGTTACAAGTACACTGTCTGGAACTACTGCATACATTTGACTCCAAGAAAGAAGCAAGGTCATAGTATCAAACACGCTCGTAACTGTAGTAAAGCTAACACAACTGGAGTAGCAACAAAAGTGAGAAACTCTGATTAGATCATTTCATATAGTACTGTTGCATAAAAGCTGTTTATTTATTTCAGTGAGGCCTGCTGTACAATGTCACAAGTGGTAGACTTGCTTCCTTGTATCAAGATATACCTCGGCAATGAACACTTGCAAAGCAACAATATGTGAATAATGCACAACTTCAACAACTTTCTTTTTCTTGAAAGAGTACAAGGGAGGGAAACTAAATATGGAACTCTAATTTCACAATTTTTCCCCTTGAGTAGATTCATCACAGTTACCTCATATTCTGTCATGCAGCACCTATAACGGATTCCAGATGTTAGAAGAAAAAAACGCTGTCACTTGTTTTAATAACAGCTTCATGTCAGTTGGCTAAACATAGACTTGCATATTGTACCCCTTCAGACTCTCTCAGTAATCTCATTTTTTTTGTTAATGTCAGTTATGAATGCATATTTTAATGAGTTAAGCTTTTGTTTTCAGAGCTGTGCCTGCTCACTGTCAGCTTGTCTTCTGTTTTTCTGTTGCTGAGCCTAGGCTTCCTTGGGTCAATGACTCATGTCTGTGCTGCAGACGAAGTGGAGACCTCAGGGAAAGGCACCAGTTTACAGTAATGCTGTCATTAAAATACTTATAACCAGACTGGCTTATTCAAGGATTACTTTTCCAGTTTTCTGACCATCTTGGATATAATTCCAGTGAGTGGCAGTCCCTTTTTAAATTATATAATTCCAGTGAGTGGCAGTCCCTTTTTAAATTGTCCCTTATCACTATTTAGAATCTGTGACAGAGAGAGCAATTCATGCTCTAGTTAAAGGAACCTGAAGGATTTTAGTACAATCCATAAGATATGTTGATTTTTTTCTTTCTTAGATCCTAACACCAGTGCCAGAACAGCGTATCCGAATTAACCAGTAGCAGATACTCTTGACCGACAGTCTTACCATGGTACAGTAGGGATATTTTAAGCCTCAATTTCTTGAGAAAGACAAACTGTTAAGTCAGTCACTCCTCATACTATAATTAAATGAAAATTTTGTTGACAAGAACTATACTCATAACATAAGCAACTTTTTTCTTACTTCTTATATTCACTTTACAGAATATTAAAATGCATATTAGTTGTTTTTGTGTACCGAATGT
The DNA here is from genome assembly GCF_019279795.1 of Protopterus annectens. Classification (NCBI taxonomy): domain Eukaryota; kingdom Metazoa; phylum Chordata; order Ceratodontiformes; family Protopteridae; genus Protopterus; species Protopterus annectens. Next base: position 1,959,448,085 of record NC_056725.1, read on the forward strand.
CTTAATTCAACGGCAATTCAGCCATTAAAGTCTTACTTTTTTAATTGTTATGACTGGACTACATAATCAATTCTGGTTAAGTGTAGGACTTTGAAAGCATGCCATTTTGTTGTGAATGAAGATTTAAACTAGATAAAGAATCAATATTGTCAGTAATAACTGCCATTTTAACAATTTGCATTTATCTGCAGTTCCTCAAGAGGGCTCCAAATACCCACACAAAAATGTACATTATCTCGCTTCCAGTATCAACTTTTCTTAGATGGTATTATCTTTTCTGTTTATGTTCTTTCAGGAAAATGTCATGCTAGCAAGGAACAGAGACCTGCCTCCTTAAGAATTTTATTTTCAGTTGTTTAGTACTTCCCATGACAGTAAAAGAGTGTGACGGTTATAAAAATGCATTTCTGTTTCTCTTTTTTAACCAGACTGGTTTAAAGAGACATAATTGAATTTGTCTGTAGGATCAGAACTGTGCATGATTTTACCGGATTTAATCCAGACAACTCAAAATCCCAGCAAAAATTAGAATATTAGTCCTGCAGTTTGTAACGTACCAGCTGCAGGCAAGATTCTGGAATGATATGTAGCCTTAATGTGAAGATTTTTCTTTACGTATGCAATCCATAGATGCACATTTCTGAATTGCATTAGGATTTTTACCTATTATTTTTTATATGACTGTTATATATATTTAAGAAAAGGCAAGTACAGATTCTCTATATGCTGATCCCCCCCAAAAATACATTTGTGTTAGTCTAGCATGTTTTCTGCAATATACGTTCCAGCAAAAAAAAAAAAAAAACGAAAGCTCAAGCAGGTAAGTATTGAGCCTAATATAAATCTTTGACAAACCAAAAACAAGATCGGCTCAATATAAAACATAGATTAAATTTATTTAAAATATTGACAAGCTACAGGCTTTCTGAATTATATTTCCTTAGGTCAAACTCTCTATATAATTTCTAGCAATAGGTTTGCATTAATTTTGGTGTGTGTACACACACACACACACACACACACACACACACACACACACACACACACACACACACACACACACACATTGTGTGTACATTTGTATAGTGTCTGTGTGGGGGGGTATTATTTATTTTAACCATCTCTGTTAAGTAGTACTAGTGCTTACACTCTTCAGCATATTTATGTAAACAAAAAGATACATGAACACCTATACTGTAGGTAAGCAATCAAACGTCATTGTGCAGACAGTCACATGTTCATACATGAACATGTATACAAACTTTCAGATACACACACACACACACACACACACACACACACACACACACACACACACACACACACACACACACACACACTCCCACCCACAAGAATAGCTACATATACATGTATGTCATTTATCTATGTAATGTTTGTGTATGTGTGAGCATGTGCACATTTGTATATTATAGTAACAATAATCAATACATCTGAACTTTGACATCAATAATATCTATCACAGAAAGTCAACAATACAAATGTCAACAACCTACTGTGTGTGCATGAGAGAAATCCTGTCGCCTGCAAAATAAAAAAATAAAAAAAACAAAACAAAAACAACCCCTCCCACAACCTGCTAGTGTAAGTGAGCATGCATTTTTGATGGCGTTAGTCACTAGACATTATCTTTTTTTATGGAAAAACATGAGGTGATTTTGATACCAGTTGTGGAAATTCCATTAATCATCACTAAAGGTGCTGTGTTAGTACTGATTACAGTGGCAGATCCTGTCAGAATGGAAATAGTTACAGGGAGATGAGCTTGTACATACATATCCTGATGATGTTCATCATATTGATCACTGCTGTGGTAGCCTTAGCTATATATATTATATCCTGCCAAGGATATAGCAGCTGGCTGGCTTCCAAAGCTTCAGGGCACTTTCCATGTGCTCAAACCATCAGTCAGCTTGAGCTAAGTTGACTAAAAATACATGTGTGAGCTCTAAGCCCCCCCAGAGCTTTCATGCCAAAAGTGAGAGGGGGGCTGAGCCTTGAAAAGATAATGCTAGGAACAACAAAAACATATTTATTCACACCCTGACATAAACAACACACCAAAAAAACACCAAAAAACACAATGGAGATGGAGGGAGGCAGCGGCGTCTGCATATTGATTATTCGAACAACTACTGTTACGGTAAGCTTACTTACACAACTGTACTATGTTCATCATATTGATCACTGCTGTTACCATTGCTTAGTACATTTGGGAGGTAGAAGGAGAAGAAACCATTAGCCCCTGGAGAATGGTCCTAACGAAGCCTGATCTAAACCTGGAGAAAGAATCAAGCTTATGGTGCTTTGTAAAAATATGAACACATGACCAAGTAGCTGCTTCAAGAGTACTTCTCAAACCTACCCCTTTCCAAAAAGCCATAGATGAAGTCAAGACGCTGTCTGGAATAGTTTTATTGTAGTGAGAATAACAAATGGTAACAATCTTAGGCTACCATTTGGAAATAGTCTGTTTTGACACAGGGTGTTCCTTCTTACCTTCACAAGGAATGAACAATTAATCCAAATATCTGAAAGACTTAGTTTCAAAGAAATATCACAGGAAATGTTTAAATCTTCAGTCCAAATTTATTATGATTCCATACAATTAAGTGCTTTTGTCTCTACCTGAGACTTCATCAGAATTGTAATCAAGTCACTACACTCATACTCTTAATCCATTAATCAATTCATAATATCTTAATTAGATTCAATAAAGAAACTTACTTAAAAAACATTTTTACTATTTAAAATCATACTACCTAATATACAGTAAATACTATTTTAAAATGTATCCAGCACAATAATGAAAATATATTTTTTTAACTAACAAAAAATAATACATATTTCTCTTCTAACTAATGTACATTCCTTTGATAAAAATGTATAACTGGTATTACAGTTTTGTAGCTCACAATTTTAAAATGGGTTTAATAGAAATATTCTCATTCAGGCCAGGTGGTGCACTGGCATTCAGTTTAAGTTGCAGTAAAAGTTCTTTATATTCCCACTCACCACCTCTGGGATTAATACTAATTTTCTCAATAATATCAAATCTAAAACTGTGGAAATCTGGACATGTAGTAATGCTTGCACATAGCACTAAACTTATTTTAGTTAATATATCATAGGTTCATACTAGGCTATCTGCCCTAGGGCATTTATAAGCCTAGCCAGAGTGTGTGTGGCTTTCACCACCCCTCAGGATGAGAATACTATACCCATTAGTTTGCTGTGCCTCTGTCCAGCAGTGACACAGAGATGATTCCCGGGGTAAACCTACGATCTCCCATCCACTCGTCAAGATTTCTCTTGAACAGAGTCAGTGAGGGGCTCTGCCTCACATGGACTGGGATTCTGTTCCATAGTGTAGGGAGTCTCTGGGTGATGAATCTGTCCCTCCAGCACGTCCTATTTATATCCGTGTTGAGGTTTAAGTCTCTTGCTCTCGTGGCTCTGGTGGATTTGGATTTTTTGAGGTGGAGCATGTCCATTAATTCCGGGTTGGACATGGCCTTGTATGTCAGGCACAGATCACCTCTGAGCAGACGGTATGCGACTGAATAGAGCTGGAGTTTCTTCAGTCGGGCAGCGTATGACATATGTTTGAGCCCCTTTATCCTTTTGGTGAGGAACTTTTGGGTCTTTCCAACTGCTGCAGGTGTCAGGTAAGGTACATTCCGAATGGGGCGTTGTACTCAATCATTGGTCTGATAAGTGAAGAGTACACGGGCACAATGACCTCTCCTGATCTGGATGTGAATCCCTTCATGATCAGGTGGGCAATGTAGAAGGTCTTCCTAACCACTTTGGCAATGTGAGTGTCAAAAGAGAGGTTACTGTCAACTTGGGTCCCCAGGTCCCTGATAACTTCTTCCGTGTTTAATGGATTACCACCTATGTGGTAATTAGGGGTTACCTTGTTTTTCCCAAAGGGTATGACTATACATTTTTTGGCATTTAGCTTAAGGCCATGGCTCTGGCACCATTTATCCATTCTATGAGACCTCTCTGGAGGATGTCTGTGTCTGATGGAGTGTCAATTATGGTGCCCAGTTTGCAGTCATCTGCAAATTTTGACAGCCACAATCCCCCTATGTTTGCCTGCACTTCAGAAAAATAAATGCCGAACAAGAGGGGGCCCAGGACTGAGCCCTGTGGGACACCGCTCGTGACCGGCTTAGAGTCTGACATGGCACCAGCAACTCTAACCCTGTGGGTTCTGTCCTTGAGCCAGTTTGCAACCCATCTTGTGACATATGGGTTTACATCTAAGCTGGTGAGCTTTTCTATGATGCCTGAGTGGGGTATTGTGTCGAACGCTTTTGCTAGGTCAAGGTAGGCTGTGTGAACTGCCTTACCCTCATCAATGGCCTTAGTGACTGTTTTGAAAAAGTCGACCAAGTTCAAGAGGCAGGATCTGCCCTTGACAAAGCCAAATTGGGTAGGATCCAGTGTCTGTAGGTCCCCAATGTCTTTATTTATGAGTTCCATTATGATCCTCTCCATAGCTTTGCAGACAAGGCTCATCAAGCTTATGGGGCAGTAATTTCCAGGGTCTTTAGAAGCACCGCCTTTGTGGAGTGGGACCATAGTTGCCGTACGCCATTCTTTGGGTACGTATCCTGTAGTAAGGCTAAGATTAAACAGCAGCCTTATGTGTGGGTTTAGTTCCTCATTGAGTTCATGTAGCACACAGCCGGGGACACCGTCCGGTCCCATTGATGCTGTGTTTTTTTGCTTTAGAGAGAGCAGCTCTCACCTGGGCATCTGAAATGTTTGGGAGGCAAGACTCTGGTGGGATAGATATTTCTCCTTTTGGGGGGGAGGGAGGGGAGAAATTTGCACTGAACCTGTCTGCCAGTATGTTGGCAATGTCTGTAGGTTCAGTGATTTTTGTATCATTTTGGACTAATTCTGAGCATATCTGGGAATTTTGGCCCAGGTTTCTAACATAGCTAAAGAAGGCCTTATGATTGTCTTTTGTGTCTTTAGCGATTTTTCTCTCAAAGTTGGCCTTGGATGATTTTATGAGTAATCGTAGTTTTTTGCTAGTATTGATCAGAGATGCCTTCCCTTTTAGGGATTTTACTCTGTCATGTAGTAGCTTTCTCCTCTTGTTGTAGAGTTTGTTTATGGCTGGGGTCCACCAGACCGGGCGCCTGCCTTTGGTGGAAAGGGTCTTGATTTTATTAGGGATTGCTTGATCCATACATTCCTGGAGGTGCTCGTAGAAGGCATTTGTAAGGGTTTCAGCAGCGTGGGTTGTGGTTTCCACTGGCTCGGGGCCTTGAAGGATACCACTCCAGTCTTAAGAAGTGTGAAGTTTGCTTTTGAGAAGTTCTTCACTGTGGTCTTTTTTGCTGGGGTTGGGAGCGGGATGTGGATCTCCAGTGAGATTAATTTATGGTCTGATCTCACCAATGAGGGATATACTTCCGGTGTGGAGCATTTTGTCCCCATGTTTCTGATGATTAGGTCTAGTATATTTTCTCCTCTTGTGGGAATGGTGACTAGTTGTTCCATAGCATTTGAGTTTATGAACTCCAGGAACCTTTGGGCTAGGGTGTTGGGGCTTGAGTAATGTTCCCAGTCTATGTTTGGGTAGTTGAAGTCACCCAATATGATGGTATTTGGAGAGACATTCATACTCTCCAGTGTCTTCAGGAAGGTTGTGTGGGTTTCCTGAGTTTGAGAGGGTGGTCTGTAGCATGCTACAAACTGTAGGGCAGTTTTACCTATGGTTAATTGCACCTGGATGGTCTCCGATGCTTCGTGCATTGCCACTAACCTGGAGGTGTGGGTATCCTTTATGAATATGGATACTCCCCCTCCTTTTGTGGTTCGGTCTGGATTTTGGGGCTGGAACGCATGATATGAGGTATAACCTGATAGTGCTGGGGTGCTCTCAGGAGCCTTGAACCAGGTTTCAGTCAAAGCACAGACATCGATGTTCTCCATACTGAGGAGGGCTTCGAGGGCGTGCATCTTGAGGTTTAGACTTCTGGCACTGAGCAGTATTACCCTTAGTTTTTTTCCATTTTTGTTTTCTAGGGTGGTAGGTTTATCATTTGAGCCTTGCCTAAAAAGGCACTATGGGGGTGGCAAGAGCCTTTGCCAATATCCGGAAGCCCAGGGGTGACAGGTGCAAGCCGTCCCTTGCGAAGCAGTGTGGCTTGTCAAGCACGTCATCCCAGGCAGACAGACATTGGATCCCCTTAGAATGACACCAGTAATTAAGCCAATTATTAAAGCTGATCATTTTGTCTCTGTATTGTGGCATCATTCTTGGTGAGGGTAGGATACTGCTCAGGGTCAGGGTCATACCGGCCTGGGCTACATAATCTGAGAGCTCCTCTATGTCTCTTTTCATGTAGTCCAGGGAGGTATGTCTCAGGTCGTTCACACCGGCATGGACAATGACTGAGTCATACTTGTACTTGCTGTGGAGTGACCTGAGTGCTTGTGTTATGTGGCGGATTCTAGCGCCCGACAGGCAGCTTACTGTGATCTTTTCCTTGTTCAGTCTGGTGAGTGGGACGTCAGTGTGTCTGACTATGGAGTTACCTATAACAAGTGTGTCTGGCATTGTGTTTGGCCTTAAGGGCTGTGACTGTTTAGCACACTGACTTTGAGAACTATGTGTTGCATGTCTTATGTCTTGAGGTGGCAGTTGCTTGGGTGTCTGCTTTGGTTGTGCTCATATACTCTTTGAGTATATGAGTTGTGCTCATATACTCTTTTTCTTAACGCCTTCTATGTCTTTCTTACATAAAAAGAGGGACAGGTGTCATACTTTGCCAGACATACTACACCCAGTGTTAAACAGTTGCCTTTTATAATTTTAATGTTAATTCTCTTTATTACTATATATTTCACCAGCATACTATATGAGCACTGTTTGCAATGCCTGCATTTAACCATCTTTCCAAAGGCAATGTAATCATTTCCCCTTTCATCTTGTTCAAAAATATTCCTAAGGTTCCTTGAGACCTTACTCAATATTTTTGGTTGGCTCCCTACAACAGAATAAATGTCAGGGTTTGAGCAGAAAGTATTCCAGTTTTTCTTGATAATGGACCTAATCTCCAGGTATTCATTGCTGTATTCCAATACCATGGCTATTCGAAAAGTGGAAATATCTGCTTTTCCTGTATTGATGCATCTCCTAATTGAATTCCTAATATTAGTTTATAGTTATATTCCATAGATGTTACAACTTCACTTACCACCTTGTCAGTTATATGTCTGGGATAACCCCTGTCATAAAATATATTTTTTTATTTTTCAACTTATTAATTTCCTCTAAAAATCAATTGGTATCTGAAACTATTCTGGGCAACCTAATTGCCTGTCCCCTTACCAATCCAGTCTTTTGGTAATAAGGGTGTGAACTTGAAAAATATAAATAGCTGATCCAATTCTGTCAATTTTCATTTGTTCCTCAGCCATTGGGCTCGGATCCACCTTGACTGCTTTTTTCTAGCTACTGAAACACTGAAAGCACTCCATCTCCTCACTTACCCACAATGCACTAAACCCTCTCCTTACTTCAGATCTTGATTGCCACCTTTGCATATAGATGTGTTCACTGCTAGCTCTCTAGTGTTAGTGTTTTCTGTTTATAAAAGTAGAATTTTTCTTTCTTCTATCTTTAGAGATTGTTATTTACCTCTCTGCCCTTCCTATGCTTATTAGTGAATATTTTATATACCATTGTCGGTAGTTTTGTGACATTTGCAAGGCTTTTAATCCCTGAGCTCTTATAGACCATAAGACTAAGCTCATTCTATGAGGATTACTACCTACTTCTTCTATATCTGAGACAGCATCTGGGGCTTAAACCCCCAAATGAGTGGATAAAAAAAGACTCTAAAAGTGGCCCTTGGACCAGTCAAGTTCCTCGGTTCTGAATGATTTGGTCTTTTGGCAGGCATGGAAGGAACCTGACTCTGTTGAGATGATCTGCAAAAAGACCGGACAGGATTCTGGCACCACCACAAAATAGGGAATTTTGGAGCAAAGGAGTACCATTTGATGCCATGGTCATAGTGGCGGCCACAAAGAAGAAACTGGCAGAGCAAAGTTCTGCTGTTTATTCCCCTAACAAGGAATCTAGGGTGATGGACAGATTTGGGAAACATATTTATGCTTCAGTGACTTTTGCGCTTCAGTCACTGAACTATGTGGCACACTTCACCAGACTCCAGAGGGACTTGATTAAAGAACTGATCAAATCCCTCTCTGTTACCATTACTTCAGAGGTGGAGAGTTCAATCGCCTCTCAGTTGGCTACCCTACAGTCCATTTCCAATTCTCCCATGAGGCTCATCTTGCATGCTGCTGAAGGTACCATAAGGATGGTGGGTTCAGTCATTTTCATTAGGAGACATGCCTGGATGTGCCTGGATGATTTTGTGGAGCCCTTCAAGTCTCCTTTCATCAATGCTCCCCTTGACAGAAGTTATTTGTTTGGCCCCAAGGTTAAGGACTCACTATACAGGTGTAAGCAGGAAGGGAATACCCTGTCTACCGTGGGCATATATTTTTCGAAACCAAAAACAATGGCTAGCACTCAAACAGTGAATAATAATTATAATAGTTATAAATATAATATATTAAATATACAAAAATAGCGAAATGTATCAAAATAATGCAAGGGCTAACCAGTTTTGGCAAATGCCTTCATCAGTGCCTTTTCGTATTATTTTTGGACCCCCTCAAAGGACCTTTTCCAGGAATCAATGACCTGGTCAGAAAATTTGATTTAAGAAGTCCTAGGGTCTGTTCAGAGATCCATGTGGAGATAGTTCCCCCAGAGGCAGACTGGAGAATTCTAATGGAAGACGTCATCCACATGGCAGAGGTGGCCCACAGAACCAAGGATCTAGAGATAACTTCTCTGACAGATCCTATCAGTGCTCCTGAAAGGAGGCCTGATTGTCCAACTCTGGAGGCAGTTGAGGGTCCCTTATCCCTGTCCTGCACCAGAGAGCTTGGCTAGAGATTACAAAAGAATAGTGGGTGCAGAGGATTATTTCCAGAGGTTATATAATACCATTTTCCCTTCCTCTTCCCTTAACAGTAAACAAAATTCCTGATGGTCCACCCAGTCAGAGGAAAGCAGCAGCACTAGAAATAAAAATGCTGCTAGAAAAAAAAAAAGAAATCCCCCCAGACCAGAAAGAGTCCAGAACTTACTCAAGATTCTTTGGCATTCTGTTCTGCCAAATGAAATAGGGGACTGGAGACCAATTTTGGATGTCAGCAATTTGGACAAGTCAGTTCAGTACACAAAGTTCCAGTTCATCACAGTTCAGTCCATTCTGCTTTTTCTGCAGAAGGAAGACTGGATTTGCTTGATAGAGCTTCAGAATGCATGCTATCACATAAAAATGAATAGGCACCAGAAGATACCTATACTTCTGTCTGGGAGCTAGTCATTATCAGTTCAGAGCGCTGCCCTTTGGTCTCACCACAGCCCCCAGAGTGTTCACCAAATGCATGGCAGTTGTATCAGCTCACTTGAAACTACAAGGATTCCAGGTGTTTCCATATTTGAATGACTGTCTCATAACCGCTCCGACCAGGCATCATCTGTTCAAGGCTTGAGATTACATACTCCTATTATACTATCACCTGGGAATTGCTATCAATCACAAGAAATCTTAACTAGAACAAACTCAAGTATTACAATTCATAGGAGCTTTGTTCAACATGGTTTGCTAGACAGCCTCTGTTCCTCTACAAAGGCTTCGAACAATACATTTCCAGGTCAAAAAGATCATTCAAAATTCCACTCTTTCAGCTCAAAAGATTACTCAGGCTTTGGGATCAATGTCCACTGTGATAATTCTGGTTCCATTAGCAAGATACCATGTGAAAATCCTTCAGTGGACCCCAATAACTCAATGGTCTATCCACCAACAACCTTTATCCACTCAGATCAGGATAACTCAGGCATGCAAAGACTACCTAGGTGAATTTAAACAGATCAAGTTATTCAGCTTTGCCCCTTTACTCTTCTTCAGCCCATGGCCATAGTGACCACAGATGCTACCCAGATTGGGTGGGGTTATTTCTTGGGAAAGACAGTCGAAGGCATATGACCCCCCTCCGAAGAGGTCAATTTACATATCAGTGTCCTGGAAGTGAGAGCTGTACTCCTAGTGTTGCAGGCCTTCCAAGACACTCTCCCCTCCAGGACCATTGCAGTTCAGACAGACAATATGTCACTGGTCTGGTACAGCAACAAACAAGGAGGAAACAAATCTTACCCCCTTGTATCGAGAAGCTTTAAAAGTGTGGCAATAGGAGATCCTATCCAGTCATTTTCTGACAGCAATGCACATCTCTGGGAAATCCAACATGATAGCGGACAAATTGAGCTGGTCCATTCTAATGCCTCATGAGTGGTCTCTCAAAATGAAAGTGGTATCAGTTGAAAATTTAAAAACAGAAGAAAGAATAGACTTGGAATTATACAATTTTCTTAAAAGACCTAATCCCATAATTCCAACAATTTTTGGTATACCCAAAGTGCACAAAAACACACTGCACCCTCTCTTTAGACTAATAGTATCAGCTCAGAGATATAAAATTCAAGTTATAGGAGTAATGGTAGATAACTTTTTAAAACCATTATTTTCTATTGATAGCCATCTTTTAAAAGATTCATGGGATGTTTTTGGGAGGATTAATAACAAATTATAGGAAAGTAATATAGGATTTTTGACAACTGACATTGTAGACCCTTTTTCTAGTATTCCAATAGAGAAAGGGATGGAATTCTTTCATGCAAATCTTTTAAAGTTCGAATTTTTTTGGTGGACATGAAATGAAGTTAGTAGAAGAATGTGTGACAATGGTTTTGGAAAATAATTATATATTTTTGAGGTGGAATTCTTCAAACAGATTTCTGGAGTTGCGATAGGGTCTGCATGTACTCCACTGTATGCAAATCTTGTACTATAAGCATGGGAGCATTTATATGTATTAGAATCTGATTTTTTTTAATTTTATAAGATATATTTGTGTTACCTTGATGATATTTTTATTCTATGGACAGGGCAGGAAGGAAGTGTTAAAAACTTTGTAGATTAGCTGGAAACCACTACAGAATGTTTAATATCCATGTTTTTGTACATTATGAATCAAATTAATTACTTGGATACCATTATTTTCAAAGCTGACAATGGTTTTAAGTCTATCATATGTAGAAAACACACATATAGTAACACCTATTTATATTGTTTTTCAAGTTCACATCCTTATTACCAAAAGACTGGATTGGTAAGGGGACAGGAAATTAGGAAGTCCAGAATGGTTTCAGATACCAATTTATTTTTAGAGGAAATTGATAAGTTGAAAAATATGTTTTATGAAAAGGGTAATCCCAGACATATAGTTGACAAGGTGGTAGGTGAAGCTGTAATATCTAGGGAATATAAATATAAATATAAACCAATATTAGGAATTGGGTTAGGAGCTACCTTCAGTACAGGAAAATAAGGTATTTCCACTTTTTAGACAGCCATGGTATTGGAATACAACAATGAATACCAGGAGATTAGGTCCATTAAGACAAACTGGAATATTTTAAGATCAAACCCTGACATTTATTCTATTGCAGGAAGCAAACCAAAAATAGTGAGTAAGGTTTCAAGGAACCTTAAGAATATTTTTGAACAAGGTGAAAGGGGAAATGATTGCATTACCTTTGGAAAGATGGATAAATGGGAGCATGCAAGCAGTGATTGTATATTATTCAGGTGGAATATCTAATAATAAACAGAATTAGTTTTATATTTATAAAAGGTAACTGTTTAACATTGTATGTAGTGTATCTGGAAAAGTCTGACACCTGTCCCTCATTTTATGTAGGAAAAGAAAGATAGAGATGGCATTAAGAAAAAGAGTATAAGAGCACAGCTGTGATATCTTAACTAAAAATAAGTTTTGTGTTCTGTACAAGCATTCCACTACATGTTTAGATTTCCACTGTTTTAGATTTGGTATTATTGATAAAATTTGTATTAATCCCAGGGGTGGTGATTGGGAAAATAAGTTGGAGTATAAAGAACTTTTATGGCAACTTAAACTGAATGCCAGTGCACCACCTGGCCTGAATGAGAACATTTCTATTAAACCTGTTTTAAAACTGTGAGCTGAAAAACTGTAATAACAGTTATACATTTTTTATCAAAGGAATGTAAATTAGTTAGAAGAGAAGTATATAATAATTTTGTTAGTTAAAAAATGGGTGATGTGAAGTTATTCAATCTCGCCGTTCATTCTTACACATGGGTTTGGAGCCAATCCATCGACTCCGAGTCGGCCGCATTCACAAGCTCAAGGTTTTAGAGTAGCTCGAGGCCAAGACCCTATCCCATTATGCTGTCTGTTTCACCACAGATCTAATTTGCTGCTGCAACAGATCGGAGGTTGAGAGAGCTCGGGCCAGTATTTTTTTCTTTAATTCAAATTTTTTTATAGTTATCCCTACTTTTCCTTGTATAAATAGTGTGTTCTTGGCTAGTTAGCCTTAGTGTGTTGTTTAGGCTCTGTCCTTACTGTTTTGACGAATTTCTTCATCTTTATAGAGCAGCTGCTCTTAGGCCTTGTTGGCCACATTTTTGTTCTTTCCTATCCCATTAGTACAGAAAGTTTAGAAAAGTTAGAAAGTAGAAAATACTTATATCCTTAGAGTTTAAATAAGTTACCTTTATAAACTTACAGCTCTAGTGCTTTTGCTGTGTGTGTGTTATTAGCTAGTCTGATTGTAGATTGGGCTATTTTTTCTTGACTGGTTTGTCCTTAGATATTTACATAGAGATGTGTATAGACTTGTTTTTTTCACAGGTACATATGCTGTTGTTTTTTGATATGGCTGATCAAAAAGAAAAACAAAAATCTGGATTTAAGAAATGCCCTAAGTGTGGGCAGAAAATGTCTATAACTGATCTGCATGTCAGTTGTGTGCACTGTTTGGGGGCAGTCCATCTTCAGGAGGATTGCTCCATTTGCCACTCCTTTAGCAGCAGGGTGTTACTGGAGCACAAGAGAAAACTGGTAGACAGGGGCTTGCTGAAACCAGATTTCCAGGATTCGTTGAACAAGGCTGACCAGGCTTCTAAGTCATCGAAGGGTTCAAAATTCTCAAATGTTTAGTCGGAGCCAAGTCGGCGGCTCCAAGCCTTACTGAGAAGGTGCGGTCGCCGGTTCCGCAGTCTTCGGAGCCGAGCACCGAGCTGGTGTTTCAGAGTCGGTCCCCGGTATTGGAGCCAGCTTCCGAAACCTTGAGGTCGCCCATTTTGCAGTTGGTGGCTTCCTCGATACCTTCTACTTGTTCTTCGAGTACCCTCTCTGATGTGGATGTGGACTGAGTGGTGCAGAGGCTTATCGAGAATCCAGCACTGGCCAAATTATTATCGGCTTCGACCCAACCGGTTTCAAAGCCGAAGACTATTTTACCTGCTGTGTCTACTTCTCCTCCGAGCCAAGCTGGGCCTTCGGAGCTGGGGGAGGTGGAACTGATGATTGTGGAACCTTCGGAGCCGAGGCCTGTTCCAGTGCCATCGGCTCTGTCAACTCAGACTACTTCAGGGCCGTTCAAGGAGTCTGGGAGCTGACACTCTCTGGTCGGCTCCGGGGGGGGGGGGGGGTTGAACCGATGGGTCGGTTCCGACCCTTCCACTCTGAACTTTGACTCAGATGAGCTTGGCTCCTTCCTCTTGGTCAGAGCCCACTATGTCAGTGCTGGGGAGGTTGCCGTCTACTTCAGAACTGGCTGCTTCCTCGCATCGGAGCAGTGGAGCCTTTGATGCTATGAGGAGTGTTATGTCCTCCAAGACTCTTACGTCATCAGGGCCTTCCTCCTCCTCCCCTAAAGTGCCACTTTCTGCCTCTACATCACAGGTCCCTGTAAAGTGTTGAGACCCAGAGCATCAGGTAGCCCCATTGGGTGACCCCTGTTCTACTGAGACCTCACCGGAAGCTCCCACTGATAAGGTTCCCAGGAAGAAGCTTTGCAAGAGGAGGCATTTAAACTCCACACAGGAGTCTGTTACATCAGACACTGATTTAGAGGAGTCAGAAGTGTCCCCACAGCCCCCCTTGGAGGATATCTCTTTTGTTGATATCCTTGAAGTCCTGAAGCAGAGAGGTGACTGGCAGTCCATTAGCCCCACTGATGATGAGTCGGTGCTCCTGAAGGCCTTTGGGTCTCAACCCTCCACCTCCTTGGTGACACCAACCTTTGATGAACTCATGGAGTTAGTTGCTTGAAGGGCATGGGAGTCTCCTGATACTGTGGAACCTGTCCTTCAGGGTCCCAACAAATTTATTACTTCACCCCAAGACAAAATGTTCCTTACCAAGGGAGTGCCGGTTGATGCCATGGTGGTGGTGGCGGCCATCAAGAAAGAGATGTCTGAAACCTCTTTTATTGTCCATCCTCCTAATAGAGATTTCAGGACAATGGACAGGTATGGGAAACACATCTTTATTTCAGCGACTTTTGCTATGTGATCGCTCAACTATTTGACATATTTTACCCGTCTTCAAGAGATCTCCTAAAAGAGCTTGGAGATACTCTACAGGATAGTACAGCTGAAGGTGTCTCTGATAAGGTGATGGCCCAGCTCAGTACCCTTAATTCCATAGTTAATTCGTCCATGCGGCTCATTTCTTATGCAGCCGATGGTTCGAGTTGGGCATCAGGTTCAGCAATAGCTCTTAGGAGACATTCCTGGATGCGCTTATGCTCCATTGTGGAAGCCTTCAAGTCTTCCTTCATTAGTACCCCATTTGATGGCTCATCCCTTTTCGAGCCTAAAGTCAAGGAGACCCTCACTAGGTGTGAGCAAGATGGAAAGACTCTATCTGCTGTAGCAGTCCATTTTTCCACCCCTACTAGACCGTACCCCAAAGGGCAAAAGGGAGGAAAAATGTGGGTCAGGAAGTCCCAAGGAGCTTTTCAGAATACACATAGTGAACCCCCTCCAGGGGCAGAGTGGGGGGGTAATAATGGAAGGTGCCCCCCAGGTGGCAAAGGGGGTCCGCAAAACCAGGGCAACAGAGATCAGTTCTTTGGCAAGCCCTACCATCGCTCCTGAAAGGAGGCTCGACTGTCCTACTCTGGAGGCAGTCGGGATTCACTTGTCTTTGTCTAGAAATTACAAAAGTTTCTTGGGTACAAAGCATTGTTACCAGAGGTTACGTCATCCCATTCTCAGAACTCCCACCTGTTTAAAAGAAAATCCCAGATGTTCCACCCAGTCTCAGGGATCAAGCAGCCATAGAAATCCAAAGGCTGCAGGAAAAGAGAGTCATCCAGCCAGTCCCAGCAGACCAAATAGGATCCGGAACCTACTCCAGATTCTTTTTAGTTCCAAAGAAAACAGGGGACTGGAGGCCCATCTTGGACCTCAGTAGACTCAACACCTTTGTAAAGAAGGAGAAGTTCTGGACGGTCACTCTTCAATCGATTCTTCCATTCCTAGGAACAGGCAATTGGTTGTGCTCTATAGATCTCAAGGATGCGTACCATCATATCAAGATGGTTAGACCATCCAGAGATCACTTGCATTTCCGGCTGGGAGCCAGTCACTACCATTTCCGAGCACAGCCCTTTGGTCTCACAATGGCCCCCAGAGTGTTTACCAAATGCATTGCAGTGGCTACGGCTCACCTGAGGTGTCTAGGATTCCAAGCGCTTCTGTATCTGGACGACTAGCTCCTCACTGCCACCTCCAGGCATCAACTAATTCAATCCAGGGATCACACTCTCAATCTGCACTCTCAGTAAGGAATAACTATAAATTTTGACAAGTCTGCATTATCACCATCGCAACGTATCTCCTTTATTGGAGCAGACTTAGACACCACCACCACCATGGTAAAATTGCCACTGGACAGAATAGTCACTCTTCAGCAACAGGTATCAGACATTCTGATGAGCAAAAAAGTACCAGCCTCTCAAGTGTTGAAACTACTAGGTACTATGGCAGCAACACTCGTAGCAGTTACTCTGGGGCATATGCACATGAGAATACTTCAGTGGTTACTCTTCACTCAGTGGTCTTACCAATGATAATGATTACAGATTCATGCAGAAAGGATCTTCATTGGTGGTTGACCAGCCATCATGTAACAGTAGGTCGCCCTTTTGTTCTTCCCCTGCCATCAGCCACGGTGACCACGGATGCTTCTCTGATAGGGTGGGGGGGCCTTTTTCAGTGAAGAACAGCCCAAGGCACCTGGTCAGAGACAGAGTCACAGTTGCATATAAATGCCCTGGAGTTGAGAGCAGTACTTTTAGCGTTGCAGTATTTCCATCACTCTCTACCTCTGGGGACAATTGCGATCCAGACCGACAACATGTCTGTGGTCTGGTACATCAACAAGCAAGAGGAAACCAAGTCTTATCCCTTATGTCAAGAGGCCCTGAGAGTTTGTCAGTGGGCTCTATCCACCGGGCGCTTTCTGATAGCAATGCACATCCCAGGGAAATCCAATGTGATTGTGGACAAACTGAGCAGAGCCATTCTGATGCCACACGAGTGGTCCCTCAAAAACGAGGTTGCGGAGAAGATTTTTCACAGATGGGGCCAGCCTTGCTGCGACCTGTTTGCATCCCGTATGAATGCCAAATGCAGAAGCTACTTTGCCCTAAATCCCCCAAAAGGGGACCGCTCAAGGTATTCGCTCATACATGATTGGCCCCTGG
Organism: Protopterus annectens; assembly: GCF_019279795.1. NCBI lineage: Eukaryota > Metazoa > Chordata > Ceratodontiformes > Protopteridae > Protopterus > Protopterus annectens. The sequence goes on from NC_056725.1 coordinate 1,959,464,832, forward strand.
GACTCCTATATGCCTTTCCATCAATTCCCCTATTTCCGAAATTCTTGCAGAAAGCCAAAACCCTGGGGAGGACTGTAATTTTAATAGCCCCATTTTGGCCTCGACAGATTTGGTTCTTTTTCCTTTAACTCTACCAACTGGAAGAACCTTGAATTCTGGACCTAGTTCCAGATCTACTGATGCATTCGTCAGGGGCACTTCATCCTTCTCTTCATTCCCTCAGATTGATAGCTTGGCTGCTCCAATTCCCAACTTATCCGGGTCACACGATTTCTCCTCGGAGGTACAGTATTTTCTTGTATCCTCTCATAAAGCTTCCACCAGAAAATTGTACGCCAGCAAATGGAAGTGATTTGCCTTTTGGGCTTCCCAAAAAAAATATTGACCCTTACAATACCCCAATTGCTAGCATTTTGGAATTCCTGACTAAGATTTTTAATGAAGGTGCTGCAGCTGCCACTATAAGAGTTCAATCGGGTGCAATTTCGAATTTTCACCTTGGATCTGAAGGTTCTAACCTAATGTCTCACAGACTATGTAGAGCCTTCCTAAAAGGTGCCATACATCTTAGACCACCTGTTAGACAACCTTTTACTCCCTGGAATCTGAATTTTGTGTTGTCGCAGATTATTCTTCCCCCCTTTGAGCCTGCATCATCCTGCCATTTAAAATTTCTCTCTTGGAAAACTATCTTCTTGGTCGCCATTACCTCAGCACGTAGAGTGTCCGAACTTCAGGCCCTATCTATCAAGCCCCCATATTTGGTGTTTCATCCTGACAGAGTGTCATTGAGGACTAACCCTTTCTTCCTTCCAAAGGTGTGTTCAGAGGCTAACCTGAATCAAACTATTGAACTCCCAACTTTCTTCAGTAACCATTCTAACAAGTTAGAGTATATGTTGCATAAGCTTGATGTTCACAGGCAATTAAGATTCTATTTGGACAGAACAAAAGAATTTAGAAAATCAGAACAACTCTTTGTTTCTCATGCTGACACAAAGAAAGGGCTACCAGTATCCAAAGTTACTCTTTCCAAATGGTTAACTGACTGCATAAAATTCACATATTCCTCAGTGAATCAACCATTAGAAAATAGCGTGAAAGCGCATTACACTAGGGCTGTTTCTACTTCCTCAGCTTATGTGGCTAGGCTGCCTTTGGACACTATATGTGCAGCTGCCACTTGGTCTAAGCTGCATACCTTCATCACGCATTACAAAGTAGATAGAGCCTCCAGGGACAGGACTTGCTTTGGTTCAACTGTCTTCAGGAATATACACTCCCGTGAGCCACCCAGGATTAGGGTGCTTGGGACGCTACCCGTGTGTAAGAATGAATGGCGAGATTGAACAACTTCACATAAAGAAGTTATGTATTTACCATAACATTCCATGTGAGTTGTTCATCTCACCTTCATTCTTATATTCCCACCTGCCTTACCCCTCCAGGCTTCTTGAAGAAAGAGTAAGACTTTGTGATCTGGTGGGTCTTGTTCTAGGATTTCTTACTCCAGCTGGAGTACCTTTTATGTGTTATTATGTTTTACATGCTGGGATCAGCAAACTAGATCTGAGGTGAAACAGAAAGCATCATGGGATAGGGTCTTGGCCTCGAGCTACTCTAAAACCTTGAGCTTGTGAAAGTGGCCGACTCGGAGCCGGACCCATGTGTAAGAATAAAGGCGAGATGAACAACTCACATGGAAAGTTATGGTAAGTACATAACTTCTTTTTTTCATTATTGTGCTGGATATATTTTAAAGTAGTATTTATATTAGTATGATCTTAAATAGTAGAAATGTTTTTAAGTAAGTTTTTTATTGAATATAAATAAATTATTATGATCTGATTAATAGGTTAAGAGTGTGAGTACATATAATTGTGTTGTGTACTGACTGGATTACTATTCTGATGAAGTCCCAGGCAGAGAAGAAAGTGCTTAATTGTTTGGAATCATAATACATTTGGACTGAAGATTTAAATGTTTCCTGTGATATTTGTTTGAAACACCTACTTTCACTGATGGTATGCTATATTGGCTTTGGTTCTTGGTTTTGAACAGCATCCGTACATTGTAATTCATTTTGGTTTGATAGTACCCGAGTTGTTTGTGGGCATCCAAGGTACAGAGCATCTTTTATCCATCTTTTAGGTTCAGTAAAGAAAACAGCAAAATGGGTTGTTTGGCTTAAAGTAAACTTGGATGCCACTTTACGTATAATGGAAGGGTTAATTCTTAAAGGAACCCTGTCTGTGTGGAAAATAAGATAGGGTTGGCTCCCCATAAGAGTTTGCATTTCTAATACTCAATCCACAGAGGTCAGAGCAATCAATAAAACAGTTCTCCATGTTAAGAATCTCATTACAGCCTAGTGACGTCTCCAGGTGCTGCTACAGTTATATCCTACTGATGCTTCTAGGCATCAGTTATTGTTTGTTCATACTTGCATTAATAATTCTAAAACCATGCAAAATGCAAGGTATTAAAATATTTCATCTTAAAACTTACAGAATGGCAAACACAACTGTATTGAAATTTGACTTCTGTCTAGTGCAAATAAAGAAATACTGACTATTATTCGTAAACTATTTATTTATATTGTAATTATTTTCATATTTCTCTAAATATCTCAGCTATCAAATGACAGACAAAACTGCTTAGGCTCATATGAAAGCTCACAGCTGCACAAAGAAAATACTGCTGATGGTAACCATTTGAAATGTAAACTTGGAAACTGAGTGGCTGAAAAAAAAAACACTTGCATATACTAAGTCCAAGATGCTGTTTTTCAGAATATTCCCTTTTCTCTGAGGTATGGAGAGCTTGGATTTGGTATATATAAGTTTTGGGGCTTGTCCCCCTGACAAAAGGAAGTTTTAAGGAGAAGAGCGATTTTCAAGATTTACTCTTCTCCGGGTTTTCAGTTTTTGTTCGACTTTTCAGCAGTCGGCATTATGGGTGACATTTCAATAGGGAGCTGCTGCTGACAGTATGTGTGTTGCTTGGCTGGTTACTAAGATACTGTAAGCTATTTATAGAACACTACATAATTCATATTTGCTGTGGTTATTGTGCCTTATAAAATCCATCTTAACACCTATAATTGAATGCATGCAAGCATTGTAAAGCTTACTTTGTGCTGAACAGTTTACCACTTACAGTTTTATGGTAAGACTAATGGTTCTAGAGATATGACTAGCTTCTATCTGTGATGGCTTGCCTTTGTTTTGCTCAGGTTGTCTGCTACACAGTTTTGCTCTGATGGAATGTAGGATGCCTGTAGAGTGAGATCATACTGTGAAGCTATATCTCAAGCTAACATAGCTAGTCTGCAAAGGTGGTATGACATGATTCTGCCTTGCTTGTTGATGAACCACATGATGTGGAATTGACTGTAACAGCTTGAAGTGGTCCCAAGGACCAAAGCTGATTCAGAGAGTTCAGTGCCTTCATCACGGCAAGCATTTATTTTATATTTATGTGCTTGGGTCTGTCCTTGTTGTCCCACACACCTTACAATTTTATTCCACCTGAAACTGCTCCCAAAGAAAAGTCTAAGGTGTCTGTGGTGACTGACTGTTTTGGAACAGGGAGAGAGAAGGGGAGACCTGTGTTTAGGAAAATTTGCTGTCTCCACCAAGTGATTTATCTTCTTGTAGACCCTAGCACTACGATTTGAAATGGCAAAGGATGTTGGCGCTGGGCACAAAGAGGCTTTAGATGCTATTGTATCTTTCTCATATAGGTATCATAAGACTCATAGATGCCATAGGACCGAAAATCCTGAAGTATTCCCTCAGAGTGACCGAACTCTGAGTGGAAAACCTTTGAAATAGATATAGATATATACCTATTTTTTTTCCTGTGGAAGGTAAGCTTTTTGAACTGAGGTGTCTAGCTGACACCCCAGGAATATAATCCTATGTGAAGGAGTCAAAAAAGCCTTTTGAATCTTCTGTTGGAATCCCAGCTTGTGTAAGAAATCTCTCACCCAAGTGAGAAATTCCTGACACTTTGAAAAAGAATCTGCAAAGATAAGTGAGTCATATGAATATGGAAAAAATGCGGATACCTTGTAGCCTGCAATGAGCTATAAATGGAGATAGACACTTTGCGAACACACTTGGTGCAGGTGATAGTCCTAAGGGTAAGGCAGAGAATACCAGGTTTCTTAGATAATCATTCGTACTTGTTGGA
>NC_056725.1:1959474028-1959682232 GCF_019279795.1 Protopterus annectens
TAAAAGGCCTTCTCCCTGCCATAGTGGGAGAATCATCCAGTGTTTTTTCTCTTCACCTCCCTAACAGTACTAAGAAGTAGGTTTCCAAACTTATGGATAAAGAGAGACAAAAGGTAAAAGAAAGACAACTTTAAGGAAAAAGAAAAGAATGAGGTGTTCTGAGTCTTCTCCTTCTTCCACTGCTCATAAAATTGCCAAATCCTTTGCTTCTTTATTTTCTCTGGCTCTGACAAATTTGCATTATTCATTGATTAGCCCTTTGGCATTGACCATCATCGACACTGAAACGATAATTATTTTCAAGAAGTCTCGAAAGAAATGACCCCCTCCGAGTTTCTGATCCTGAGAGAGGGAACTCTTGATGTTCTTCAGCCTGAGACATCCTTTGGTAGCCTGTGTTTCTACTAGGACACCTAGAAGTGTTGTTGATTTTGATTAGGAGTGGATGTTGAGGGCCTTTGTGAAGGCACAAATAGTCATGGTCATCATACTGTCCCTTTCCACACCAATGGCGAATAAGGCTGTCTCCCACTTCATGTTTGCTTATTCCCTGGCTCCCACGTAAGAGACAATGGCATCAATGTCAAGATTTCTCTGGGTCATCCACCTGATACTGTTAACAGCACAGTTTGCATCGACTCAAATGGTTCAACCCCCTCATCAGACTCAGAAGCTTTCAGAGCACTGTGTAACCCTGGGGCTCAGTGTTCATCACTGGAGTCTTGGAGCCACATTCAGCATCCATACATTGAACTCTATTTGCTGCTACAGGTTCTTTGGTCCTTGGTTCCTTGGCACTGATCTCCATCCTGGATCTGACAGGCAATTTTATACATGGAGCACATCCATCTGATCTGTTTCATCTCTCTTAAACTTGGGAATAATTGAGACACTGCCCTCCTTGGTGCCTTTAGAGCATTCAAGGCATTGGCAAATATCCTGGCCTGCCGTTCTACATTGGAAGGGGGTGCTCCTAGTGCTTAGGCTCCACCCCTTACATCCCGTTCTCTTTCCTCCCTTGAGCTGTCATCATCAGAACTAAAGACAGCCTTGCTTGGAAGGTCTTGATCCATTCCTTCAGTAAGAGCACAAGGACACCTCTGACTCTTTGGAATACTCTCCCTCTGAAGTGCATATAAAGTGTAAGTGTAAAAGGAGGCATCTGAATTCCCCCATGGAACCTCTTACTGAGGACACAGACTATCTCCCAGCACTCCCCATGAAGATGCCATATTTATTAAAGTTATGGAAATAAAGAGACAAAATGGAACTGGCCCACTGACACCCTTTCCGAGATGAGTAAATGTTCATCAAGGGGTTTAATGCTGGCCCATCTATTTCCTCATAGACGTAGTTGTGGAGAGGGTATGGTGAGACTCAGGCATGGTGGAACATATTCCTTGTAAACCTGATAAACTTTTCAGGTTTCCCAAGGACCATACCTTTTGGAGTAAGGGACCTCTGATAAATTCCATTTTGCTTGCAGCTGACTCAATGAAAGAGCTATTAGAAGAAAGCCCTTTGCTCCATCCTCCTAATATGGAAACCAGAATAACAGATCAATTCACAAAGTGAGCCTATGCCTCTGGAACCTTTTCTCTCTGTGTGCTAAATTATCTATAACACATAACATGGTCCCAAAGAGATATTGCTGAATAGAACTTACATTCTTATCAGAGACCACCCACCCAGACATGAGAAAAATAATGGAAGACTAGTTGTCCACCATATTGTTCATTACTAACATGGCCATATAGCTGCTATCTAATGTAGCAGCAAGAAAATAAGGCACTGGTATAGCTAAGAGCCATCATGCTTTTGTGACTTCTCTGAAATCCTCATTGATATCTCCAATAGTTAAGGATACTTTAATGCAGAGTGAGTAAGAAGAAAATGCTATCTGATGTTGTTAATCTTCTTTCCATTCATCACTGATGGGTTCTCGGAACCAAGTCAGCCTATTACCAAGCTTGCGCCAGCCAAAAAAACTCTCAAGCAAAGTCTCTACCCAGAATGCCCTTCTGCCTGTTACCTCAGATCTCGTTTGCTGTAGAGCCATAAAGCCACATTTCATTCGAGTTCTCAGCTAAGTGAAATCTTTTTTGATATTTGTGTAAAAATTTTTGGGTATCTTTATATTTTACTAAACCATTAGTATTGTTAGTGTTATTTCTTCTGTCTAACTTTATTCTTTCCACTCTATCCATTGTTACCATTGGTAAACTTCAAGTACCATTATTGGTACGGCCTTTTCCCTTACCCTTGTGATATTTCTTCAATACCCATGTTGGTATTGTTTCTTCTGTTTAACCTGTTAGCTTTTATCTTTATTCAGGTGTTTCCCTTTCTTCTCCTCATACAGTATATTGTTATATTGGTGATTTTTTTTTTTTTTAACGGTGTTGACTTCATTATAGTTGGATTATAAAGTTGGCTGTGGTGTTTTTTTCTACCAAGATGTCAGATAAGAAGGGTACTTCAGGCTTTAAGCATTGTACTTCTTGTACGGGCAAGTTACCTAACAGTGATTCTCATGATGACTGTGTATACTGTTTGGGAGTGGCCCACCTTTCGGTGCAGCCTCCATGTGATATTTGTTAGAGCTTCAGACAACTCACTCTTATTGAGTGCAAAAGTAAACTCATTCTGAAGGGGTTACTCAAGTCTCCCTTCTCAGAGTCCATTTCTGCAATGGAGGTCTCAGTCCCTCCTTCTAAGGACAAAGAGATCCCATTCTGTTCCTTCTTCATCATCGAATGATCAGAGCAAGCCTGGGAAAATTTAAGGTCCCTAAGTTATCGTTGGAGCATAAATCTGTCTCTTCGGCTTCGCCCTCCTCAGCTCCGACTGTCTCAAAACCTTCAATACTGATGCCTGTTTTGGCACACGTCCTACCTCCAGCATCGATCATGGATCTTACTACGCCTATTTTGACTTCGGCACCTGTAGCTACTTCAGCTCAGGGTACACTTTCGACTAAGACATCAGTTTCCATTTTGGAACCGACCATTTTGGCTCCGAGTGCCACTTCGGCACTGAACATTGTACCGACCTCACTGGATCTGACCCCTTTGCTTCCAGTCTCGAAACTAGAGACTTCAGTGCCGGCAGACCTTGCACCACAGACCCGATACCCCCCCCTCCTTTGACCTGTTTCTGGGCCAAGCGTATATCCCATTTCTCGAACGTCCTGACTCTCCATCTGGGGTAGCCACTAGATCCACCAGGAGCCTTTCAGAACATGACATGGTGCATCTTGTGGACCAGCTGTTGGTAGCCAGGGGGATTCCCTCACTTTCTAAAACCCATCCACCTGCAGGACTTGGGTTGCTTATCCACGGACTCCATCTTACACTCCTTCTTCGACCATCTCGGTTCCAAAGCCTTCTGCTCTGACATCCTTCTTGGAACCCATCACCTCGGTACCTATGGTGCATCTCACTCTGGCTCTGAGTTTGTCCCTTTGGTCTTCGGTTCTCGCCGAGCCAGTCCTTTCTCAATCTGGGGGTTGGGGGAATGGGCGTGTTGGCTCAGGCTATGGTGCCGACTTTCTCCTTAGTTCCCTCCTCAGCGCCAATGGCTGTGTCCACGCTGATCCTGCTTGAGGCTCTTTCCTTGGGGGCGGGTCCATCGGAGCAGGTGTGACCCCAGTCCTGAGGTTGTCTTTCTCAGTTCTGGGCACGCATCCCTATTTGGGCGAACCTGCCTTTCACACGATGGAGAGGGCTCTTGCTTCTGGCAGCACTCCTTTGATGTCAGAACCCCAGTTGTCATTCCCAGAGTTACAGCTGTCACAGATCACCCCCCGGGGCACTGGGCAGAAAAGCCACAGGACACCCCTGTTTAGGGTACCCACTCTTCCGAGTCCTCCTCATAGACCCCTACTGAGGATCCCCCTCGAAAGAAGATGTGAAAGAGGAAGCATCTGGACTCGCCTGAGCAGTCCTTAACAGAAGACATGGATGACAATGATGGTGAAGGGTCCCCACAGTCACATCCTGGAGATGTTAAAGCAGAGAGGTGATTGGAAGCCCTCCAACCCTTTGTCTGAAGAGTCCGTCTTCCTGAAGTTTTTTTGTGCCCAGCCTTCTACCTCTTGGGTGACCCCGCCTGCCGACAAGCTCGTCCAGCTCATCATGCAGCACGCGTGGAAGAACTCTGATTCCATTGAGGTAATCCCCTGAAGACCAGACAAAATTCTTTCCCCTCCTGTGGAGAGTCCGCACTGGTCCAAAGGATTACCAGTTGATGCTATGATGGTGGCGGTGGCCATGAAAAAGGACTTGGCTGAGGAAAGTCCCACTGTCCACCCACCGAACAGGAAGTCCCAGGCGATGGACAGACTTGGGAAGCATGTTTTTGCATCAGGGACCTTTGCTATATGCTCCCTGAATTATTTGGCACATTTTACGAGGCTTCAGAAGGACTTGATCTCCGAACTCTCTGGGACAGTCGCAGGACAGTTGTCTGACAAGGTCAGGGACAAAGTGGCCTTGCAGATAGCAACCCTGGAATCAATATCCAACTCATCCATGAGGTTGCTCTCATATGCGTCTGAAGGGGCGGCTAGAGTAGCAGGTTCGGGCATTGTTATGAGGTGTCATGCCTGGATGCGTATCTGTGACCTCGCGGATCCCTTCAAGTCTTCCTTTCTGAATGCTCCTATCAAAGCTTCATCCCTTTTTGGCTCCAAAGTGAAGAACACGCTAGCCAGGTGTGAGCAAGATGGAAAAACCCTGTCTGCCATAGGTCTATGGTTTTCCAACCCTCAACCTACCTTCTCTAGGAATCAGAAGAGTGGGAAAATGTGGCATAAGAAATCTCAAGGTCCTTTCTGTGCTGCACGTGGTGATGATACTCTCAGAGGCAGAAGGGGTAACAGTTCTGGAAGATGCCCCTATAGAGGCAGAGGGGGTCCTTGCAACCAAGACTCCAGGGACTCCTTCTCTGGACAGCCTTATCAGCGCTCCTGAGGGGTGGCTGGATTGCTTACCTCTAGAAGCAAGAAACAAATCGTACCAGGAACAGTCAACCAGTAAAAAACACAAACGATATCTGTTCACTGCTTATTGCATGGAAATATGCACCAGCACCAGTAATAAACGATAGTCCATTTATTGAAAGATAAAATGTTAAAACAACAAAATTTCCATAAAATGTTAAGCGCTTTCATCTACTCCTTAGACTTCATCAGAACTATTAATTATGTTCCAAACAGCTTTTTAAAAGCATTTTGAAAATGCATAAGCCTATCAGAGACTGCAATTCATTAATAGTCAATTAACTTTTTAAAGTGCTCAGTGCATAAAATACCTTGGCAAATACAATTCAATGACCTAACTATAGTCACTTTTATTCATAGTTACTTAATTATATACCCGTACACCCCTAATAAATATATATTCTAAAAAATGTATTCTAAAAAATGTGTATTCCAAAAAATGGATGAGAAATATGTATCTGAAATCTCTCATAATCAAAACATTAAAATGCTGGCAGTGGATGCATAAAAAGTATATCACAAAAAATTCAACTCTTTAACTATTATTTTCTAGAAGAGGTTTGATAGAAATACTATCATTAATTCCTGGGTGTACGGAAACATTTAATCTAATCTGCCATCTAGCTTCTCGATCACCCAGTTTCTTTTTTATGTTTCCCCCTCTTATATTGGGTTGAATGCATTCTAAAATGCCAAAATTAAAAGTATCACGACCACTACTAGCTTCTATATGTCTCGATAAAGCATTTTTTACATCTTTTTTCCTCATACAATAACAATGGTCGTATATTCTATTTCTAAGGGATCTATTGGTCTTGCCCACATAAAAACAAGGACATTTTGTGCATTTGGCTAAATATACTATATGAGATGTCTTGCAATTACCTTTCTGAAAAAACACTTCTGTCCTATTAATATTCCCCAATATTAAAGAGGGTGCCTTAATAATAAGATTGCACTGATTACATACACCACACTTAGTGGTACCTTTCCAATTACTTTCTTTTCCCTTTATTTTCCTTTGTAATTCACATTTTAAATTTCTGCCATTCTTGGAGACAAACAAAGGTTTTTCTCCTACAAGTTTATAAACATTATTATCAGTTTTCAAGATATTCCAATTATTTTCTATGATTCTTTTTATATCTTGTACATGGGGTGCATATTCCAATATGCATGCCCTCGAATAATTTATAGTATTCATACTCATTTTATTTGAAATATCACCCAACTCTTTAATCATACCAGTACCTAAAATAGGTTTGTATTTTACACCCCATTCTTTTATGACATATTCTTTAATATCCTTAATCATATATGGGGGGTACCCACGGTCTTTAAACATATTGCCTATCACCTCTAATTCTGTAATCAAATCAGTATAATCGGAAGTCATCCTGGCAGCCCTAATAAACTGCCCTTTTGTAATACTGCGTTTTTGACTGTTAGGGTGACAACTTGAAAATTGTAGGAGTTAGTAACCGTGTTCTTTCTATACATTCTGGACTTAAATTTACCATTCTCCACACTTATAAGTGTGTCTAAATAAGATATGGATCTCTGGTCCATGTTAAATGTAAACTTTAAATATTCACATGAATTGTTCAAATATTCTTTAAATTCACGTAGTTTACTCTCACGTCCCCTCCAAATCATAAATATGTTGTCCAAAAACCTTAAATAACAAGTAATGTTCTCTCTCCACTCTGTTTCCAGTATATATTCTGTTTCCCAATCCAGCAGAAATAAATTGGCAAAAATGGGGGAACATGCTGCCCCCATCGCCACACCTTTACTTTGTCTATAATATTCCCCTTCGAAGAATATAAAATTGTAAGATAATACCAATTCCATAAATTCCAATATCAGAGAAATTTTATCCCAACCTAAATTACTGTATTTGTCAATACAATTATTGAACCTTTCCATTCCCTCTTCTTGGGGTATACTTGAAAATAGGTCGACTACGTCTATTGTGACCAAAAACATGTCTGGACCAATTAGTCCAGTTTCAAGCCTCCCCAAAAAATCCCAGGAATCAGTTACAATGTGGGTTACCTTATTATACACCGGTTTCAACCAATCATCAATAACTGATCCAAAAGGAAATGTTTTTGACTTATTTCCAGAAATTATTGGACGGAATGGTGGATTGATTACACTTTTGTGTATTTTGGGTATACCCACAATTGTACTAAAAATAGAGGATTTCAGTTTCAAAAAATTGTACATATCTACCTCAATTCTTTCATCAAGTAATATCTCTTCTAAAAATAAATCAATTTTATGATATCCTATATGCACTTCATTTATAGAGGATACTTCGTAATTGCCAGAATTCAGTAAAATATAATTAATTTTATTGTTATATTCAGCCATATCATAAATAACCACCGCTCCCCATTTATCCGGTTTCATCACCCGTATATTGTGGTTCTTTTGTATTTTCTTTAATATAGTAAATTCATTATAATCCAAATTATAATTCATTTTAGAATTTATACATTTATTACCATATTCATACATTTCATCTATTACCAATCTCTCAAAAATGGCTAATGTATTATTCATAGGAGGGGTGAATACACTTTTCTTTTTGAACTTATTGCACTGCCCCTGTCCTTTTCCATTGAAATATACGGCCAAATTAATCTTCCTTAAAATTTTTTTTAAATCGACTATATAATCCACTAAATTAATAGTACTACTGGGTACGTATTTCATTCCCCTTGAAAATAAATAAAAATGCTCATTTCTGAGTTCCATTTGTGTGTAATTAAAAATGTTAAAATCCCTTATCCCAGTCAGGGAGCCATATTTCACTTTACCCACAAGCATGGTTGGCTATCACAGAAGATTCCTGAGTGAAGAAAATAATATCCAGAGGTGTCCCCTTTATTTCTACCCCCAAACTTGCTACAAACACCCTTCCAGATTTCTCACTCCACAAAAAGGACTGCAGTATAAGAATTTTTTGCAGATTCTTCAAAAAAGAGCCATCCAAGATATCCCACCAGATCAGAGAGGATCCAATGAATACTCAAGATTCTTAGTTTCAAAGAAGAACAAGTTCTTCATACCCATTCTAGACCTCATCAGTCTAAACACACATGTGAAAAAGACCAGGTTCTGGATGGTTACAGCACAGACCTTTTCCCGTGGAAGAGAAAGACTGGATGTGCTGTATAGACCTTTAGAATGTTTATTACTACATCAAGATTACAAGCCAATCCAGAAGGTTTCTCCACTTTTGCCTGGGGGCCAGTAATTATCAGTTCTGAACATTGCCTCTTAGTTTTATCATAGCTGCTTGGATGTTTACCAAATGGTTGCAGTGCACCTCAGGCTGCAAGGGTTTTGATTGTTCCTGTACCTGGATGACTGGCTCCAAACTGCAAACTCGAAGGACTCTCTAATCTTTCAAAAGATTACTTGTTCCACTTGTGTCACTCATTGTGTATCTCCATAAACGTTAAAGAGTCAAATTTGGAGCCCACTCATTCCTTAGACTTTATAGAATGCCATAGATACACTTCAGATCACACAATTTCTAGAGTCAAGGATAATCTCCCTTTGACTACAGGTACAGGAGTGTATCAGAACTGACATTTCCCTCATTCATCACCTGTTAGGCACTTTCTTTGTTAGGCCCTCTAGAAACTTTCATCATGCTAATTCTTTATGCCAAGTATTTCATGAGAGTACTACAATGGACTTTTTCTGTTCAGTGGTCTCGAGTTACTGTGTCTCTTCATCACCCCATAAAACTATCTTCCTTGTGTTGAGTGTTATGATCATCTTAAATGGTGGATTCGGCCCCCACTAGTCCAAAAAGGGAGATTGTTTGTTCTTCCATTGCCATCAGTCACAGTTATCATGGATGTCTTCTCTTTGGGGTAGGGGTTGGGGGGGGGGGCATTACAAGGGAAGAACAGTCCAAGGAACATGGTCCCAAGTAGAGACTCACCTTCACATCAGTATTCTGGAGATCATGACAGTCATCCTAGCATTGCAGACACTTTTGTGGAGCATTTCATTGGAACATATCATGTAACTTAATAGGAATGGATGATTCATACCTGTATGTTTTACTTATGTTTCCAGTGAACGGGATTCTCTGTGTTTTTGCTGAGCTCAGGTGATAGTGGACTAAGGGAATTTACCCTTTTCTGCCTGCCATTTGCTTTGTGTGCAAGATCATGATACAACAGAATCTGGATATTTGAACTTTCAACCCCAAGAGATTTCCATCCACACAGACAACACCACAGTGGTATAGTATGGCAACAAGCAAGGAGGAACCTGCTCTTATCCACTCTGCTGGGATGTGGAAGTGGTCTATGTCTTCACATCACTTTTTAATAGCAATGCACATTCTAGGTCAAACCATTCTCCTAGTGGACAGGCTCAACTGTTGCATTCTAATGCCTCATGATTTCCCCCCTCATCCCAGTAATGTCAACCAAAACATTTAGCCATCTGGGCTAGTCTTGCTGAGATCTGTTTGCTTTCCCCCATGGCACCAAATGCAGCAGCTATTTTGCCCTTATCTTCCACAGCGACAGTCACCAAGTGACACTCTAGTTTATCTTTAGCCACCTGATCTCTGGTACACTTTTCTTCCTCTCCCTCTCATGACAAATTTCTTACAGAAAGCAGCTATGTGCAAGGTAATAGTCATTCTCATTGCCACTCTTTGGCTTAGGCAACTATGGCTCCCCACATTTTGGCCTCATCTGATTTGCCACTCTTTAGCTCAGGCAGATATAGCTCCCCACATTTTGGCCTCATCTGATTCGACCTCCATGGTCTCTAGCACCACAACTGATTTTCTTTCTCATCTGTCTGGCAAGCTTTATTTGGACATCAAGCCCCATAAGCCAACCACATGCAGAAAGAATTTATGAACTGAAGGCTTTATCTTGCAAACATCCCTACCCGATGTCCATAAAGACAATGTTTCTCGTAGACCAAATTTTTCCTTTGTACCTAAAGTACCCTCAGAGGCAGCCTTGAACGAGTTTATTCATTTGCCTGTTTTCTTTCCCAGCCATTCTGACCAAGGACATACTTTAGATATGCATCACCAACTGGGATTCTACATTCACCGCACTAGATACATATGAAGCCGCAATCAGCTTTTCATATTTAATTATTTGCATTTGTTTACTGGGGTAGTTCACTGGACGATTATGAGCCCATTTTCAGTGGTGGCCCGGGCAGAAAAGCTCCACAAACAGCAAGAAACATATACATAGAGTGAATACATGACATGAGTACACTTACAAGAGTATATACAGTATGGGTAACATTTGAAATGAATACATTACAAAAATATGTACCGTAAAGGTAACATATTTAAACAATTGGTTGCATCACTGGTATACTAGCAAATTAACAAAAGTAAGGATCAACAAAGGTAAAGAGATAGGCTTTACATAGATATTCCTGGCAGTGGAATGGCGAGGCTAATATTTGGCATTAATGCAAAGTACATTTAGAACATCAGTGTCAGCATAAGTAGTGGCAGTTAGGCTTTGAGAGAATGAGACAAGTTCTTTTCAAAAGTCAAACCAGGATCTAAAGTCACCAAAGTTACTCTGTCTAGATGGCTGTCAGATTACATATCCTCTATGTACACTTCCATAGGTCTAACATTATCATCTAAATCAAAAGCTGTCTTCACAAGATCTATTTCAACCTCTGCAGCATTTTTCTGACACCCAGCTGCATGCAGCATCTGAACTACATCAATGTGGTTAACAATGCATTCTTTCATCAAGAACTTAAACCTGACCTTCTGTCAAATTCTAGAGCTTCCGTTGGTTTCACCATTCTCAAGGGTATCTAGCCATGATGCCACTCAGGACAGAAAGGACCTGGGCATTTTGCCCCAACCATCAAGATGGATGGAGGAGGCAACATAGGATATGAAAGTTATGTACTTACCATACAAACAGATTCTTGTTGTCCCTCTCTATCCATCTCAATGTTCTGCCCACCATCTTCTTTCCAAATTGAAACCATCTCTTCTCTTCTGGAGGTACCTAATAGATCTAAGCCTTAAGCCTTTCTCCCAGATTTCTTTCCAATCCGGCAACTTAGTATTTCATTCTGGGCAAACTCAGTCTGAGGCAAGAGAGGAACTGCATAGCACCATGGGACATGGGTAGGCTAGAGCACTGGAGAAGCATCTATGTGAAAGTTCCTAACTCAGATCTGCCACAAGGGCAGATAACCCAACCACCAAGATGGACCAGCAACAAGGATGTATTCTTATGATAAGTGTATAACTTTTGTTTCCATCAAAAACTTACTCAGTGGAGCATTTCACTGAAACATATCATGTAACTTAATAGAAACGGAGAGTTCATATTCATACCTGTACTTTTTACTTATATTTCCAGTGAATGGGATTTTCAGTGTTTTTGGTGTGCTCAGGTGATACTGAAGTAAGGGAATGTGTCCTTTTCTACCTGCTAGTTGCTTTGTGTGCAAGATCATGGTACAGCAGGGTCTAGATATTTGCCCTTTCCCTGCTGATATGTGATCTTGGAGTTGGCATATATCTATATAAATAATTAGTCGGGGGGAGACTTGCCCCCCCCCCCCAAAAAAAAAAAAAGGTTGTGTTTTTTTTGTTTGCTTTTTCTCTCTATCTTTTTAGATTTGCTCTAAAAAGATTGATCTTTTTGTATTCGTTCTTTGGAGCGATCACTATTTGAGGATACAATACGCACACAACTATAGGTTTATAAACCCAGAAGGAAGAAGAATCTGGCTTAGTTGGTGTGCACAAGGAGTAACCCAAGAATAGATCATAATCAATATATAATATCTCCGATAAGTTTTCTCAGCTGTCAAAAAGCAGACCACCTTTCCATTCAGGATGACAAAAGGAGTCATAAATCAGTGTGGTCTTTCCACAGCCATTTAACATAGAAACTGTAGACCTTACTGATAAAATTAATTTTATAAATGACACACACCATTGAAGTATTAATGAATATACCATTCCTATTTATGGACATGTAATGTGGACCTGTCTCTTTGAATGGATTTTTTTATATGCATTGTATATGCTAAAAGAAGGATGTGAAGTTGTCCTATCTCGCCCTCATTCTATACTGGTTGGTTTCGGAACCAATCCTCGGTTCCGACTCAGCCTTATACAAAACCTCGAGATCTTCTACTAGGCTCGTGGCTGATCCCCTTTCCCATTATGCTCTAGGAAACTCTCCAAATCTCGTTTGCTGCTAAACAGGATCGATTGCTTCATACTGGCTCTGGCTAAGTGAAGACTTTCTATTTCTTAATATTGTTTTTTTCTCTCCTTTTATAAGTAGTTTGTTAGTTATATACTTAGTTGACTTTCAGCAGTTTTTGGTGTGTTCGCTGCCTTTGTGTTTTGGCCTTTGGCCGTTGTTTTTCCTCAAGGCCTTTTCTACACTATCCTGGCTTAAGTCTGTTTTTAGTTAGAGGGCTTTTCTTTTCTTGTCAAGCACTTTATTAGAGCTGTTGAAATTTGAGTTAGTTTTGTCCTTATCAAGCTAGCTCGTTTATGTTAGAGGGCTGCTTGGCCCATTTAAATTTTTAAATTAGAGGGCTTTTCCCTTAGTGTGTGTGTGTTTTATATATATATATATATATATATATATATATATATATATATATATATATATATATATATGGATCTCTATATATAGTGTGTAATTTATATATATATATATATATATATATATATATATGGATCTACTATATTTGGTCAAATTTCATTTGGTCGAAAATGATTTCAGGCAGCCCACGTCACTGAAACCTCATTTGGCTGAAAGCACATTTGTTCGAATTACATTTGTTCGAAAATGGTATAAAGCCCCTGCCCCACTGCAGTGCGACCCTGGAGTGAGAATATAAAGTTGGGGGGGTTTGGGGGGTGTAGCCCCCCACATAATTGCAGTTTATGCACTATTATATACATGTTTATCCATTAAAAATACATTAAAACATGTGACATAAGTAAAAATGTGTTGCAAAATGCGTTGCTGTGCCTCCCACACCCCCCTAACTTTATATTCTCACTCCAGGGTTGCACTGCATTGGGACTGGGGCTTTATACCATTTTCAACCAAATTAACAATCTGCACTCAAACTGGAACCTTAGTTTGAGAGACAGCCTTACAGAACTATCTGCAAATATATAGAGCTGAGTATATTTTTCTGTATTATTCTGTATTATAGAGCTAAATTGTTTGCTTAGATATCTGTTGTATATATATATATATATATATATATATATATATATATATATATATATATATATATATATATATATATATATATATATATATATAGAGAGAGAGAGAGAACAGTATATATTTTTTGGCTTTATAATTTGCACATTCCTCACATCTGTGTTGAAACTGTTTTTCCCCACCCCCCTCATTTCCTGCCTTGTCTTCAGCTATATAATTGAGCTAGTGTTGTGTGTCCTGTTAATTAACAATCTGCATTCAAACTGGAACCTTAGTTTGCGAGACAGCCTTGCAGAACTATCTGCAAATATATAGAGCTGAGTATATTTTTCTGTATTATTCTGTATTATAGAGCTAAATTGTTTGCTTAGATATCTGTTGTATATATATATATATAGATATATATATATATATATATATATATATATATATATATACAGAGAGAGAGAGAGAGAGAACAGTATATATTTTTTGGCTTTATAATTTGCACATTCCTCACATCTGTGTTGAAACTGTTTTTTCCCACCTCCCCTCATTTCCTGCCTTGTCTTCAGCTATATAATTGAGCTAGTGTTGTGTGTCCTGTTAATTAACAATCTGCATTCAAACTGGAACCTTAGTTTGAGAGACAACCTTACAGATCTATCTGCAAATATATAGAGCTGAGTATATTTTTCTGTATTATTCTGTATTATAGAGCTAAATTGTTTGCTTAGATATCTGTTGTATATATATATATATATATATATATATATATATATATATATATATATATATGTATATATATATATAGAGAGAGAGAGAGAGAGGGAGAACAGTATATATTTTATGGCTTTATAATTTGCACATTCCTCACATCTGTGTTG
The DNA here is from genome assembly GCF_019279795.1 of Protopterus annectens. Lineage (NCBI taxonomy): Eukaryota > Metazoa > Chordata > Ceratodontiformes > Protopteridae > Protopterus > Protopterus annectens. The sequence continues at coordinate 1,959,488,149 of NC_056725.1, forward strand.
AAACTGTTTTTCCCCAACCCCCCTCCCAGTTCTTGGTTGTAGTTTAAATTTGGTGGCTTTTGCAGTGCCCGCCCCACTGTAGATTTGATCTAAGACACTCCCCCAGGCCCATCTCTTTAAGACATTCTACCTAATTAACCCTTTCTGCACTTGCTTTTAGTCCTTTTTAATTTAATTACATTTTTTCAAACTGTGTGTGGACTAATATTGCTACATATTCAAGTGTGCCAGCTTGCACTGCATGAGAATTGTATTTACTACTGCTTTTGCTACTTTTCTGAAAAAAAAAATCATCTGCTTTTACTGTACTTGTGTTTCTTCCTACTTTATTTTGCTTTTGCATCATTTTAAAGTACTCAATTGTATTTATTACTGCTTGGTGTAACTCATTCTAAGCATTTTAGTTTCAACACTTGGGCTTCAGGCCAGTTGTTTTACATTGAGAGGGTTTGTGGTCTGCACTGTAGTGGCAGAACAGGTAGCTTACATCCTTCTAAGTTGAGAACTGCTGATTGAGGGGTCAGTGTCTGTTATTCTAAAAGTGTATTAATTCTGGTTTAAGCACTTGGGCTTTCAGGCCAGTTATTTTACATTAAGAGGGTTCGTGGTCTGCACTCTTGTAGGAGGAGAGGCTGGACTCTGCCCTTCTGAGCTGGGAATTTCTGGTTAAAGGCTTATAGTGCATGCATATCTGAACTGCTTCTTACTGAAATTGGAACACCTTGTTTGCTGTAGCATAGACTAGATCCAGGCCTGCTGAATCTAGCTTTGTTTGTATAACCTGAGCACTAATCCAGGCATTCTTTAAAGTATTCAATTGTATTTATTACTGCTTGGTAGTAACTTGATTAAAGTGTAGCTATCATTCTAAGTCTTTTGGATTAAGCACTTGGACTTCAGACCAGTTGTTTTACATTAGGAAGGTTTGTGGCATGCCCTGTGGTGGCAGGACAGGTAGCTTTCATCCTTCTAAGTTGGGAACTGCTGATTGAGAGCTCAGTGTCTGTTATTCCTAAAGTGTATTAGTTCTGGTTTATGCACTTGGGCTTCAGGCCAGTTATTTTACATTAAGAAGGTTCGAGGTCTGCACTCTTGTGGGAGGAGAGGCTGGACTCTGCCCTTCTGAGCTGGGAATTTCTGGTTAAAGGTTTATAGTGCCTGCATATTTGAACTGTTTCTTACTGAAATTGGTACACCTTGTTTGCTGTAGCATAGACTAGATTCAGGCCTGCTGAATCTAGCTTTGTTTGTATGCTTGTTGTTTGTTTGCTTGTTATTTCCCTGGAACACTAATTCCACCTAAAACGCAGCTTCTCAGCGCTTCTGTGGATCCCTAGTGATATCTGCATTGCTTACTGTACTTATTTCCTTGTTTCACTTGAAAGAAAGTTACTGTTTGTCGTTTTTGCATTTAAGTTACCTGTAACACATTGCACTTAAGTTACCTGGCACTTGCTCAATAAAGCAATTATATAAGTCAGCACTAAAAATTAAAAGCACTACACCCTCACTCCCCATTGGCCCTTGTTTTCAATTATAAAGGAATTTCCAATATTATTCTAGCATGTCCAAAGGTCAGTTGTCAATCTCCTCTCCGGTCCAGCTGGTGAATCTGGGAATCTTGAGGCAATGTTACAACAGCCTCATGTACACAGACAACCCTCTCCTCCTCCCAACAAATTCCAACACATGTGAGAGATGCAACCATATAGCCAAACTGGAGGCTAAGCTCTCTCAACTCAGTACTGGCATAACCAGTCAGGAGGAGAAGGAAACCACACTCACTACAATTCCAGTCTCACATAGACCTACCACGACAGCAAACCAAACACATATTCACACAAAAACATACTCGGAGGCTCTAAATAAAGAGCTGCCTAAGCAGCAGAGACCTTCAAAGCAGACACCCAAGCAACCGCTACCCCAAAACAAAACACGTGCAACACATATCTCACAAAGCCAGTGTGCCGAACAGTCACAGCCCTTAAGGCTAAACAACACACCTGATACACTTGTAATAGGTGACTCTATCATCAGGCACACTGACGTCCCGCTCACCAGGCTGAACAAGGAGAAGGTCATGGTGAGCAGCCTGTCGGGCGCTAGGATCCGCCACATAACACAAGCACTCAGGTCACTCCAAGGCAAGTACAAATATGACTCAGTCATTGTCCATGCTGGTGTGAATGACCTGAGACGTACCTCCCTGGACTACATGAAAAGAGACATAGAGGAGCTCTCTGAGCATGTAGCCCAGGCCGGTATGACCCTGACCTTGAGTAGCATCTTACCCTCACCAAGAATGATGCCACAATATGAAGACAAGATGATCAATTTCAACAATTGGCTTAAGTACTGGTGTCATTCAAAGGGGATCCAGTGCCTGTCAGCCTGGGATGATATGCTCGACAAGCCATGATGCTTCACTAGGGACGGCTTGCACCTGTCACCCCTGGGCTTCCGGATATTGGCAAAGGCTCTTGCTACCCCCATAGTGCCTTTTTTAGGCAAGGCTCAAAAGACAAACTCACCTCCATAGGTATCACAAGGGATAAGAAACTAAGAGTAATGCTACTCAACGCCAGACGTCTAAACCTCAAGATGCACACACTTGAAACTCTCCTTAGCATGGAGAAGATTGATATATGTGCAGTAACAGAAACCTGGTTCAGGGCTCCCAAGAGCACCCCAGCACTACCAGGTTATACCTCATACCATGCTTTTCGGCCCCAAAACTTGGACCGAACCACAAAAGGAGGGGGAGTATCGATATTCATCAAAGATACCCACACCTCCAGGTTGGTGGCAAAGCACGAAGCATCAGAGACTATCCATGTGCAACTAACAGTGGGTAAAACTGCCTTCCAGTTTATAGCCTGCTACAGACCACCCTCCCAAACTGAGGAACCCCACTCTGCCTTCCTGAGAACACTGGAAAATATGAAGGTCTCTCCAAACACCATTATATTGGGCGACTTCAACTACCCAAACATAGACTGGGAGCATTACTCTAGCTCCAACACCCTAGCCCAAAGGTTCCTAGAATTCATAAACTCAAATGCTATGGAACAACATGTTACCACTCCCACAAGAGGGGAAAACATACTGGACATGATCATCACCAACATGGGGACTCTATGCTCCAGACCAGAAGTGTATCCCTCACTGGTAAGATCAGACCATAAACTGATCTCACTGGATATTCACATCCCGACCCTACCCCCTGCCCAGAAAACCACAGTGAAAAACTTCTCTAAAGCAAATTTCACACTCCTCAAAACTGAGGTGGAATCCTTCAAAGCCCCCGGGCCTGTGGAAAATACGGCCCAGACCACAGAATCCTTTATAAATGCATTCTATGAACACCTTCAGGAATGCATGGATCATGCAATCCCAAATAAAACCAAGACCCAGTCCTCCAAAGGCAGACGTCTTGTCTGGTGGACCCCAGCCATAAACAAACTATACAATAGAAGGAGGAAGCTACTTCATGATAGAGCAAAATCCCAAAAAGGGAAGGCATCTTTGATCAGTATTAGCAAAAAACTAAGGGCACACATAAAATCGTCTAAGGCCAGCTTCGAGAGAAAAATTGCACAGGACACTAAGGATAATCACAAGGCTTTCTTTAGTTATGTTAGGAACCTGGGTGGGAATTCCCAGATATGCTCAGAATTAGTCCAAAATGACAAAAAATACACCGAACCCACAGACATTGCCAACATCCTAGCTGACAGGTTCAGCGCAAACTCCTCCCCCCCGACCAAAAGGGCAAATATCTATCCCAGCAGAGTGCTGCCCCCCCGACATCTCAGATGCTCAGGTAAGAGCCGCCCTCTCCAAAGCAAGAAACACAGCATCAATGGGACCAGACGGTGTCCCGGGCTGCGTCCTACATGAACTCCAAGAAGAGCTAAACCCAAACATAAAACTACTGTTCAATCTCAGCCTTACTACAGGATATGTACCCATAGAGTGGCTTACAGAAACAGTGGTCCCTCTCCACAAAGGTGGTGCCTCAATGGACTCTGGAAACTATTGCCTCATAAGCCTGACTGGCTTGGTCTGCAAAGCCATGGAAAGGATCATCATGGACCTCATAAATAAAGATATTGGGGACCTACAGACACTGGATCCTACCCAGTTCGGCTTTGTTAAGGGCAGATCCTGCCTCTTAAACTTCTTTGAAACAGTCACCAAGGCCATTGACGAAGGGAAGGTGGTCCACACAGCCTACCTGGACCTCGCAAAAGCCTTCGATACAATACCCCACTCAGGCATTATAGATAAGCTCACCAGCTTAAATATAAACCCCTATGTCACTAGATGGGTTGCAAACTGGCTCAAGGATAGAACCCACATGGTTAGAATTGCTGGAGCCATGTCAGACTCCAAACCAGTTACAAGTGGCATCCCACAAGGCTCAGTCCTGGGACCTCTCTTGTTCGGTATATATTTCTCGGAGGTACAGGCCAACACAGGAGGACTGTGACTGACCAAGTTCACAGATGACTGCAAACTGGGTGCTATAATCGACTCTCCAGCCGACACAAGCATCCTCCAAAAGGGCCTCATAGAAACAGACAACTGGTGCCAGAGCCATGGCCTCAAGCTAAATGCCAAAAAGTGTATAGTCATCCCCTTTGGCAAAAACAAAGTGCCCACAAATTACCACATAGGTGGTAATCCATTAAGTACAGAAGAAGTAATTAGGGACCTGGGGACCCAAGTTGATAGCAATCTCTCATTTGACAACCATGTGGCCAAAGTGGTTAGAAAAACATTTTATATAGCCCACCTAATCATGAAGGGATTCACATCTAGATTAGGGGAGGTCATCGTGCCTCTTTACTCATCCCTCATCATGCCCATAATCGAGTACAATGCCCCTTTTGGGATGTACCTTACCAAACACCTGCAGCAACTGGAAAGACCCCAAAAGTACCTCACCAAGAGGATCAAAGGGCTCAAACAGATGCCATATGCTGCCTGGTTAAAGAAACTCCATCTCTACTGAGTGGCATACCGCCTGCTCAGAGGCGACCTGTGCCTGACGTATAAAGCCATGTCTAACCCGGAATTAAGGGACATGCTACATCTCAAAAAATCCAAATCCCATCGAGCTACACGCTCGAGAGACCTGAACCTCAGCACTGAAATAAATAGGACATGCTGGAGGGGCAGATTCATAACCCAGAGGCTCCCTTCACTCTGGAATAAAATCCCAGTCCAGGTTAGGCAGAGTGCCTCATTGACTCTCTTCAAGAGGAATCTTGATGAGTGGATGGGAGATCGTAGGTTTACCCCGGGTATCACTTCTGTGTCACTGCTAGACAGAGGCACAGTATACTAACCTCGAAAAAGGGCATAACAAAATTAATTTAAAATGGGTGGCGAAAGCCAAACATACTCTGGCTAGGCTTATAAATGCCCTAGGGCAGATAGCCTAGTATGGACCTATGAACCTATGAACCTATGAACCAAATGTGCTTTCAACCACATGAGGTTTCAGTGAAGTGGGCTGCCTGAAATAATTTTCAATCAAATGGAATTCGACTAAAAGCAGTAGACCCATATATATATCCATATATGGGTACCTATTACTTGATCGACAAGTCAAAACAGCGACACTCACATGTTCGACTCCACATCATCAACACTTCATCATGCGTTTCAGGTAAGCGATCTTCCCCCTCACAGGACCCATGGTAGCACTCGTTTCTGTCTTTTAACGCGCAAGGTTTACGTCAGTCTTCAAAATGTACCCTGACAGCGTTGTCCTTACCTTCTTAATAGTGAAACGAGTGCTACCATGGGTCCTGTGAGGGGGAAGGTTGCTTACCTGAAACGTCGATGTTATGAAGTGTCGATGATGTGGAGTCGAACATGTGAGTGTCACTGTTTTGACTTCTCGATCAAGTAATAGGTACCCATATATATATATATATATATATATATATATATATATATATATATATACAAATATATATATATATATATATATATATATATATATATATATATATATATAGTGTTGGATTTTCTACTGTGCCAAATTTTTTTCTGCTAGCTTATTATTGTAGACTGTTAAAATGTCTAAACAGTCCAAAGATATTAAACCCTCGTGTTTTAAGAAATGTACAAAGTGCAGTCAGAAAATGTCCATGACTGACGGGCATACTGTATGCATGTACTGCCTTGGAGCAGTACACCTTCAAGAATCCTGTGCCATTTGCCATTCGTTTAGCCACATGGTTCTTCTTGAAAGGAAGAACAAATTGATGCTTACAGGATTATTGAAGACCCCCTTTGCAGAGGCTATAGGACAAGGTCAGGGTCTTTCCAAACCGAGCCCTTCCCCATCTAAATCCGGTAAAAGGTCTTCTTCTTCATCAGAGGCTCAGTCTGAGCTGACAAATAAATTGCCAATAATTTCTTCATCGGACCCAAAGACTGTTGGGCCCTAGAAACCTTCCACCTTGGCTCCTTCAGTATCAGAGCTGGTGTTTCAAGTAAGGAGCCAGTCACCAGAACTGGAACTGGTTTCTCCTACCTTGAGATCTCTAATTTTTCAAATTTCCAGATCTTCTGCCCCCTCCACTAGATCCTCCAGGAGCCTTTCAGATGATGAGTGGATCGTGTGGTGAATCTGACCCAGAGGTTTTCAGAACAAACCAAGCCTACCCTGTCACCATCCATTCCTCCTCCGATCCGATCCTGGACTTTGGAGGCGGAATGTCTGGAACTGGTCGTAGTGGAACTGTTGGAACCAAGACCTATTCCAGGATCTTCGGGCCCGACCACTGCTCCGACATCCTCAGTTCCATCTGAACTCGAGGAGTCTAAGAGCCAATGCTCTCCATCAGGTCCAGGGAGGAAAGTCAGATCGGACAGTTGTCGGAGCCAAACTTCCCTCTTGGGGCTTCGGCTTGAGTGAGCTTGGCTCCTACATTGGCCTAGGAGCCAACCCCCTTGGTTCCTGGGATGCCTTCTGTTTCTTCGGAGCTGGGAGCTTCCTCTGATCAAGGGCAGGAGGGCCTTTGAGGTAATGAGGAGAGTGCTGTCTCCCCAGACAGCTGCACTCTAAGGTCCAAGAATTCTTTCCCCAAAGGCCTCGGTGTCTGTCTCTGCACCACTGCATCCACAGAAATGTGGAAAGCCCAGGCCTCAGGATGCCCAATTGAGTGAACCCCTCTCTTCTGAAACTTATCCAGTGTATTATCCAGAATACACTTCTGAAGAGGTCCCCATAAAAGACTGTGTAAGAGGAAGAATTTGGAATCTCCAGAAGAGTCTGTCACATCTGACAAAGACCTTGATGAGTCAGAAGGGTCCCCACGGTTGGCCTCTGAGGATGTCTCCTTTGCAAACATCCTAGAAATACTGAAGCAGAGAGGTGGCTAGAAGCCAATCAACCCTTCTGAGGAGGAGTCTGTGCACCTGAAGGCCTTTGGTTCTCACCCTTCCACCACTTGGGTGTTTCCACCTTTTGATGAACTGATGGATTTAGCTTGCATGGGAGTCTCCAGACTCAGTGGAGCCTGTTCCTTGGAGGCCAAATAAGTTTATTACATGTCCCACAGATAAAAGCTTTCTTGCAAAGGGTGTACCAGTAGATGCTATAGTGGTGGTGGTGGCGGCCACCAAAAAAGAACTGTCAGAGATGTCTTTTTCTGTCCATCCTCCTGGAACAAAGAGTCTCATACGATGGAAAGATATGGAAAGCGCACTTTTTTTCCAGTGACTTTTGTGCTCAGATCGCTGAATTATCTCATCCATTTTTCCAGACTTCAGAGAGATCTCCTGAAGGAGGTAGGAGATACTCTCCATGGTTCAGTAACTGAGGGGGTAACAGAAAAAGTTTCTTCCCAGTTCTCCGCATTGAATTCTGTGGTAAACTCCTCCGTGAGACTTATTTCTTATGCAGTTGATGGAGTGAGCAGGGCAGCAGTTTCAGGAATTTCTCTAAGGAGACATTCCTGGATGCATGTGTGACTTTGCAGAGTCCTTTAAATCTTCTTTTGTTAATGCCCCCTTTGATGGCTCATCCTTGTTCGGGCCAAAATTCAAAGAGACACCAGGTGTGAACTAGAAGGAAAAACACTCTCTGCCATAGGAGTCTGTTTTTCCCTACCATCTAGACCTTATCCAAAAGGTCAAAAGGGAGGGAAAATGTGGTTCTGAAAATCCCAGAGAGCTTTTCAAGACACATGTGGTGATTCTTCCCCCAGGGTCAGAGGGGGAAGCAGTAATGGAAGATGCTGGGCACGTGACAGAGGGGGTCCGCAAAAATCAGGGCAACATGGAATCTTTCTTTCGTAAGCCCTTTCAGAGCTCCTGAAAGGTGGTCTTTCTATCCATCTCTGGAGACAGTCACTTATCTTTGTACCCAGAAGCCTGGTGAACAATGACAAAAGTCAAGTGGGTACAAAGCATCGTATCCAGAGGCTTCTCCATACCCTTTTCTTCCCATGTCCCAAACATAAAAAATCCCGGGCTTTCCATCCAGTCAAAGGGAACAGGCAACTCTAGAAATACAAAAGTTCCTCAAAAAAGAGTCATCCAGACAGTCCCGCAGACCAAATAGGATCTGGAACTTACTCAAGTTTCTTTTTAGTTCCAAAGAAAACAGGAGACTGGAGACTTATATTGGATCTCAGCAAATTAAATAAGTCAGTGAAAAAGTTAAAGTTCTGGATGGTAACACTGCAGCCAATACTCCCATTTCTAGGACAAGATGATTGGATGTTCTCTATAGACCTCTAGGATGTGTACTACTACATAAACATGGACAGGCAATCCAGGAGTCTTTTGTGCTTTCGGCTGGGAGCCAGTCACTACCAGTTTCAAGCTCTGCCCTTTGGTCTCACTACCAGACTGTTCGCCAAGTGTATGGCAGTAGTCATGGCTTACTTGAGATGCCTAGTATTCTGAGTGTTTCCGTACCTATACAACTGGCTCCTAACCATCACAACCAAGCATCTACTAATACAAGCAAGGGATACCACATTGAAGCTCTGCTGTCACCTAGGGATCAAAATAAATTAAAAAAATCTGCCTTATTCCCATCTCAACATATCGTTTTTATAGTAGCAGATTTAGACACTACAAAAATGATGGCAAAGCTTCCCACTGAAAGAGGTCAAGTCCTACAGCATTAGGTCATACACCTACTTTTCAAGAAAAAAGTTCAAGCAAGAACAGTTCTGAAAGTATTAGGGACCGTGGCAACAGCAATAAACTTGATTCCATTAGTGCGGCTGCACATGAGAATTTTGCAGTGGCTGCTGTTCACTCAGTGGTCCATGCAGGAACTACCCATGTCCCACCAAATTATGATAACAGAATCTTGCAAGAAAGACCTTCATTGGTGGCTTCACTCCACTCATGTGACATTAGGTCGACCATTTGTTCTCCCACAACCTTTAGCCACAGTGACCATGGAAGCTTCCCAGATGGGGTGGGGGGCATTATCTGAGGAAGACAGTCCAAGGCACCTGGCAGGATCACGAGGCCCATTTGCACATCAGTGTCCTAGAGATGAGGGTGGTGCTTCTAGCATTGCAAGCATTCCAAGACTCTCTTCCGATAGGAGCTATTGCAATACAGACAGACAACATGTCCGTTGTGTGGTACATAAACAAACAAGGAGGAACCAGGCCTTACCCCCTTTGTCGAGAGGCCCTGAGAGTATGGCAGTGGGCTACCTCCTCCCAACACTTTCTGATAGCAATGCACATTCCAGGGAAATCCAACGTGATAGCAGACAAACTCAGCAGAGAGAATCTGATGCCTCATGAGTGGGCTCTGAAACAAGAAGTAGTGGAGATGATTTTCCGCAGATGGGGCCAGCCTTGCTACAACCATTTTTCCACTTCCATGAATGCCAAATTCAGCAGCTATCTTGCCCTAATCCCCCCTCCAGGGGAGTCACCAAGGGATGCACTTGTACATTATTGACCCTTGGGTCTACTCTACACCATTCCTCCCTTCCTGTTGATACCCAAAGTTCTTCAGAAAGCCAGCTACTTGGGAAGGACCTTGATACTTGTCACCCCTTACAGGCCTCGTCAAACCTGGTTCCCCTTCCTTTGGCCTCATGTCCAGGAGGAGCTCTGGATCCTGTACCCAGTTCCAGACCTTCTGACTCATGCGTCGGGAATGCTCCACCCATCCCTTCAAACCCTGAAGTTGACAGCTTGGCTGCTCCGATTTCAAACATAGCTAGACTCCCTGACCTTTCTCCATCAGTAAAACATATCTTGATTTCATCTCATAAGGCTTCAATGAAGAAATTATACATCAGCAAATGGAAGAGATTTTCCTCTTGGGCCTTGAAGAATCACGTTGACCCTTTCTCTCTCCTATACCTTCCATACTAGAATTCTTGGCAAAGTTACTTCATGAGGGTGCAGCTGCAGCTACTATTTAAGTTCAATTAGCAGCACTATCAAATTTTCATATTGGTGAATCAAAGCCAAATATGGTGCCCCACAGACTTTGCAAAGCATTTCTGAGGGGTACTATTCTATTAAGACCACCCATTAAGGCTCCTCTAGCACCATGGGACCTGAATTTTGTGTTATCTCATTTAATTCTTCCCCATTTTGAATCTGCATTATCCTGTGATCTGAAGTTTTTAACTTGGAAGACAATTCTTTTAATAGCTATCATTTCCACTAGAAGAGTTTTGGAGTTTTGGAGTTACAAGCATTGCTCATAACCCCCCCCCCCCATATGCTGTTCCATAAAGACAGAGTGTCTCTATGAACAAACCCGACCTTTCTACCTAAGGTATGTTCAGAATCTAACTTAAACCAATCCATAGACTTACCAGTTTTCTTTCCCAACTATGGCAATAAGGCAGAATATATACTACACCATCTAGATGTACATAGACAATTACGTTTCTACTTGCATAAAACAAAGGACTTCAGAAAGACTGACCAATTGTTTGTGTCCTTTTCAGACTACAATAAAGGTGTTCCTGTTACTAAGGTCACACTTTCCAGATGGCTATCAGATTGTATTACTTTTACCTACAAATCTCACAACAAAGAACCCCCCGACAAAGTAAAAGGTCATTCTACACAAGCCATAGCAACCTCTTCTGCCTTTCTGGCTAGGCTTCCAGTTGATACCATTTGTTCGGGGACAACATTCTTACATCCCACCCTCCTTCCCCCAGCCATTAGCTCCTGGAGGACCGAGCGGATTCAGTTGGTGACTAATGCTGTTTGACCTTCTTCATAGCTCTTAAGGTAGTAATATTCTTATGTGTACCTATTGTTATATCAGCAAACAACATTTGTGGAGTTTCCGAGAGCATCATGGGATAGGGTATCAGCCATGAGCTAGTAGAAGACCTCGAGCTTTTGTTTAAGGCCGAGTTGGAACCGAGGATCGGTTCTGAACCCAACCAGTATAGAATGAAGGCGAGATGGACAACACACATGGAACGTTATGGTGAGTACATAACTTTTTTTTTTTTTACTGTAGCTAAGAGATTTTTTTCTGTAAACTGACATTAATATTGAAACTGCAAGGACTGCTAATAATAAGACTGCAAGTTTTTAGAAATGTTCATGCTAAAAGGGAAACATTTTGTCCAAACAACAGGAAAGCACATGACTAGAGGCATAAGAACTGCCTACTAATAGAGAGAAGCATGTAGGAGGATACTTTACATTGCAAAAGTGCTTTATTAAAATGAAGTGATAATAGTTGGGTATGTGGTACTTTTAAATAATTTACCTCTTACATTAGGGTATAAATTCCATTAACCTCGTGTTCTACCATCATAATGCCTTTATAATCTGTAACACAGTTTATTTATATAATACTTTGTGATGTAAATAATTTCCAGATTTATCTTATTTAACAGTATCAGTGAGGTTTACAAGCACATTATTACAGTTGGGAAGCACATCATGTGAGGGAGAATGTTTTTGTGGCAAACTGGCAGAACAAAAACATGCAAACTCCACAGAGCAGGGTGCGGTAGAAGAAAAGAAGACGAAAAAAAGAAAAGTTTACAAATCAGCAGCAGACTACCTATCTGAACCTGAAGAAAAAGAAACTTCTGATAGAGCATTTTTAAGATATTTCAGAAAAAGAAAACGTGGCCACAGGGAAGGTTAAAATGAACTCTAAAGAACTCTGGACTTATGTTTTAGGGAAAGTAAGTCCAACATGACTAACTGTAACTGCAATGAAATATAGCTGATTTGTTTTATAAGACATTACTACTGCATTGTAAGATCTTGTGCACAAAATAAATGAAAGTAGGTAAATATACAATGACATAAAGGTTACAACAACATTTGCATGTAAAGAAAAAAACAGTTTTATGTACTACTAATGGTATATGTAGTCAAGCTATCCAAATTATTTACAGAATAAGTGAGCTAGAAACAATGACATAAATTTCATTGCATAGTTAAATTACTCAGAGACAACTAACTAAAAGGAAAAATGATGGTCATCAGCATTTGAATGAATCAGTTCCCACTTGCTGGCTTTTTCAATAAGTAACTACCCATGACTGAGTTTTAAAAATACATTGAGCTACCTTAAAGTCTGGACCATATAAAGATTTCTGGCAATAAAATGAAACTTTTTTTAGTGCACACATTACATGCTGAGTACAAAGAATATAAGTTATTTCTACAGTGGATTGCTATGACTTTTTAAGAAACAAATGTTGCTGTGCTTTCAGATCTAAACCAGAGAAGAAAACTGTGATATCAAAGTTTTAATAAAATATTCCTACAATGGACTGATGACATAACCTGATTATTTCTTGAAACAGAATTTGCAGGTAAAATGTATGTGCGAAGGTGCAGCTAGGTCAGTATTTCCTCGAATAAAGACAGGTGGTCTAGAACAAAGAAAAAAACTTGTTATAAACAAGTTACAAACTGAATAAAAATGTGAAGAGAAGTTGTCTGTTTTTATTATATTTGAATCTGACTTTATTTACAAGTGAGTATTACAATGAAACTTCTTGCAAAAAAAAGAAAAATGTCATCTGAGATGTAATTATACCCGGATATGACATCTATTTTCTGCTGAAAAAAAGAGTAAACTATAGCTGAAAAGATTTGTGTCTATGTAATAAAGTATGTGAATAGGGCTAAGGGACTGACAAAGAAAAGCTGAGGTGTTTGGGCATTGAATGAAAAACTAAAATCAGTTTTCATGTACCTGAGGATTCTTAAAGAATCATAGCACTCATGTTAAGGGCTATGGTAAAAAGGCCCTATTTCCATGATGTGGAGCTTTTCAGTTCAGAGACACATTAGACAGAATGAGGAAAGACCTCATTATTGGCTAATTTGCATGTCTCTGAATTGCTGTTAACTACACGAGAGCAGATCAGCACTTTCTTTTGCTAGTTAACAGTGACATATGCATCATGCTAGTACAGGCACCCCCCCAGCAGTCACTCTACCAAACAGAGACACTCAGTAAAGCACACACATGTGCATGAGCGCGCGCCACCCACACACACACACACACACACACACACACACACACACACACACACACACACACACACACACACACAGCCCATGTCTGTCCCTGTTGTCAGACTGCCCACATTGTCTCCTTTTACCTTGCCATGGTAACTCACAGATAATTACAATCAGTCCTTCATGCCAGACATTCAATTTTTACACTTCATATTCTTCAGTAAATACTAGTGCAAAAGCTGTTGGTCTAGTGACTTTCTGTGTTTAGAGGAGGAAAAGTTGTAATCTCTCATTGATTTTATCCTATCATTACTTTTGTCTTTTGTCCTGCTCTCTTGTGTTATGAATTGAGAGGTGTGCCTGCTATTCCTTGTCCCTCTCCATTGTAAATCAGAAGCTGTTGCAGACATTGTATAATACTTGAGATCCTTAACATATGTTAAAAAAATCCTGCTGAATTAAATTATCAGTTGGTGCAGAGGGTTGATGCTAGGATTTTGTGTGCTGAGGCTACAGGGTTCAAATTCCCTTTATACTTGGCATGTTTTTTTTTCTCACTTATTTTTAAGGTGTTAAGTGGTGATGCAGAGGACAAATGTCTTCTGTGGCCGGGTGGGATGGTGCAAGGTTGGAATCCTTTGTAGTGCCTTTTAAGGCACCTTACTTATCCTTGGTATTTACGGGTTCCCTGTTCCATGTTTTTTAAATATATGTCTTTAAGGCACACCATATTGAGTTTTCATTGTGTTAATTAATTGCGCCTGTCTTTGCTGTTGTTTTATTTTCATCTTTTGACGAGAAAATATTGTAGAGCTTTAATTTTTTTCAGCATTTATACATGATTTACTATATGTATGACTGTGATCTATATGTAGTTAACATCAGATCGCAATTTTTATCATAAATTAAGTTATTTGAATGTACCGTGGAGGTTTTACTATCTCTCTGAGAAGAAAATATAGTTTAATTTACTATTACTTTTTATTTTTTGGCAGTTTAACATGGTTAAAGAGTATGGAACTAATTTTAACACTAGTTTGGCACATTGGTTCTTGGTGTTTGGAGTTGTGTACTGGAAATTCTTTAACTTCTGTCAGTTGTAAAAAAATTTTGAACATATTTCAAACTATTTTTTGTGGTAATAGCACAGTTTGGCAGAGTTAAGTTGTGTGGTGACATAGAAAATTTATATGCTTATTGTAATAGTGTCAATTTATTATTCTGGCTGGTGTTTTCTCCCTTGACTTGATGAATCCTAACTCTGGAACCCCTCATGAAATTCAGTTGCATCTAAAAAAATATATACAAATATGCCTCAGGCAGTAATTAGTAATTCTGTCTGGGCCACTGCATGGCCAGCAAACAACTTAACTTTTGCTCCACCTCTCTCTGGTGTAGCTTTACCAGCCACTATGGAACTGGGGTTACACACAGTATGACAGGTCTCCTTTCTCATTTGACAGCTGCCTGCTCAGATAAAAAGTCCTTGGCTTCATCTAATCTAATGCCCCCTGATAAACAAGTAAAATGGTTAGGTTTTCAGCTCAAAAGAATGTCTCTTTCTAGTACTCTATTTCTAAAGCATGGAATACACTACCTAGCCACCTGACTTCCATTCGCTCCACTACACAATTTAAAAAGCTCCTCAAAGCATACTATATGAATACCTGGTTAAGCTCCTGTGACTCCCCAGGATAAATACTTACTTAATAACCTATTCTTCATCTTAACCCAATATGCCTTACAATGTCCATCTCTAGCTATAGAACTAACCCACCTGTATTCTTGTTTTTGATCCACAATTCTAGATTTTATTCTGCCCTTGTATTGATCCAGTATTCTTGCTTTTATTTTTTCCCTCTCAACATTATGTTCACTAATCAGTTCTGTTTTTACTTTACTATCACATAATGATTAATACTCAGCTATGCTGCTTCACCCCCTACTACTTAGTAACAATTTGATTAGCCATAACATCTCTGCAGTTACGCTGTTTCAACCCTTTTACCTACTAATGCTCCTGACTAGCTTCAGCACCCTACACCACCACAATGAGTTTAGCATTTCTATGTATCCCATCTATAATACTGTGTTGAGGGATGACTCTTATGTGTGATTTCTATAGTAGTAACATCAACGTTGTAAAAAATGTATATTATTTTTACTATGTACTATGGGAAACTATGTGCTAACAATCTCGTCTTGTTTCTTATGTGTATCTTAGGACATTTACTATGTTATAACTTGATATCCACAGTCTAACTTTCCCGGTAAACAAATGGAAAATAAATAAATAAATAAATAAATAAATAAATAAATAAATCAGTAGTAATCTAGCCTTTAAAATGTTAAATTATCAAGGGTACATGTGGAAATTTGTTTTACAATGTGTGTACAATTTGGATGATTTTACTGCATTCTTACCACAGAGTTCTTATATGAATGAAATTGTTTCTAACTTGACTTAGGTTTTGAAGCATACTTTGAGAGGTGTACTTGAATATACAGATATAGTCTCAAGAAGTGGTGATATCTATCATATTGATCACTGCTGCAGCAGCCTTAGCCATATGGCTTATATCCCGCATAGGTTATGACATCTGGCCAGACTTCCAAAGCTTCATGGTACCTTCTGTGTACCCAAACCATCAGTCAGCTCAAGCTAAGATGGCTAAAAAGACAAGTTTGGATGCCAAGCCTTTCAATGCTTTCATGCCGCTGAAGAGAATGCTCATCTGAGGCTTTCGAGAATTGATCGTTGGCTTGTGCTATTCCTTTACTGGGCAGATAAATTCCCTTTGGGAAAAAAAACCCTTTGATTTAAAAAAAATGTTTGTTTATTAATACTTTCCTGTTCAGGAAAGTTATTTTAATACTAAGAGTTTGTGTTTTAATGTACTGACATGAGATTGTATTGTACTTTTAAATGAGAATGCTCCTTTTTATTGTTAGTTTAAAAGTTTTTTTAAGTAATTGCAATTGTGTTTATTTTACTTTTGGAGTGGGTAAAGTGTTTTAAAGTGCTTTTTACTGTATTGTATGTGAAAAAATGACATTTAAAAACTTTTTACATGGACTTTGCTTCATATATTCCCCTGGGAAAGAGTCACAATTTTCAGCTTGATCATGAAACATGCAGCCAGTCCCACAGTCAGTCCTTGTTCCAGACACAAAAAGAAAATGTTAAGCAACCAGCCTTTTCCACAACAGCAGACTAGCAATTTACCTCAGCTGCAGGTGGGTGATTGCTGTGGCCATTAGTTGTACCTCCGACCGCTCATCTTTTACTCCAACACCTCTGCTGTAGCACCTTCAGCCACTATGGACTTGGGGTCAGCCACTTGCTCTGCAGCTGTTGGGGTCTCCTCAGTGGACAAGGGAGAACTACTCTTGTTACTCCTGAGAGAGGGAACAGGGAAGGCTTCTTTTTTTGTCAGAATATTGTGATCATCCATGGGGAAGCTGCTTTTGCCATTAATAACACTGTTGACCCTATTTTTCTGTCAAAAAGAAACAGAAAACTAAACATGAATCTACTCCTTCTCAGATTTCCTTAGGCAGGAGTAGTTTACAGGGCCTGGCTCAGGGTTTAATTCAAGCTATTGATCCTTCTTATAAAGTAGTTTCTGGTAAAGAAAAAAGGATACCTCTTTTCCTGCATAGATTCAAGATTCTTAATCTGGGGAGGAAGATGAAGGGTTGGATACAGGGTTTCTCCTCAGATTTCTGATTTAGAGTCATAGGAGAGCCCAGTTCCTGATTTTTCTTGTGTGGGGTTCACTTTTGTTATAGGTTCATAGGTTCATGAGAGATTACTTGGCTAATGGCCCTATCGCCTTTACAATCCTAGCCATGTTATATCCATGTTCCCTAATCAACTTTGGTTAGATTGTCATTATTTGCAGAGCGAGTCTATGATCATCACCAGTTGCCCGTATTCGTGAGGGACATGGGTGCCACCCCTGGGGTGAATTTATGGTCTCCCATCCAATTATCTAAGTTGCGCTTGAATAGAGTCCTTGAGGAGCTCTGCTTCACATGAATTGGGAGTTTATTTTAGAGAAGCAGCAATCTCTGGGAGATATATTTGTTTCTCCAGCATGTTCTGTTAATGTCACAGGCTAGGTTGAGATCCTGGAGTGAGTGACTCCTGTGCCATTTGACTTGTGGATGTGCAGCATTTTCATTAGGGCAGGGTCAGAGACTGCTCTGTAGGCTGGGCATAAGTTGCCTCTCAGCATCCTGTAGAATACAGAGTACAGTGACAGAACTTTCAGTCTTTCCATGTAGGTCATGTTTTGGAGGCCTTGAATTTTCTTGGTGAGAAACATCTGTGGTCTCTCCAGCTGTTGCAGGCATCTGGTGAGGCTCATGCAAAAGGGAGCATTGTACTCTATTAGTGGATTGATGAGGGTCAAATACAGAGGAGTTATGACATCCTTAGTCTTAGATGTGATGCCTTTACTTATGAGATATGCAATATAGAAGGCTTTCATTACCACTGTGGACACATGGTGATTGAAGTTTATATTGCTTTCAGCCTGTGTTCTCAAATCTTGCACCACTAGGTTTGAGCTTAGGGGGGATACTGTCTCTATTGTAATTTGCAGGGACTTCCTCTTTGCCAAAGAGGATAATAATGCACTTTTTTGCATTTAGTTTTAGTCTGCAACTTTGTCACTAGTCATTTGTCTGTGTTAGCCTCTTTTGTAATATGTTAACATCATTTGGGGACTCAGTGATTGCGCCCAGTTTGCAATCATCAGCGAACTTGGTAAGCCACATACCATCTACTTTCGCTTGGACTTCCGAGAAATAAATTCCAAAGAGTAGAGGGTCCAGCACAGATCCTTGTGGTACACCACTAGTAACAGGTCTACTGGTAGAGGTGGAATTCCCAGCTCTGACACTATACGTTCTGAATGTGAGCCAGTTGGCTACCCATATAGTGATGTATGGATTAATCCCTAGCTGGGAGTGTTTCTCAATGATTCCTGAGTGGAGGATTGTGTCAAAAGCCTCAGGTAAGTCAAGATAGGCAATATGTACTGTATTTCCTTCATCCAGGATTTTGGTGACATTTGCGTATAAGTCCACCAGGTTCAATAAGCATAATCTACCCTTAACAAAGTCAAACTGAGTTGGATGAAGCGTTTGGACATCCCTATGTCCTTGTTGATAAGGTCTCTAATGATTCTTTCTATGGCCTTGCAGATAAGGCTAGTTAGGTTGATGAGTCTATAGTCCCAGGGTAGGTTGACAGACCCCCTTTGTGCAAGGGGATTACTGTTGCTGTTCCCCTCTCTACTGGAACAAAGCCAGTGCTCAGGTTGAGGTTAAAAAGCATGCCAAGTGGTTCCACTAGATCTTGTTTTAGATTGTTTAGTAAGCAGCCTGGGATGTTACCTGGTCTTATAGAGGCTGTGTTTTGGCTTTGGAGAACGTGAATATGACCTGCTTTTGGAGATAGTAGGTAGAGGACTGGTGTCAAGTATGCTTTGGGGTTTGGCTGATCAAGACAGGGAGGTGAAGTTTGCACCAAATCTGTCAGCTAGCAGGTTGGCAATTTCCTTAGGTTCAGTATGAGAGGTACTGTCCACAATAAATTCGGCATACAGTTTAACGTTCCCTTTTAGATTTTGGATGTAGCTGCTAAAGAATGCCTTATGATTATCATTAGCTGGGGGTTGCTAATTTAGCTTTGTAACTAGCTTTAGAGGACTTTACAAGATATCTGATTTGCTTATTCAAGCTGTGGAAGGTATTCTTCTTTTGGAGAAGAATTCTATTTCTCTTAGACATTTCCAGAATGTGTCAGTATTTTTAGTGGGAGAACACAGAGGTTTCTCAGTCACTCAGAAAATTCTATAAACTTTTACAAAAGGAATTTCCAGAACATTCACCCATTCCTGCAGTTCTGTAGCTTTGTAGGATGTGTGTGTTACTGCTTGCAATTTTCCTGATAGTCAACCAGCTGCCCCTAAAAAGGTAGATGGGATGAATAAAGTTCCTCAGTCTTTTAAGTTTTTAAACACTGTTCCCAAACCTGACCCAGCAGCTATAGCTTTAGTTAATCCTACTTCTGCTAAGAATTTAGTTAATTCCATTCCTACTCTTTCTAATAAAGGTGGGAAGGTGACTGATAAGTATGGGAAAAAAGTGTATATTTCTGTAACTTTTATAGTCAGAATTTTAAATTGTCAGGCACATATGTTAAAGTTTGCTCTGACAAATTGTGAAAATATGAGGAATGCTTTATTTACAGTTTCTTCTTGTGTGGGAAAATCGTTCTTAAATAATTTAACCTCTTTAGTTGTTTAAGTCACTATTCATTGTTTGCAGTTTGTGCATGACTCAGTTGATACTTCTCCCAGGGCTATGGCCACTGGTACTGTTTTGAGGAGGTTTGCCTGGCTTGTATTCTCATAACCTATCATATGATGCTAAAATGATATTTTAAACTCTCCTTTGGATAGAGATGTCATTTTTGGCCTTTTTGGTGCAGAAGTGGTCAAAAAACGGTGATGAAAGGGGTACGTTGATTCAAGGAATCTAAGGTTTTTCAGCCCTCCTTTTCCAAATTTACATGGTGATTCTCTAACCCTTCATTCGGTTTTGACAAAATAAAAAATAAATAGTCTTAACAAAATGCAGGTAAACAGATGTGTAAAAAGAGATGGCATTGAAACTCCAAAAAGAATTCTGGAACCTCCCAAAACCAAGGACATTCTAAAAAGTCATTATGACTATTTAAGGGACATTGTACTCCCCCCTCCCACCTTGGCAGCCTCATATCCCTTCCAGAAACTCTGACTTTCCACTTTTCTCTTTGGCGACAGTTTCAGATAAATGGGTTCTGAAGATCGTTCAGTAGTGTTACGGATGGCAGTGTGAGAGGAAATTCCTCCTTTCCAGGGATAATTCCTTATCCACCAGACCAGATTATTTTATTTTCACTTGTCCTTCATCAGACGCTGTCTCTGGGAGTTCCTCTTTACCAGGATGGGAAAAGTAATTGTTCAAGAATGTTTTTAGAGCCAAAGAAAGAAAATGCATGAAGACAAGTTCTGGATCTTGCTTTAGTGCCCAAATTCAAAATGCCACTTCACAACCTGTTACCTCTTTTTCTTCATTCAAGTTTCCTGGAAATACTAGATAGATGCTTATCATCGCATCCTTATTCATCCATACTTCAAGTGTTTCTTAAGGTTTTGTGTGTCTGGATTATATTATCAGATCTGATATTGTTAATCCTCATTAATTCCATATGTGTGGGTATCGGTTCTGACCTCGGAACCAAGCCGGCCATCTTCCAAGCTCACGTCAGCTACAAACTCTTGAGCTAAAACTCTTACCCAGAATTCCCCTCTTGGGAGGGTGGCCTAATGGTTAAGGTGTTTGCCTTACAAACACAAGGTGCAGGGTTTGAGTCTCATAAGGGATAATTGGCTAAGCTTAAAATGGCTCGCAAGGGCAGTTAGCTTAGTACTA
Source organism: Protopterus annectens (assembly GCF_019279795.1). Taxonomy (NCBI): domain Eukaryota; kingdom Metazoa; phylum Chordata; order Ceratodontiformes; family Protopteridae; genus Protopterus; species Protopterus annectens. The sequence goes on from NC_056725.1 coordinate 1,959,509,115, forward strand.
ATCTATGAACCTATGAACCTGTTACCTCAGATTTAGTTTGCCGCATCGCCATTCGGTCGTGTCAAGCTACTTCTCTTGAGCTAAGTACAGTATTTTTCTTCATACTAACTTCTAAGACAACCTTTTTTCACAAAAAAGTTATTAGATAGTTATCTCTTACCTTATCGCATTTAGCGACTACCCTTTTTCAAATCTTTTCAACTCCTTTCCTCTCTTTTTACCGTGAGGTAATTTCTTTTTTTACCATTGTTGGTAAACCCTTTTTTCCTTCTTACCTTCGGGTATTTCTTGTACCATTGCTGGTATTTTTCTGGCTTTTCTTTCTTTCCTTAACTAACATGACAGATAAAAAAAGTAGCCCAGGGTTTAAAAGATGTTTAGATTGTGGCCATAAATTACCTACTTCAGATGCACATTCCCTGTGTGTCTATTGCTTGGGTGTGCCTCATTTAACAGTTAACCTGCCTTGCGGGATTTGCAAGAATTTCTCTAACAGGACGTTAATTGAGAGAAAAAATAAATTAATATTTAAGGGGCTACTTAAATCTCCTTTTTCAGAGGTATTTCTGGGTCAGAGGCTTCAACCCCTCCAAGATCCCATAAGCAAAAGAGTGATGAACATAAAAAGGCCAAGTCTCTTCCTTCGTCCCCAGCTGGGGACCGTCAGGAACCAAGACCCAAGAAAGCTAAGCTTTCCAGTTCGGATTTGACTTCGTTGGCTCCAGCGCTTATGGTGCCAAGACCCTCGGCACTGAGGCCGTCGGCGCCATCTGTGACCTCGGCACCAACTAGTGTGCCCCATACCACATTGGTACCAAGGAGCTCATCGGTTCAGGCTCCCTTACCGGCACCGACTGTCCAGTCGATGCAGACTGTCATGATGTCAATGGATGTTTTGACGCCCATTTCCTTTTCGGCTCCAACAACTTACCTGGCACCGACTACCCTCTTGGTACCGACCATTCAGCTTTTGTCACCGATGTTTTCAGCTCAGGCCTTAGTGCCAACAACCACTTCGGTACCGACCTCATCATCGGTGCAGACCACGCCTTCAGCACAGATGATTTCCTCGGTGCAGACACCAGTAGTTCAGTCCATTACAGCTCCGTTGTTCTCAGTGCACAACAACTCCATGGCGGGCACAGAGTTTGCTTCGTCCTTGGATAGACCTGACTCTTCTTCAGCCATATCCGTGAATTCCGCTAGAAGCCTCTCTGAACATGATGTGTTGCATCTTGTGGATCAAGTGCTTTTGGCCAGAGGTATTCCGCCCCCCAAGACCTATTCTTCCTTGGGAGGGGATCACCCTTTACCAAAGATCCCTATTTATTCTCCTCCTTCATTGCCTTTGAAGCCCCTTGATATAGCACAGTCTTCCCCCACTATGGTTCCTTTTATGGACCTCACTAAGGAGCAGCAGTTGCCTTTGTGGCAGGAAAGTCTTGTCACAGCACAGGATGTCAGCTGTGGCATACATACTTTGGTATTTCACAGCCATCCAGGGACTCCAAGTCGGCGGGCTGAGCCACTTAGGTGAGGGGTGATCCTTGACCTGGGTCCCCATCCCTCTTCTGGTGGACCGGCCTTCCAGCTTATGGAGAAGGCTCTGGAGTTGGTTGGCGATCCTGTGCTATCACTCTCCCCACCCTCTTCTGGACTGCAATGTTCACAAGCCGCTCCTAGCAGACACCAGGCGCAAGGGCCTCAGGACATACTCCCACAGAAGACCCCTTTTGAGCTGTCTTCCCCAGCTTCTCCCTCTGAGGAAGATCATCAAAAGAGCTTGTGCAAGAGGAAGCATATGGACTCCACTGAGGAGTCCCTTACTGAAGACACAGACTTTGATGACGGGGAAGGGTCCCCTCTATCACCCTCTGAGGTATACTTTGGTGATATCCTTGAAATCCTTAAACAGAGAGTTGACTGTCAGCCCTCCAGCTCGACCTCTGAAGAGTCTGTGTTCCTGCAGGCCTTTCGTGCCTGGCCCCCTACCTCCTGGGTTGCTCCACCTGCCAACGAACTTGTCCGGCTCATCGAGCAGCATGCATGGAAGGCTCCTGACACTGTTGAGGCCATTCCCCGGAGGCCAGATAAAATTTTGTCCCCTCCAGCTTGTGATCCTCATTGGTCCAAAGGTCTTCCTGTAGATGCTTTGGTGGTGGCGGCTGCAACTAAAAAGGACCTGGCAGAAGAAGAAAGCCATACTGTCCATCCACCCATCAAAGAGTCCCAGGCTCTGGACAGAATAGGGAAGCATACTTTTGCATCAGCGACCTTTGCAGTCAGGTCCCTGAACTATATGGCACATTTTTCCAGGCTTCAAAGAGACTTAATTTCTGAGCTCTCTGAAACTTTGGCTGGAGCTGTGTCTGATGAGGTCTGTGACAAAGTGGCCTCTCAGCTAGCTACCATCGAATCGATATCTAACTCCTCCATGCGTCTGATATCTCACGCATTAGAAGGAGCAGCTAGAGCAGTGAGTTCAGGCATTGTTTTGAGATGACATGCCTGGATGTGCTTGTGTAATTTCGTGGAACCCTTCAAGGCTTCCTTTCTCAACGCTCCCATCGAAGCCTCGTCATTGTTCTGACCCAAGGTTAAAAGCACATTGGCCAAATGTGAACAGGACGGTAAGACCCTTTCTGCTGTGGGTGTCTATTATTCTTCCGCTCAATGGGCTTTCTCCAGAAACCAGAAGAATGGGAAGATATGGCACAAAAAGTTTTAAGGTTCTTTCCATGACACACAGGCTGAGTTCTCTCCTAGTGACAGAGGGAGAAACTCTCAGGGAAGATGCCCCTTTCGGGGCAGAGGGGGGTCCGTGTAACCAGGGTTCCAGGGATTCTTTCCCTGGCCAATCCTACCAGCGCTCCTGAAGAGTGGCCCAACTGCTTTCCTCTGGAAGTGGTTGGGGGTCGTTTCTATTTGTACCCTTCTGCCTGGCTAAACATTACCACCGATTCTTGGGTACAAAGGATAATAACCAGAGGTTATCATATCCCCTTCGATCTTTGTCCTGCCCCCTCAACAAGCTTACCCGACATTCCACCCAATCAAAGGGAAGAAGCAGTGTTAGAGATTTCAAAGCTGGTAAGAAAAAGAGTCATTCAAATGGTCCCTCCAGACCAGATAGGATCCGGATTCTACTCAAGACTATTTTTGGTGCCAAAGAAAACCGGGGACTGGAGACCAATTTTGGATCTTAGTGTATTGAACAAGTTTGTAAAAGTGCAGAAATTCCAGATGGTCACAATACAGTCTATCCTTCTGCTTTTGGAAAAAGACAATTGGATGTGCTCAATAGATCTTCAAGATGCGTACTACCACATAAAAGTGGACAGACCATCAAGAAGATTCCTTCGCTTCCATACTGGAGCCAGTCATTACCAGTTCAGAGCACTGCCCTTTGGACTCTTTACAGCCCCCAGAGTGTTCACAACGTGCATGGCAGTCATCACAGCTCACTTGCGACTGCAAGGATTCCAGGTGTTTCCATACCTAGACGACTGGCTCATCTCTGCCCCCACCAGACATCTATTGGAAGAAACCCTGGCATACTCTCTCCTCACCACAGAAAGGCTAGGCATAACCATAAACTGGCAAAAATCCAATCTCACCCCATCTCAGTCCACAGAATTCATAGGGGTCATCTTGAATACAAAGAATTGCAGAGCATCCATTCCAGAGCACAGAATTCTAAGGATAAAGCAGCAACTGATTCCAATCCTTTCAAGGGAGAAATCCACAGATCATTCTGTTCTCCACTTGTTGGGTTCCATGGCAGCCTCCATTACGATTTTCCCCCTGGCCAGGTTTCACATGAGGCTTCTACAATGGCTACTGCTCACACAATGGTATCCTTTTCAGTACCCACTTTCAGCCAAGATTCGGATAACTCACAGGTGCAAACAAGATCTAAATTAGTGGATGGCACACAATCCATCACAATGGTCTCGCCCCTTCTTGCCCCAACAGCCCAAGGCTACAGTGACCATGGACGCCTCCCTGATGGGGTGGGGTGGGGGCTATTTCAGGGACAGACAGTCCAAGGTACTTGGTTCGAAATGGAGGCCCATCTGCATATAAATGTTCTGGAGCTGAGGGCAGTGCTTCTGGCGTTGCAAGCATTCCATCCCCTGTTGCCATCTGGGACTATTGCGATACAATCAGACAACATGGCGGTGGTCTGGTACATCAACAAATAAGGTGGAACCAAATCTTACCCACTCTGTCGAGAGGCCATGAGGATATGGCAGTGGGCGATGGCTACCAACCGACTTCTTCTAGCAATGCAAATTCCCTGTAGTTCGAACGTGATAGCAGATAGACTCAGCAGGTGTATTCTACAACCTCACGAGTGGTCCCTAAAAATCCCTTGATAGTGGCGGAGATTTTCAACAGCTGGGGTCTTCCTTGCTGCGACCACTTTGCGTCCCCGACCAGCTACAAATGCAGCAACTATTTTCCCCTGATTCCCCCTCTGGGACAGTCACCCAGGGATGCTCTAGTCTATGAGTGCCCTTGGGTCTGCTTTATGCATTTCCACTCTCCCCCTCATTCCCCAGTTTCTGAAGAAAGCTCACCAGTTGAAGAGCAAATTAATCCTCATAGCACCACATTGGCCTCGTCAGATTTGGTTTCCCTTCCTTTGGCCTCACCTGCTAGATCAACCGTGGATTCTCCATCCAACCCCGGGGTTGATCTCCCATCTGCAGAATCTGATTCACCCCCAACCTGAACAGCCTGAAGCTCACAGCTTGGCTCCTCCAATTCCTTTGATTGCCAGGCAGAATGATCTTTCTTTGCTAGTATGTGGCATTCTCATTGCATCTCATAAGTCTTCCACCAGAATTACATATCTCAGCAAGTGGAAAAGATTTACATTTTGGCTGAAAGAAAAACAAGTAGATCCTTTTTCAGCACCAGTGTCGATAGTACTGGAATATCTGTCTACCCTATTTCAGTCCGGTCTATCTGTCTCTACCATTAGAGTTCATTTGGATGCAATATCTACTTTCCATGATGGTGTCCAAGACTCTTCTCATGCCACACAAGTTATGCAAGACCTTCATAAAAAGCATGAATCATCTAAGACCTCCTTTTAGAGAACCTACTCAACCATGGGATCTGTCATTAGTCCTACAAGCTTTGACAATACCACCTTTCGAACTAGCTTCTTCTTGCGACCTCAAATATTTGTCATGGAAAACCTTCTTTTTGGTTGCCATTACTTCCGCCAGACGTATCTCTAAGCTTCAAGCCTTATGCATCAAGAGTCCATTAATAAAACCATTGAACTGCCAGTTTTCTTCCCCAATCATTCAAACAGAGGAGAGTATTGCCTACATACCCTAGATATTCACAGGCAAATTCGCTTCTACTTGAACAGGACTAAGGCTTCTCATAAATCAGACCAATTATTTTTGGCCTATTCTGGACCTAGATTAGGATGTGCTGTTGCGAAGGTCACATTGGCTAAATGGTTAAAAGACTGCGTGACCTTCATTTATAGACAATGTAATATTCCATTACCTACTACCATAAAGGCTCATTCTACAAGGTCAGTGGCAACTTCTGCTGCCTTCCATGCCAGAGCCTCTTTACATGACATTTGTGCAGCTGCAACTTGGACTACTCGTCATACCTTCATCAATCATTACAAATTGGATTTGGCCTCCAGGGGAAGAGCATCTTTTGGTTCTATGGTGCTCAGGAATGTCCTTCCATGAAAGCCTCCCAGGAATAAAGGTAGCTGGGGACTGTCCCACATGTAAGGAATGAATGAGGATTAACAATATCAGATAAAGAAGTTATGTCTTACCATAACGTTTCATCTGTATTGTTGATCCTTGTTCAGTCATTACGACCCTCCCTCCTTCCCCCTCCTGTGGCGTCTAGTGGATCTCACAATCCAGTTCTGTTAGGTCATTTGACCAGAGGTAGCCTCTACCTTCTTTTGACTTGCAAACTCAATCTGAGGTAACAGGGAGAGGGGAATTCTGGGTAAGAGTTTTAGCTCGAGAGTTTGTAGCTGACGCGAGCTTGGAAGATGGCCGGCTCGGTTCCGAGGTCAGAACTGATACCCACACGTAATGACTGAACGAGGATCAGCAGTACAGATGGAACGTTATGGTAAGACATAACTTCTTTTTCTCTGCCTTACCCTTTGGTGTAACCACTGAACCAAGAGTGTTTAAAAAGTGTCTGTCACCAGTTAAAGCTCATTGCAGGCTACAGGGTATCCACATTTTTCCATATTTAGATTACTTGCGTTTCTTTGAGAGTTTTATCAAAGTGTCAAGAATTTCTCTCTCTTGAGTGAGAGATCTCTTACAAAAGCTGCGATTCCAGAAGAACATTCAAAAGTCTTTTTTGACTCATCACAAAGGATTCTGTTTCTGGGGTGTCATCTAGACACCTCAGTTCAAAGAGCTTTTCTTCCACAGGGAAAAAAAATTGATCTTTATCTAGATCTATTTCTTAACTTTTCACTCAGACTTAAGTGACTAAAAGGGAATACCTGAGGATTTTGGGTACCATGGCATCTATGATTCTCATGATACCCCCTTGCAAGACTCCACATGAGAAAAGATACAATGGTATCTGAAGTCTCTTTGGTCCCAGCACCAACATTCTTTGTATTTTCAAATCCCAGTGCTGGGGTTTGTCAGAAAATAAATCACTTGATGGAGACAGCAAACATCCTTAAATCCAGACCTCCCTTTTTCCCTCTTGTTTCAAAGCAGTCAGTTAACAAAGACACCTTGGACATTGCTTGGACAGCGATTTCAGGAGGGATAAAGTTGTGAGGTGTGTGGGACACCAAGGACTGATGCAAGCACATAAATATAAAAGAGATGCTTACCCTGGTCAAGGCATTTAACTCTATGAATCATCTTTGGTACCTAGGACCTCTTTAAATTATTAAAGAAAATACCACATCATATGGTTCATCAACAAGCAAGAAGAAACTAGGTTGTGCCCTCTTTGCAAACTAGCCATGTTAGGTTGGGATATAGCTTCACAGCACAGTCTGACTCTAAAAGCAGCCTACCTTCTGTCCGAGCAAAATTGTGTGGTAGACAAGCTCAGCAGGAAAAGAGTAGACCCTCACAAATGGAAACTAGAACAGGGATTCTTCCTAGATTTTATCCATCTATGTGGAGTTCCTCAAGTAGACCTGTTTACCTCCTTTCTGAACAATCAGCTGACAAGATTCTGCTCCAGGACTCCATGCAAGAAGGCCTGGAAGGCAAATGCCTTTTTTTTCCTTGGACAGTCATGTTCCTGTATGTTTTTTTCACCCTTTCCGTTTTTGAGATTTGCTGTGTCTTGCTCACTTGTCAGTTTTCTTTATTACCCTTTGGGCTATGAACTGCGCCTCAAGTGTTTACAAAGTGTTTGGCCTCAGTGGTTGCCCATTGTGGCATCGCAGGCATTCGCATTTTCCTTATTTAGAGACTTACTGATTAGTGCAGATTCTTTATCCAGGGACTTGGCATGCTTAGACAGGGTCACATCCCTCCTTTCCTGCCTGGTCATCAACTTGAATATTTAAAAGTCCTTCCTCACACTCTCTCTCAATGAATTGTTTTCCTGGGATGTTGGATAGACTCAGCAAAAAGGATGACCATCCTGCAGGAAGACAAAATTCTAACATCAGGGCATTTTTTGGATTTCTGTCTTATAGACATGGCATCATCAAGAGAGTTCCTCAAAAGTCTAGGCCTCAGTGATCATCATGATACCACTAGCCAGACTATACATGAGAAAAAAAATCAATGCTACTTGAAGAATTATTTTATTCAGCATCTTCATCCCTTGGATTTCCAGGTACTGGTACTGGGATTTGTGAAACAGGAACTGCAGTGGCAGAGGGATCAACTATTTCTAAATCTAGGATTCCCTTTCTCTCTTCAGACTCCAGTAAAATCTTTCCAGATGGACTCTTCAGATTTTGGGTGGAGATCAGTGTTCATGAGTGTCCAACTGCAAGACTTGTAGGGTCCTCAAGACATCCCAAAGGACATAAATATAAAAACAACATTGGCTATGATCCATGCCTTAAAAGTTCACCACTTATGGACTTCAGGTCATCTTCTAGTGGTCATAGCATGACAGTGATCTGGTACCTGAAAAATCAAGGCGGTACAGTTGGCAGTGATGGCATGAGAGCTGGCTCTACAGTATTTTCTGACTCTTCAGGCCTTATACATTCTGTCAGAACAAAACACAGTGGCAAACATGCTAAGCAGATGTTGGACAGGCTCTCACAAGTGGAAGCTCCATGTAAAGGTCTTCCAGGACATGATCCAGATATGGGGAACACCTCAAGTAGATCTGTTTTCCTCATTTCAAAACAGCTGAAAAAAAAAATTCTGGTCAAAACATCCTTACAGCCATGCTTGGAAGACAGATGTTCTATCATTACCAAGATCAGGAATGCTGCTGTATACTTTTCCATCCTTTCCATTGATTTCCATGGTACTTCTAAAGATTCAGAAAGTATTTACCAAAACTCATTTTGGTAACCCTCTTTTGGCCCAAGCAAAGTTGTTTCTCCCTTTTAATGGAATTGGCCAAAGGCAATTACCACAAGTATCCTAATAGACTGGATTTGCTCACACAGCATCAGGGGTGAATTGTATACCCCAACTTAGAGCAATTGCATCTGGCTGCCTGGATGATTCTGTTTGTTCCATGAGGATATGCAGCAGGTATTTATGGAAGCAAAAAAAAAAAAAAAAAAAAAGAAAGAAAATGCAACTAGAAAATCTTATGCTTTACAAGTGCAAAAGATTTTCTAGATGGTGTCTAGCCAGTAACAGAGGTCCTGAAAGGGTTTATACCCCTCTGGTTTTGAAATATTTATGTGAGCTTCATAGAGATGTTTTTTGTCATATGCTTCTGTCAAAGTTCATGTTGTAGCCATCCCATTTTGTCTGCCTATGGGTCCCCCTCTTTCATATTTTTTTTTTTTTTGTGGTCAACGATTTTATGAAAGTAGTGTTGCATATGAGACCCCCCCCTCAATAGCAAATTCTTCCTCCCTAGGATCTCAGTTTTGTTAATGAAAATTTGACCTTACCTGCTTTTGAACCTGCTTCTCAAGCTGATTTATGGTTCATTACTTGGAATACTGTTTTACTTAGTGCTCTTGACATCTGCAAGGCAAGTCTGTGACCCTCAAGCTGTCATGGTAGGCCAATCCTATCTGACTTCTTACAAGGACAGACTTATGTTATACACTAATCCATCATTCCCACATAAAGCTGTTTCTGAATTTATCCTGAATCAAGTAATTAATTTCCCATTTCCCAGTGTTCTATCCTGAGCCAAAAAACAAGGGTGGAAAGATTCTACATACCTTAGATGCATACAGATTGCTTAGGTACCACCTTGACAGAACAAAGCCCTTTAGAAATGCTGAACAGATGTTTATTTGCTATATGGGGGCTAAGAAATGTCAACCTATCTCTGAGCAAACTATTGCATGATAGTTGTCCTCTGCTATTGTTTTTTTTACTCTACCCATGGTAAATATCTTCCAGCTAAGGGTTTGGCTGACTCGACTAGGGCCTTTTCCTCTTCAATGGCATATTGGAAAGGGGTTGACTCTAGAAACATTCTAGAGGAAGCAACTTGGTCCTCTGTTCATACCTTCACAAAGCACTACAAACTGGATTCCTTTTCAAGGTCCAAAGTAGGCTATGCTTGGACCACTCTCCAGGGGTTCCAGGATCCTTATCCTTCTACCTCCAGGGTAGAGTAAGGTTTGAGAATCTACCCAAAATGACACTGAGGCAGTGAGAATAATTTGCATAGTACACTTGTGTAAGTTCTACTTACCTATAATAGCAGATACTCAAATGTCTCACTGTCTTAGTGGCAGCAACCACCTACCATCCCCTAGATTGTGCATAGTTGAAGAGGGTCTCAACCTCTCTGATTCGTTTGTTGTTGAATTTGTTTTTTAATATGATGTTGTGATTCATTGTGAATTTATTTTTGCTCTATGATTCTTGCTTCAGGTATTCTTCTCTCCTTCTTTGTGAAAGAGACTGAGCAGTTACTTCCTGTGACAGCTGAAGACTTCCTTCCCAGAATATACTTAGCCAATCAGCTCTCACAAGAAGTGGGGGTCCAGACTTTTAAAAGGTGACCAGTACTGGGTTATCTTGGCAGACAACCGAAAATGCCTCTAAGGCAGTGAGGAATTTGAACATCTACTGTTACAGGTAAGTGGGACTTATTCAGCTATACTCTAGCAAGAAAAAGATATGCAAATACATAGGTAGAGAGAAAGAGATTGGGAAGGAGGGACATATACACAGTGACTGATGGTGACTGATGGATAGATAGGTAGTTAGAAATCTCGACAATTAGAAATTTATTTTATTGAAAATTCATCAGATTATTTTGTTAAAACTAGTACTATGTTTTTGTAGCACATTGTTTCAAGTTGCCAGCTGTTTCACTGTACATAAATATAAATAAATGTTAATTTAAAAGTAAGATGCATTATTTTGTTATTATTTCTTGACAGTGTTTTCACTAATGGAGACCTGCTAAGGCCACCTGTTAAAATACTTATACCAAAATACATTGAACAAGACTGGGAACGGATTCTGTCCATGGTGACAGAAAAGGTTTATCTTCGTACAGGGGCTGTTCAAAGGTAAAACTAAACAGTTATCCTTGTGAGACTGAAATATGTTACTGTCATCTGTATAGATATGTCACACATCTGAGTGACATGCTACTTACTTACTGAATATAGCTAAAAAATATGAAAAAAAAACTTTGTTTCTTCAAGAGTTAGACCAGTGACTGTTACTAATAATCAAAAGAAATATGTATTTTTGATCTCAGATTAAGGTCACATGACCTACTTAGTCATTTTTAGGATCAACTAAATGTCCTAGTAAACTAATTGATAATTGCCTAGTGCCTACCTGTACATTCATTTCAGACATTCTGCTTGTGGTTTATGATGCTGTTGTCTCTTCAGGAAAGCTATTCCATTCTCCTGTCATCTCCCTTTGGCCATCTATCTTGTATCCTTCTACTGTGTTCCCTTATCCTTATGCATGTATTTGTTAAGCGTGGAACTCACTTAAACTGTATGAATTCCCATGAGGTACTTGAACATTCCTCTCAAACACTTCCACTGCTTACCTTCCTCAAAACTATGCATATTAAGCTGTTCTAATTTCTCTTTATGTAGTTCCTGATGCAGGTTATATATTATGTTTGTTATTCTACTCTGACAGCCAATGTGCTTCCTTTGTCATTACATTTATTCCTTCTCTGGTGCAGCACACAGTAATTTAAGTGTAGTCTTAAAAAGCAAAATGATAATGATCTATTTGTCTTCCTGGAGATATTTCATCCTGTAGATCTACGTAAATTAAACTAAAATGACTAAAAACACTCCTAAAGGAACTGGATGTCCACAATGGAAAACCCAACACTTCTGACCCTTCACACACTGTTTATTAACATTGAACACAATAGATAAAAATGATAAAACAAGTAATAAGCACTTTCATCCTGTTGTTTAGGACTTTATCAGAATACACCTTAAAAGCTTATCAGTTCAAGTTTGTATGCCCTATCAATTAACTAATAAACCAATGAATTGAGCAGTGGGAACAAATTAAAAATACATTCAAAAATTTATATAGCATACCTCTATTGCTTTTAAAAATCATGTTAAATAAAATAAAGTAAATATTAGTCCATTTAAAAACATGTAAATTTAAACAACAAAGTATACAAGTCAAAAAAGTTAATAAATATTGTAATTAAAATCCTGTTGAGCTTCATTCTAAAAATGTTGACTTATAGTTTAACCATGGTTGAATACTGATATATTCATTTAGCCCTGGGACATAAGAAGTTTGCAATCTTAATTTCCATCTAATTTCTTTCACTTCGAGAAGTGTTCTAGAGTCCCCTCTCTTGGGTTTGTTGTTACCTTGTCAAGGATGGTGAATTTAAACTTAGTGTAATGGGAACATGATCTCAAATGTTTAAAAATAGTGTTGCTCTCATTTTGTTTTCCTATATCATAACAGTGTTTGTAAATCCTTCTTCGAAGGCACCTCTCTGTCTTCCCAATATAAAAGCTAGAACATCCCATATATTTAGCAAGATAAATGATTCCTTTAGACTGACAATTCCCTTTTACAAAATACACATTGGAACCAATCCCATTAAACAATTTTAAGCTACTAGATTCTAGGATGTAAGTGCATCGGGCACACATCCCACACTTCTTTGTTCCTTCCTTATGTTTACCATAATCACCCTGGGCACTTAACCCCTGCTCAAAGCTTCCCTTCAGGTTTCTCCCTGTTGTATGGATAGAAAAAGGGTTCCGCCCGTAACAGTTGGTGTATTTCAGGATACACTCTCAGGATGTTCCAACTTGATCTTATTGTTTTCTTAATTTCCTCTGATTGAGGTCTGTAATCTACCACCAAAGCCATATCAAATTTCCTTCCTACTTTATTTTGGACAGAAAAATAAGATCAAGAAGTGTGGGATGTGTGCCCAATGGGCTTACATCCTAGAATCTAGTAGCTTAAAACTGGATAATGGGATTGGTCCCAATGTGTATTTTGTAAAAGGGAATTGTCAGACTAAAGGAACCATTTATCTTACTAAATGTATGGGATGTCCTAGCTTTTATATTGGTAAGACAGAGAGGTGCCTTTGAAGAAGGATTTATGAACACTGTTATTATATAGGAAAGTGAAATGAGAACAACACTCTATTTAAACATTCAAGATCATGTCAAAATTCGCCATCCTGGACAAGGTAACAACAAACCCAAGAGGGGGGACTTTAGAACACTTCTCAAATTGAAAGAAATCCTAGAATCTAGTAGCGTAACCTACATACTCTGGACCCCACCCAGTTTGGGTTTGTGAAAGGCAGATCATGCCTTCTGAACCTGATCGACTTCTTTGAGGCAGTCACCAAAGCCATAGACGAGGGTAAGGTGGTTCACACAGCCTATCTTGACCTCGCCAAGGCTTTCAACACCATCCCCCATTCTGGAATTATAGCTAAACTCACTAAACTAGGTATAAATCCCTGCATCACAAGATGGGTTGCCAACTGGCTCACTGACAGAACCCACACTGTAAAAGTTGCAGACTCCAAATCTGACTTCAAACCAGTGACAAGTGGAGTACCACAAGGTTCAGTCCTGGCACCTCTCCTGTTTGATATCTAATTCTCTGAAGTACAGGCTGACACAGAAGGCCTCTGGCTAACGAAGTTCACAGATGACTGCAAACTAGGAGCCATAGTCAAGTCCCCAAATGATGTGGACATCTACAGAAGGGCCTCACTGAGACAGATGCCTGGTGTCAGAGCCATGGCCTCAAGCTCAATGCCAAAAATTGCAGTGTCATCCCCTTTGGTAAAAACTCTGTACCCATGAACTACCACATAAACGACAATCTACTTAACACTAAATGTGTGATAAGAGACCTTGGGACCCAGGTGGACATGAGTCTCTCCTTTGATAATCACATCACCACAGTAGTCAGGAAATCCTTCTATGTGGCACACCTTATCACAAAAGTGTTCTCATCCAGGAAAGAAGAGGTCATTGTTCCCCCTCTACTCAGCACTCATTAGACCCATTATAGAGTACAACTCCCCTTTTGGAATGTACCTCACAAGACATCTGCAGCAGCTGGAAAGGCCACAGAAGTACCTCACAAAGAGGATTACTGGCCTCAAACAGATGCCCTACACTGACCATCTCAAAAAACTCCAGCTTTACTCTGTAGCATATCGCCTACTCCGCGGAGATCTCTGCCTAACATATAAAGCTATGTTAAACCCAGAGCTGTTGGACATGCTACACCTAAAGAAATCCCAATCCTTCTGAGATACATGCTCTAGGGACCTAAGCCTTGTCACCACAATAAACAGGACATGTTGGAGGGATAGATTCCTGTCCCAGAGACTTCCTATACTCTGGAACAAGCTACTCATCTATGTCAAGCAAAGTTCCTCATTAGCACTCTTCAAGAAAAATGTTGATGAGTGGATGGGAAATAGGAAATACACCCCAGGGATCACTTCTGTGGCTCTGCTTGACAGGGGCACAGGAAATTAACTTTCTTGGGTGGCGTAAGCCAGGGAACCTTGCTGGCTAGGCTTACTTAGGCCCTTGGGCTGATAGCCTAGTACCTACCTATGAACCTATGAACCTATAAGATTGTAAGCTTCTTATGCTCCAGGACTAAATGAATATATCAGTATTCAACCATGATTAAACTATAAGTCAAGATTTTGGAATGAAGCTCAACAGGAATTTAATTACAATATTTATTAACATTTTTGACTTGTACGCTTTGTTGTTTTAATTTACATGTTTTTAAATGTACTAATATTTACTTTATTTAACATGATTTTTAAAAGCAATAGAGATATGCTAAATAAATTTTGTTATGTATCTTTAAATTGTTCCCACTGCTCAATTTATTGGTCTATTAGTTCATTGATAGGGTATATAAACTTAAACTGACAAGATTTTAAAGTGTATCCAGATAAAGTCCTAGACAACAGGATGAAAGCGCTTAATACTTGTTTCATCTTTTTTATTTATTGTGTTCAGTGCTAATAAACAGTGTGCGAAGGGTCAGAAGTGTTGTTGTTTTCCATTGTGGGCATCCAATTCCTTTAGGAGTGTTAGTCTTCCTGTAGCTCCACATATACACACACTGTCTCTAAGTATAGTTGCCATACCAACCATCTGAACTGCATACACTTTTCCAACACTCACATATTTTAAGAGTCTTTTTAGACAGTGAGAAAAAAAAGATGGGCTTCCCTTTCCAGGCAATTGGATATTAAAGCTCTGTGTCTAACATAAAGATTCTTGTAAGTCTGAAAGCTCAAGTAATTGTAAGGCCTATGTTTGTCCAAAGAAGGGTATTTTTCACTTCTGTGTTCCAGTGTCTTTGTGCTTTCTGACTAATCTAGAGTGCTATTTTTTTCTAAAATGCTATTGCTGTCATATTAACCTAAAAATTAGTGATGATTGTTTGTGCTAACCAACTTACAAGTAATAAAGCTGTATAGATCATGGTATCTGTAATTTGTCATTGACCCCTTGGTGTACTCTCTATTCCATATGTCATCAGTTTTCATATATGAATTCCATACTTTTGAATCTACCACATCTGTAGGCAAATAATGTTAGATACCCTTCCCCCTCTCATCATAGGGTCCAGTAAGTATATGCAAGTTGGAAAAATCACATCTTGCAAGTCATTATGCATTGTTGTTAATCATATTACTTATATTCACCTGTGATTAGCCACTGACGCCCTTTCTCTTTTACACTGTGTGCTCTATGTAATGCTGGCATCTGCATCACCCAATCATTTTGTCATCTTAACATTTAATGGTGCTTCGTGCCAAGTTCTCCTTAAACTCTCTTCTTACTCTAAAACTATCTTAAGTTTCAGCTAGTATGCAGTGAAACTAGATGCTGCATTTGGAACTGCGGCTGTCTCCAGCTCTCTCTCAGTCCAAATTCAGCCCATCGAATTTATTCACCAACCTTAAATTTGATGCCATATGACATGCCTTGCTAACTGGAATGACTTTCATCTTTGCAAATTAGTAGTACATTTCTTTGACTGCGCAAATGGCAACATGACACTTAACAGAGATTAAGATGGTGAGCTGTTAATAAGTTGGTTCTTGTTGTCCAGGGTTTGATTTCTGATGGCTACTGGGTGATTCTGAGCATGCCATTTAACCAGTCAGTGCTCCTGGATTACCTATGAAAGGGGAAGCTTGCGTCCAGTATGTTTACTCAGTTAGAAAATAAACAATAAAATAGATGCTTTTAAAGAACATGTACAATGTAAACCAGAGTTTGTAAAAATAATGACAGTTATAAAAACTGTTCAGCCACATTATTTACTCTGTCACATGACTTACTTTAAAATAATGAATTACATGTTCAGATTCTTCACTTAATAACTCCATCCTCATATTGCTACAGTGTACATGTACATATATACATATATGACTTTATTAAATAAAACAAAATATATAATGTTATGTTGTCCTATCTTGCCTTCGTTCTTGCTGGTTGGGTTCAGAACTGATCATCGGTTCCGACTCGGCTTTTACTAAAGCACAAGAGCTTCCACTGGCTCGATGCTACACCCTATCCCATCATGCCTAAGGAAGATTACCCAGATCTCATTTGCCGCCAAACAAGATCGGGTGCCCTAGATCAGGCTAAGTGGAATAATTTTCTTATTACACTGTTCTCTTGTTATCTGTTATATAAAAATTTTTGCAGTGATTTAGATACTGTGTTGTTTAGGATTCACCTTTTTGGTTAATCCCTAGTTTTTCTGCGTGTTGTGTTTGCTTGTTGCTGGCCATCACTTTTGCTAGGCCTATAGTTAATTCCCTATCCTGTTTCTATCTAAAATTAAAGTATTTTTCCTCCTATCTTTCGTTAATGAACCCATTTGAATTAGAGGGTTCATTTTTTTCCTTAAGCCCATTTAAATTAGAGGGCTTCCCTTTTCTTCTTCCTCTTTCTCAAGAGATTTCATCATTTAAGTTAGAGATGTCTCCTCTGGCTAGAGGAGATCGTCATTTAAATTAGAGACTTCTCCTCTAGCCCCCTTTTCTCCTTCATGTGTGACTGTTTAAAAAAAAAAGTCAGATATATTTAATCTCTTTTTTTCTAGCAACTATTTAGTAGTTTGTGACAGTTTTGTGACAGTTATAGTAGTTTCCTTGCGAGGAATTTGTTGTTGCTTGCTATAATGTCTAAAGATGAGAAAGAAATGAAGCAATCAGGTGTCATGAAGTGTGATTCTTGCTCTCAAAAGATGCCCTTGACTGACGGGCACACTAGCTGTGTGTACTGTTTGAGCGCTGTACACCTACAAGATTCATGTTCTGTTTGTCATGGGTTTAGTTCCAGGGTCTTACTGGAATGAAAAAATAAGTTGATAGTCAGGGGATTGCTGAAAGTTCCTTTTTCAGAGGCACTAGAAGGGAATCAGACCTCCTCTAAAACTTCTCAATCTCCAAAATCGGACAAGTCTCACAAGAGAGCATCTTTATCAGCTCCAGCTTCTAAGCCATTGAAAAAAAAGGCCAAAGACACATCTTCAGATCCGAAGGCTTTCGGGCCCAAAAAGATAACTCCTTCAGCTCCAATAGTTATTTTGGAACCGACCAGGAGTCATAGTCAGAGCCAGTCCCCAGCTCTGGAGCTGGTCTCCTCAGTTCCACAGTTGGTCACCTATTTTACAATCAGTGGCTAGAAGTATCAAGTCCGCAACTCTGTCCTCTCAATCCTCCAGGAGCCTGTCAGACAAAGATGTGGAGCGGGTGGTCAGCAGGCTACTATGGACCCCGGCTCTAGCCAAGATTCTTTCGAGTCCAGCCCAAAGGAATTGGAACAGATAACTGTCACTACCTCTTCTTCGATTCCTCCTCTGACCCAAGTGGCTTTGCAGCTGGGATGCTTGAATGTGATTGTAGTGGAACCATCAGGTCCGAGACCTGCCCCAGGTTCTTTGGCCCCGATTTCCACTCCAAACTCTTCGGTGACATTGTCTGTCAAAGGATCTGGGAGCTGATGCTCCCCCATTGGGTCCGAGGAGGAGAGTTGGGTCAGAATTTTGTTAGATCCGAATCTACCTCTTGGGGCTTTGGCATGGGTGAGCTCAGCACCTACATCGGTCTTGGGGCCCACCTCCTTGGGGGGAAGTCTCCTGGATCTTCGGAATTGGAGGCTTCCTTGAATCCAGGTGCCTTCGAGGTCATGAGGAGTGTGCTGTCATCCCAGATGGCTCCACTCTCGGATCCAAGCACTCTTCCCCCAAAAGTGCCGATGTCTGCCTCTTTACCATCCCTCCCACGTAGGCGTAGAGAACAGATGCGCCAGGATGCCCCATTGAGTGAGACAATCTCTTCTGAAACCTCCCCAGAAGACCCCTCTAAAGAGGTCCCTTGGAAGAGAACTTGTAGAGGAAACATCTAGACTCCCCTGAAGAGTCTGTCACTTTGGACACAGACTTAGATGAGCCAGAATGGTCCCCACAGTCACCCTCTGAGGATGTCTGTTTCATGGACATCCTAGAAATCCTTAAGCAGAGAGGTTGCTGGAAGGCCATTAACCCATCTGATGATGAGTCTGTGGACCTGGAGGCATTTGGTTCTCAACCCTCCACCTCTTGGGTGACTCCGCCTTTTGACCAGCTCCTTAACGTAATCAGTCAAAAAGCATGGGGCTCTCCAGATTCAGTGGAACCCATTCTGTGGAGGCCCAAAAAATTTATTACTGCCCCAGTGATAAAAACTTTCTGTCAAAAGGTTTACCAGTAGATGCTAGGGTGGTGGCGGCGGCCACCAAGAAGGAATTTTCTGAGACTTCCTCATCTGTCCATCCACTGAACAAAGAATTTCGAAGAAGGGACAGCTATAGAAAGCATATGTTCTCATCAGCAGCCTTTACTCTCAGGTCACTGAACTACTTGACTGATTTTACCAGACTTCAGAGGGATCTCCTGAAGGTGTTAGGAGACACCCTCCAAGGTTCTACAGCTGCAGGGGTCTCAGATAAGGTGAATGCTCAGGTTGCTACCTTAAATTCCATAATCAACTCCTCCATGTAACTCATATCTTATGCATCCAATGGAGCTAGTAGGGCAGCAAGTGCAGGAATCTCCCTAAGGAGGCATTCCTGGATCTGCCTATGCAAGTTCGCTGAACCCTTCAAGTCTTCCTTTATAAATGGCCCTTTTGATGACTCGTCCATGTTCCAGCCTAAAGTAAATGAGACTCTGACCAGATACAAACAGGAAGGTAAGAATCTATTTACTGTGGGAGTATGTTTTTGTCTCCCTTCCAGACCTTACTCCAAAGGTCAAAAGGGAGGAAAGATGTGGTTCCGTAAATCCCAAAGAGTTTTACCGGATGCATGTGGTGACTATTGCCCCAGGGGCAGAGGGGGAAACAATAATGGAAGACGCTGACCTTGCAGCAGAGGGGGTCCACAAAACCAGGGTGACAGAGGTACATTCTCTTTTAGGTCTTTCCAGCACTCCTGAAAGGAGGATCTTCTGTCCACCTCTGGAGGCAGTTGGGGGCAGATTATCACTTTTCCAAAAAGCCTGGCTAGATATTACACAAGACAAATGGGTACAGACAATAATATCCAGAGGGTACAACATACCCTTCTCCTCCCCACCCCCACAACAAAGATCAGTCCTGGAAATTCCACCCAGTCAGAGGGATCAAGCAACCATAGAAGGTTGCTAGCGAAAAGAGTCATTCAAAATGTTCCCGCAGACCAAATCGGATCTGGAACTTACTCAAGGTTCTTTTTATTTACAAAAAAGACAGGGGACTGGAGGCCCATTTTGGATCTCAGCAGACTAAACAAGTCTGTAAAAAAATCAAAGTTCCAGATGGTAACACTGCAGTCGGTCAATATTTCCCTTTCTGGGAAAAGACAATTGGATGTGCTCTATAGATCTCCAGGATGCATACTACCACATCAAAATGGACAGGCACTCTAAGAGTCACTTATGCTTTTGGCTGGGAGCCAGTCATTACCAATTCTGAGCTCTGCCCTTTGGTCTCACTACAGCCCCCAGAGTGTTCATCAAATACATGGTAGTAGTTACAGCTCACTTGAGGCGTCTAGGATTCCAAGTGTTTCCTTATGTAGATGACTGGCTCCTGACCACCACCACTGAGCATCTACTAGTCAAAGCAAGAGACACCACCATTCATCTGTGCTCTCAACTGGACATTACAATAAATTTTGAAAAGTCTGCCTTGTTGCCATCACAGCATATTTCATTCATAGGAGCAGACTTAAACACAAAGAACATGGTAGCAAAACTTCCTCATGACAGGGTTCAAATGCTACGGCATCAAATATCCTTGTTACTCACTCAAAACAAGGTACAGGCAAAGTTTGTTCTAAAGGTACTGGGTATAATGAAGGCAGCGATTACTCTAGTACGCCTTGCACGCTTACACATGAGAGTCCTTCAGTGGTTACTATTTGCCCAATGGTCCATGCAGGAGCTACCCATGTCCCACAAGATTATTATTACAGATTTCTGCAAGAGGGACCTGCGTTGTTGGCTTCAATCAACTTAGGTACTTCTAGGCTGACTGTTCATCCCCCCCACATCCAGTAGCTGCAGTGAGCACGGACACTTCCCAGATAGGGTGGGGGGGCATTATCTGGCAAAGACGGTCCAAGGAACATGGCAGGACAACAAATACCACTTGCACATCAATGTCACAGAGATGTGAGTGGTGCTATTGGCGTTGCAAGCATTTCAGAACTCCCTTTCACGTGGAACAATTTCAATCCAGACAGAAAATATGTCAGTCATGTGGTATATAAACAAGCAAAGTGGAACCAGATCCTACCCCCTATGTCGAGAGGCTCAGAGAGTATGGCAGTGGGCAGTCTCCTAACGTTTTCTGATAGCAGTGCACATCCCGGGGAGAGCCAACGTGATATCGGGTAAATTGAGTAGAGCTATTCTAATGCCTCACAAGTAGTCCCTGAAACAGGAAACTGCGAATCAGATTTTTTGCAGGTAGGACCAGCCTTGCTGCAACCTCTTTGCCACGTCCATGAACACCAAATGCAGCAACTACTTTGCCCTGATCCCCCCACCGTGGGAGTCACCAAGGGATGCACTTGTACACAATTGGCCCTCCGGTGTTCTTTATGCTTTTCCACCTTTCCCTTTAATCCCCAAAGTTCTACAGAAAGCCATATTATTGGGATGCAGGTTAATACTCATCACTCTGTACTGGCCTCGTCAAATTTGGTTCCCCTTCCTTTGGCACCATCTACAAGAAGAGTTCTGGATTCTGGACCTAGTACCAGACCTTCTAACTCATCTGTCAGGGACTCTCCATCCCTCAATCCAAATCCTCAAACTGATAGCTTGGCTGCTCCGCTTCCAGTCTTAGCCAGGCTTCCAGATATATTTCCTGCTATAAAACACATTCTAGTCTCATTTCATAAAACCACAACTAGGAAACTCTATGGGAGCAAGTGGAAAAGGTTTTCTTGTTGGGCCTCTGCCAATCACATTGACTCTTTCACAGCCCCTGTAGCTTGCATTTTAAACTTCTTAGCAAAACTTTTTAATGAAGGAACAGCAGCCACCATTCGAGTTCAACTAGCTGCCATATTGAGCTATCACATTGGTGATTTGGGTTCAAAAATTGTGTCTCACAGACTATGCAAGGCCTTTTTGAGAGGTACGTTTTTGTTAAAGTCTCCAGTAAGAGAACCACCTCCTTATTGGGACCTAAATTTGGTACTGTCTACTGTGATCCTTCTGCCATATGAACCAGCTTCCTCCTGTCATCTAAAATTTCTAACCTAAAAAATGGCCTTTTTGGTAGCCATCATTTCAGCTAGGAGGGTATCAGAACTTTAAGCCCTATCCATATGCCCTCCTTACTTAGTTTTCCTTAAAGACAGAGTCTCCCTTAGAACTAATCCTTCATTCCTTCCCAAAGTTTGTTCTGAAGCTAACTTAAATCAGTCCATTGACCTGCTTGTCTTCTTCCCTAATCATGGCAACAAGGCAGAGTACAAACTTCACCAGTTGGATGTACACAGGCAGTTACGTTTCTACTTACACAGAACAAAATAATTCAGAAAATCTGACCAATTATTCGTGTCCTTTTCAGATAAAAAGGAGAGTGCCCTGATATCTAAAGTCACTCTTTCAAAATGGCTTACTGTTACATTTTTGTATATCTCTCAGAATAAACAACTGCCTGGAAAAATAAAAGGCCACTCAACAAGAGCTATTTCAACTTCAGCTCCTTTTCAAGCTAGGTTCCCCATGGATCCAGTTTGTGCTGCAGTAACATGGGTAAAACCTCATACCTTTATCACTCATTAGAAAGTAGATGTGGCCTCCTGGAACAGGGCTTCTTTTGGGTCCACTGATCTGAAGACTTTGTTCCCTTGAGCCACCCAAGAAAGAAGGTGCTAGGGACGATGTCCCAACCAGCAAGAATGAAGGTGAGATTGAACAACATAACATAAAGAAGTTATGTACTCACCATAACATTCCATGTTTGTTGCCCATCTCACCTTCATTCTTGCATCCTGCCCTCCTTCCCCCATCCTTTGCTCCTGGAGGATAGAGAGGTCTTTATTAGAAGTGGAATTCATGTTCTCTGATTCCCTTCTTTGTCTTGCAGATTATATGTCTGTAAATATACCTGGAATGTATGTATATGACTTCTATTCTATATAGTAATTGCAAACAAGAGCTGGGTAATCTTCCCTAAGCATGATGGGATAGGGTGTAGCCTCGAGCCAGTGGAAGCTCTCGAGCTTTAGTAAATGGCCAAGTCGGAACCGATGATTAGCCTAGCTAATAAACCAAATTCAGAAGCTCCTTACAGTCTCAAGGATGCAACACAAGATAGACTGTGAGAGAATTTGAGGCTACCCATCCAATTATGTATAATTGCCTTGAAAGTGGCAAGGTGCTGATCTGCTTGACATTAAGTCACAAAGTATACATCTATTCATTTAGTTTCACCTTCACTTTCACTTTAACTTCCATTGCCATTGTTTGCTCAGTTGTTAACCAGATGTGGTTTTATCTCTCATCTTGAAGGAACTGGCTGCCTTTTCCTCTCTTTGGACCTTCACTGTTGTGACAGTCCTGCATGCTTCCTTCTGTTTTAATTTCTACAGTTCTCTGTTTCTTATACTTTATAAATACTTACATAATTCCATTACACATTTAATTCCCTTCTTTCATAAGTATGACTGATGCTTCTGTGATGGTAGTACTGAGCTATCCCATTTGCTTTTCTGTATTTCCATTATGCTTTTTAGAATTGTTTTCAGTCATTGTCCCAATTTGAAAAATCCTTCTGAAGTTAAGACTCCTTAGATTTGATTAGGTTTAATCTGTTTTTCATCTAATGGGGATGGTGACCACAGTTTGGTGATTGTTTATTCCCAAAAGATCCAAAACTCTCTCTTTCTCCAAATTTATAGTGTCCTGTGTTGAGTAATATGCATGAGACCTGACAGTGTGTAGATAACAAAAAAAAAAAATATATATATATATATATATATATATATATATATATATATATATATATATATATATATAGGTCTACCTGATAATACCGAAAGTCCACAACGCCAACGATGAGAACACCGACACCAGAAGATCGACAATGGAGATAATCGACAGTTGAAACTCCCGATGCTGAGAACACCGACATGTTAAGGTAAGTGTGCGATAGTGACGGACTGTAGGGATTGGGGTGGATTAAGTGAGTTAGGGTTAGGGCGCGGGTCAGGTGAGTATGCGATAGTGGCGGACCTTAGGGTTAGGGTTTGGGTTAAGGTTAGTGCATAGATAGTTGTGTATGTAAGGTTTAGTGTAGGTTTGTAAGGTTTTTGGTGTGCTTGTGTTGTGTGTGTGTTTTTTGGATAGGGGATTTGTTTTGTTTGTTGATTGTTGGGATTGTGGTTTGTCGGGCATGTGAAGTTTCGTGTTTTTGAACTTTCGGTTTTGTGGTGTCGGTGATTTCGTTGTCAGTGTTTTAGCGTGTCGGTGTTATCAGGTAGACCTATACATACATATATATATATATATATATATATATATATATATATATATATATATATATGGTTTTACCTCACTTCAATGACACACGGGAACATCGACACGGAAATCGCGAGCCCCAGAAGATCGAAAGCTGAGAAGACCGACGCGACGGGACCCAGAAGATCAACAGTGGAGAAGACCAACCCGACAGATGAAAGCACCGACGCCGAGGATGCCGACATGGGAAAAGGCTGTGTAAGTATGCGGTAGTGACGGACGTTAGGGTGCGAGTAAGGTAAGTGTGGATATTGACGGTCTGTGGGGATAGGGGTGGGTTAAGTGAGTTAGGGTTAGGGAGCGGGTCAGGTAAGTGTGCGGTAGTGATTGTGTTTGGGTTAGGGGCGGGATAAGTGAGTTAGGGTTAGGGAGCGGGCCAGGTAAGTGTGTGGTAGTGACGGACCTTAGGGTTAGGGTTTGGGTTAGGGTTGTAGGTAGTTGTGTATGTGAGGTTTAGTGTGGGTTTGTAGGGATTTTGGTGTGCTTGTGTTGCGTATGTGGTTTTTGGATGGGGAATGTGTTTTGTTTGTTGATTGTGGTGTGTGAAGTGTATGAGGTTTCGTGTTTGTGTACCGTCGGTTATTTCGTTGTCGGGCATGTGGAATTTCGTGTTTTTGTACTGTCGGTTATGTGGTTTCGGTGATTGCGTTGTCGGTGTTTTGGTGTTTCGTTTATGTGAGGTAGAACCATATATATATATATATATATATATATATATATATATATATATATATATATATGTATATATAAACCTGTTGTACTTGTGGTCATGGTCAAAATATACATCTGTCATATTAACATTCTTTATCAATATTACTACTTATTCCTTTGTGAAGGAAACATTCTGTCATCTTTTTACTCTCTCACGAGGAAGATTTCTGCATGCAATGTCTGTGTCAAATGTTCTGTCTTTTCCAGTCTTGCGAGTGCCTTCTTTCTCTTAATATTTATTACATGTCTTCTTATGTTTTGATCACTTCCCTTGTAAAGAAATGTATATCTTTGCCTGTGTTTCTTAACTCTGTTTCTCATATAAACTGTAATTTGTATTAACATTCCAATCATTGCTCTGTACTTATGATGGTCCTTTTAATACCATAATATCAACATACTACTGCTCTTTTGTAAAAGAAAACAAGAAATAATTATTTTTAGGATCCCTTCTCCATCACTGACCATCCGTCCTTTCATTGGACAAAGTATAGGCTTATTTGTTTCACTCTAAGTGAAAGCATGTCCACTCATTCTTTTCCATTGGTGTTAAGAGTAGGGTGCCAGGAATGGGCCATCTTTTTTGATGGATCAGGCTATTTTTGCTAAAAGCCTAGCTCCCCATAGAGCCCAATAGGTGTTCACAAGAAGGGCAAGCAATTTGATATTTCTCTGGAGCACTGTACAGTTTAGAAAGAGAATAAACCTTCAAATGCCCCCACTCCACCTACATAGATCAAACACTTGAGCATATTTCTCTGGTCTCCACCAGGAAAACCAGTGGTGTGTGTGTGTGTGTGTGTGTGTGTGTGTGTGTGTGTGTGTGTGTGTGTGTGTGTGTGTGTTTGTGCGTGCACGCCCTTAGACATGTACCCACCCTTTACTCCTGAGAGAGGTGATCAGGTTCCACCCCTTAATTCCTTTCCCTTCCTGTGCCAGTTCCTGAGCTAATAATTAAACTAAGATCACATGGATCAAAGATAGGATTTTTCTCTCTCTATGCCAACAGAACTGGAGGCAATAAGAAATACATACTGTGAATTCTTGAATGAATGCCACAACAAAACTGGAATTTATTCAAGAGAAGTGAGCATAATAGTCTATAAACACAGTGAACCAGTGCATGCAGTATAACCTAGTATATATTAAGTAAAACTCAGCTGGCTTAATGTAACTTCAGGTAAATTCTCTGTTGTTAATATAGCATATGGTATTGACTACCTCACTGATTTAACAATAGCTTGTGTCCATTTTTTTTTTTTTTTACAATTTCAGCATGTCAATATTTTGTCCCAGTCTAATATTTCAAAATATTACGTGTAATTGCATTTTATTTGGAATCTTGTACAGTTCTAACATGCAAAAATAGTATTTGCTACTCAAACTTCAAATTTTCTTTCAAGATCTTGTGTAAATTTGCAAACAGCCAGATCATTGCTTGTATTAGTTTGTTTGTGTCTTTCAGCTTATCCCGGTTAGGGGTCGCCACAGCGGAACTCCAGTCCACTAATGATTGGCAGTTGATTTTTACGTACCGGCTTGCCAGGCCTGATGCACAACCTTCAATGAAAGTACGCCCATTCACGCATGTCTCCACGCAGAAGATGCTCTAGCTGAGAATCGAACCGGACAGCATCTTACTGTGAGACGACAACGCTACTGCAGCATCACCACCGCGTACATTTTGTAAATTATTGATATTACTCTGAATCTAATCTCTGACTGTGGTGGTGGTGCTGCGGTAGCATTGTCACCTCACAGTAAGACATTGTCCTGTTCGATTCTCAGGTAGAGCATCTTCTGTGTGGAGACATGCGTGAATGGGTGTACCTTCATTGAAGGTTGTGCATCAGGGCCGGCAACTCGGCACGTAAAAATCTACTGCCAATCATTAGCGGACTGGAGTTCCGCTGTGGTGACCCCTAACCGGGAAAAGCCGAAAGACACAATAACAACAACTCTGAATCTAATCTCTGCTGTTATTACCAAGCACATCTGATGCTTACATTTTGATGTTTCTACTCTTATTTTATAATGTTCTTAACCTATCTTCCAGAATGTAGATTCCCCATGTCAGACAGATGTTTACCATTATAACATCTTACCAGTATAGACCAACATTCTCCATTTCTTAAATAATTTGATGTGAAGTAGTCACTGCCCATGCTTTTGACAGGCAACACTTTTGAGAATGCTGTGATGTACATTACCCATTTAAGATCCTTCCCCAGTTCTTTATATTTCTCCAGTACTACTCTAATCCCCTTTCTCATAGGTTCATAGGTTGGTACTAGGCTATTGGCCCTAGGGCCCATACAAGCCTAGCCATAACAATTCCCTGGATATTTCTTTGCACAATATTTACTTCCCTGGACCACTGTCTAGAAGGGTGACTTATGTGATCCCTGGGGTGAATTTCCCATCTCCCATCCAATCGTCAAGGTTCCTTTTAAAGAAGGCCAAGGAGGCGCTCTGCTTGACATGTATAGGCAGTCTGTTCCAGAGTATGGGGAGTCTCTGGGTCAGGAACCTATCCCTCCAGCATGTTTTGTTCATTGTGATGACAAGGCTTAGATTCCTAGAGTGTGTGGCTCTGAGGGATTGTGATTTCTTTAAGTGGAGCATGTCCAAGAGCTCAGGGTTTGACATGGCCTTGTATGTTAAGCAGAGATTGCCTCTGAGTAGATGATATGCCACAGAGTATAGCTGGAGTTTTTTTAGATGGTCAGCATAGGGCATCTGCTTTAGGCCTGTGATTCTTTTAGTGAGGTATTTCTGGGGCCTTTCCAGCTGTTGCAGATGTCTTGTGATGTACATACCAAATGGGGCGTTGTACTCTATAATGGGTCTAATGAGGGATGAGTACAGTGGGACAATGACCTCCTTTTTTCTGGATGAAAAGCCCTTAGTGATGAGGTGTGCCACATTGACTGTAATTTTGAACATCGACTGTAATTTTGAACATCACCTCCATAGTTTTTGAAGCTTTTCTTACACTGCCGTGATCTTGTATACTGTGAAGTTGTTTGCTCTTTTTTAGGTAATGGTACCAGTTTTACACCCTTTGCAGCTTTTCCTATGGTCCTGAGCATTTATTTCCTGTCCCTCTCTGCCATGTTGTCTGGCATATAGCTTACCCCTTTATCTCTTCTCCCTCCTAATTATACCCTTCTGATTACTGACTGTTATTCTTCAAAGTATGCTGCCACTACTGAGGTTCTTCTTTGTGACAGTTACAAAAAACACTCTTAGTCCCTAACAGTGCTGCAGTTTTAAGGGTAGTCATCTGTGCCAGGATAGCATAAAGGATTATCTCAGTCCCTAGACTGACTTTGCAGCATAGAAGTATACATACTCATTTGTGCGTTTTGATTATTTTACACTTTTGCTATTTGTTTTTCACTAAAATAAGTTCACTGGCTCAGTTGTCTTGTCTGCTACCTGTAAAATCATTTCTTGAGAAGAATGTTGAAGATTGCTTTCACTACCAAAATCCAGCAATAGAAGATTGTGAGCTGTAGGACTGAGCAGAAAAGACCTATAGCTTATACCTTTAAAGAGTGTTACCTTAAGTGAGGTTGCACACCATGTGTATATCTCATATAGGTATTCACAATAAAGTTTTGGACAGTTGACATCCTTTTTTACCTCATGCTGCTTCACTTTTTCATTTTATAGATTAATAGCTTAATAGACTTTACAATGCAGACTCAGTCCATGGACCGTAATCACCTTGCTTATAACCACCCACATTCTTCACCTCCTGCCTCCAGCAGTGCAAACAACTCAAGGCCAAGATAAATTTAATTGTGCTCATTCAATCATCAATATTTACCTTACCTTTAAAGAAAGTAACGGTATCACTCTGTTTTATAAGTAATGAAAGATTATTCCAGAGATGGGTAAACACTGAGCAATAAATCCGCTCTTATGCTGTGCCATATTTATTTGTTGATGGAGAATCAAGTTTTTAGCATAACAGTTTGTGAAGTCATTTGATGTATGGAGGTATAGGAGATCAAGAAAGGTTGGGTCCTTAATAGCATGGAATGCCAGATAGAATCAACTTGCAGGAGTCTGTGTGAGATAGAGTATAGGGACAGAGCTTTAAGTTTGTCTTGGTAGCTGAGGGTCTGTGTCTGAGTTTGTGGTCTAGAGATCCAAGAAGTAGATGCCAGACTGAAGAGGTCAGAGTACTGCACCCTGAAGAGTGCTACTAGTTATAGTTTTGCTTTCTGTGGTGCCACCGTTTACTTTAACTATGTGGATTTTATCTGTCAGGTCATTTGCTATCCATTTTAAATGTAATATTTGACATGTGGGCCTTTAAAATGATTTCCAACTCCAGCATGAAGAATAGTGTCAAATCCTTGGCCATATCCAGGTACACTGTATGAACTACATGAACACAATATACAGATTCAGTGACTTTCTGGAAGAAGTCTAGTAAATCAAGTACACATTATCTTTCCTTGGCAAAACTGTATTACTGTGGGACTAGACCATAAAGTTTTTTTTTTCCATTTGTCCTTATGAAACTGGATATAACACATTTCATGTATTTGTAAACTGAGCTTGTTAGGCTGATGGACCTGTAGTTCCTGGGATATGAGGTGAAGTCCCCTTTATGGAGTAGCATAATGGTAGCTATTTTCCATGATACCATGATACAGGAACATAATCTGTGGCCATGCTTAAATTGAACAGTTTTAGGAAGGCTTCAAATATGGCATGCTTGTTGTTAGTGCCCAAAGAAGTGGTAATATTAGCTTTACAGAGTACGGCAGGGGCACTTCCATAATAATTGTGTGTGTGTGGGGGGGATTCAGAATTTTGTAGGAAGGGATTAATAATTTTGTGGAACTTCAGTTACTGTTCTGGTATGAACTTGTCAGTAAATTTATTTGCAGGTATATTAACAATATCCTTAGGTCCAGAGTGGGTACTACAGTGCATTTTTAGCATTGCTGGGTGTTATTTGTTAATCATATGTTGTAGTTAACTCATTCCCTCCAGTATAGCTCTTTTGAATGTATACTTTTAACTCCCAGTGTGCGTGGCTTGAACCTTTAAAAAATGAAGTTATCACCTTACAGTTCAAATATTCATAGCTCTGAAACCATATGTGTTACTAGAAAACTGTAAATGGCAAACTATTCAGGATAAATTCATTTTTACATTAGTGGCATTCATTCAGTTTGATGCTTTAAACTGGATTTATAAGCCAAAATAAAGGCAGTGAATATTAAATTTGTAATGTTGTATAAACATCTTATGATATCTCAGTAACCATTCAAGCAAGACACATACCTGCACTTCCAGCAGTATTTTCTTCATACAGTTGTGAGCTTTCATCTGAGACTATGCAGTTCCATACGTGTTAGCTGAATGTTGGGTTATTTAAAGAAATATGAAAATTACAATACAAATAAACAATATGCAAATAATATTCAATATTTCTTTAGCAGCATTAGACAGAGGTCAAATATCAATACATTTGTGTTTGCCATCACATATGTTTTAAGATGAAATTTTCTAATACCTTGTATGTAGCATGGTTTTGGAATTATTAATGCAAATATGAACGGGCAATATTTGACGCCTAGTGGTGTTAGTAGGAGGTAACTGCAGAAACACATGGAGGCACAGTCAGCTGTAAAGAGTTAAAGATGGAATCTGATGTTGCCGATCTTCACATAATCCTTGGCTGTGGGCTCGGTTACGAGCCTCAGAACTAACTTGGCCGATATTCCAGGTCACGCCTTCCAAAAACTCTCGAGCTAAGCTCTACCCACAATGCTCTTCAACAAAATACCTCAGATCTCGTTTGCCACTTCGTAGTGCCAGAAGCGTTCTATCCAATCTTTCGAGCATTAGTGTTTCTTCTAACTGTAAATCAGCTTTTCTTCCTTATCCTATCTCTAAAGTCTGTGTTTTATTTCTATCTATGCTACCTTGTTCCTCTAGATATCTTTTAGTGAGTGCGTGATCATGTTTTTCTCTCTCCCTTACTGTTAGGTAGTCTCAAATACCATTGTTGTTATTTTCTGCCTTTTTACCTTCCGGTAACCTGTTATACCATCGTTGGTAGTTCCCTTTTCCTTTTCTGATACATTTAAAAGAAAATATTTTCTGTTTCCTTGTACTTAATTCCGAGTGTGTGTGTGTGTGTGTGTGTGTGTGTGTGTGTGTGTGTGTGTGTGTGTGTGTGTGTGTATCTGTGTATAAGGTGGCCTTAGTTTTTATGTTATGTCTGACAAACCCTCTAAAGGTACCTCTGGCTTCAAGCGGTGCCAAAAGTGTGACAGAAACATTCCTAACTCAGATGGACACACCCTTTATGTGTACTGTCTCGGTGTGGTCCATCTACAGGAAGACGGTGCAATGTGTCATGTGTTCAGTTCCAGAACCCTGATAGATCACAAAAACAATCTGATATTGAAAGGCCTTCTTAAATCTGAATTTGAAGAGGCACCATCTGGTCCGAAGACAGAAGCCAGTTCCTCCTCTTCATCATCTTCTTCTAAATCTAAAAAGCAGAGTCACTCAGTTTTGACAACTCCCACAGAACCACCTTCTAAAATGGCCAAATCTCCCATGGTGCTGACAGCCTCCTCGACACCAGGGGCCAAGATTTCCATCCATCGGTGCCATCAGCACCATCCTCTTCAGTACTAGTATCGGTGCTGACAACTTTCCCTTTGATACCAAGTGATCACTTGGTACCGAAGGACCCTCAGGTAATATTTTTACCCTGTACAACCTACTCCTCCTCAATAGATCCATTTGTGGACCATTCTCCCAGTCCTTTTTTGGAGAGATAGCCATCAAGGTCTCCATCAGCCTCCTCTATTTGGTCCACCAAGAGTTTATCAGAGTCAGATATTATGAGACTGGTGGATCAGCTCCTGACAGCAAGGGGATTACCTACATCCACGGTTCCTAGCCTTCCTAGCTCTGGAACCTTGCCTTCTTTTCTCCTATGCATATTCCTCCATTGACTCCAGCTGAAATTTCAGACTCCCTGATGCCAACCTTTCTGGCTTTGACTGTTTCAGTGCTGGCCAGAGCTCATTCTCCAACACTGATAGTTACTCTGAGCTCTACTGGAGACCTCCCAGGGTCAGGGCTTCATTATCGATTCCAGGGGGCAGGATTCGACTTCAATACTTTTGGAGCCTTCCACTCCCCTCAGTGCATCTGCATATGTAATCTAGGCTTCTATGTCTGGGGTGGCCTTCTCAGTGTGGATTGGGACCACTGTTCTGAAGGAGTCTATTTCAGTTCTGGGCTCCCTTCCCTCTACGGGGGGACCTGCATTCCAGGCTATGGAGTGGGCCTTGACCATTGCGGGACAGTCTCTGCCTTTCCTTTCGGTCCAAACATCATGTCCATCCACTCGACCGGAGCTTCCACCAGTCTATTCCCTAGGACAGAGGGCACAAAAGTCTCTGGACCAAACCTCTCAGATTATGTCGTCTTCGGAAACCTGCCTGAAGCATCCCACTGAAGAGGTAAATTCAAAGAAAAAGTGCAAGAGGAAGCATTTGGACTCCCCTGAAGAGTCCTTCACAGAAGATACTGATTTTGATGAAGGGAAAGGTTCCTCTAAGTCACCTTCTGAAGATGTTTCCTTCAGGGACATCCCTAGAAACCCTTAAAGAGAGGGCTGGTTGGACTACCATTCAACCTTCCTCAGAGGAATCGTTATATCTAGAGGCTTTTTGTGCCTGGCACTTTACCTCTTGGATTTTTCTACCTGCTGATGATCTTATTAAGTTGATTGCTCAGCAGGTTTGGAAGATACCTGATTCTATTGAGCCAATCCCCAAGAGGCCTGATCACATTCTCTTTGCCCCTAAAGATTAGCAACATTGGGCAAAGGTATTCTTTTATACACCATAGTGGTTGCAGCATCCACTAAAAAGTAACTTGCTGATGAAAGTCCTACTATCCATCCTCCTAACAAAGAGTCTAGGACAATGGATAGATTTGGAAAGCGCGTATATGCTTCATCAACCTTTGCTCTCAGGTCCTTGAACAATAGGACACATTTTACCAAGCTTCAAAGATATCTGATTAAAGAGCTTTCAGATACTCTTTCAGGAACAGTAGCTAAAGGAGTTCAAGACAAATTTGCTTCTCAGCTCGCCACCTTAGAATCAATCTCCAATTCATCCATGAGGCTAATTGCTCATGCTGCCAAAGGAATGACATGAGCAGCGGGTTCAGGTGTAGCCATCAGGAGACATGCCTAGATGTGCTTAAGTGATTTTGCAGAACCATTTAAGTCTTCTTTTGTCAATGTTCCATTTGACAGATCATCTCTGTTTGGCCCTAAAGTTAAAGAGACTCTAGCCAGATGTGAGAAAGATGGGAAGACCCTTTCTGCCATGGGCGTATTCTTTTCCACTCCTCAGTGGCCTTATTCCAGGAACCAGAGAAGTGGTAAGCTATGGTTCAAAAAGACCCAAGGACCTTTCCAGGACTCAAGTGGCACTGACTTCCCCCAGGGTAGAGGGGGGGGGAGTAATAATGGAAGATGCCATTCAAGAGGCAGAAATGGCCCACAGAATCAGGGTTCCAGATACTCTTTCTCTTGTAACTGCTATCAGGTCTCCTGAAAGGATGCCCAATTGCCTTCCTCTGGAGGCAGTCAGGGGACATTTATCCCTGCACCAATCTGCCTGGCTAGAAATAATGAAAGATAAATGGGTACAGAGGATCATTTGCAGAGGTTACAACATCCCGATTTCAGTAGAACCAGAAAGACCAAGAAGAATCCCAGATGTTCCACCCAGTGACACAGAGGAAGCAGTCTTAGAAATTCAAAAACTGCTTGACAAAAGAGTCATCCAGGCAGTTCCACAAGGCCAGAGAGGATTCGGAGTTTACTCATGATTCTTTTTAGTGCCAAAGGAAACAGGGGACTGTAGACCGATTTTGGACCTCAGTCAGTTGAACAAATCTGTTCAACAAACCAAATTCCAGATGGTCTTGGTTCAGTCTATTCTTCCGTTCTTGGAAAAAGATGATTGGATGTGCTCAGTAGATCTTCAGGATGCATATTGCCATATAAAAATGGACAAGCAATCTAGAAGATTCTCCCGCTTCTGGTTGAGAGCCAGTCACTATCAGTTCAGGACACTGCCCTTTAGTCTCACCACAGCCCCCGGGGTGTTCACCAAATGTATGGCAGTGGTAGCAGCCCATCTCAGACTGCTAAGAATCTGAATCTTTCCATATCCAGACAACTGGCTCCTTACCGCTCCCACCAGGCATCAACTCCTAAAGGCATGGGATTATACTCTTCTGTTTTGTTCCAGCTTAAGAATCACTATAAACTATGAAAAATCCCAACTAGAACCATCACAATACCTGGAATTTATTGGAGCTGTGCTCGACACAGTCACCAGCTTTGTATCACTTCCCCTAGAAAGACTCCAGAGGATCAGATCACAAGTGAGCCAGATCATTCAAAAAAAGAAAGTAGCAGCAAGACTCATCCTACAGGCTGTAGAGTCAATGCGACCCTCTGTCACTCTAGTTCCCTTGGCCAGATATCACAAGTGAATTCTTCAATGGCTTCTGGCCTCCCAGAGGTCCTTACTGAATCAACCAATGTCCCATCTGATTGTGATCACCAGTTGTTGCAAGGAAGCCCTTTCTCCCTCCTCAACCCCAGGACATAGTGACCATGGATGCAGCCCAGCTAGGGTGGGGGGAGGCATTATCTGGAAAAGACAGTCCAAGGCACTTGGTCCCAGCTAAGGCCAACTTGCATATCAATGTCCTAGAAATGAGGGTGGTGCTCTTACCATTGCAGGAATTTCAAGATACCTTTCCCTTGGGAATGACTGCAATACAAACAGACAATATGCCGGTAGTTTGGTACATCAACAAACAAGGGGGGACCAGACCTTACCCTCTTTGTCGAGAAGTGCTCAGAGTTTAGCAGTGGGCAATTTTCTCTAACCACTTTCTGATAGCAATGCACATTCCAGGGAGCTCCAACGTGATTGCGGACAAATTGAGCAGAACCATCCTCATGCCTCATGAGTGGTCTGTCAAGCCAGTGGTAACGGACAAGATGTTCCATCACTGGAGCCAACCTTGTTGCAACCTGTTTGCATCCCCTCAGAACAACAAGTGCAGCAGTTACTTTGCCCTTATCCCCCCCCCTGGGGGGAGTCACCCAGAGACGCTGTCCTTCACAATTGGTCCCCCGGTCTATTGTACACCTTTCCTCTGATTCCACTGATATGTCATTTTCTAAAGAAATCTAGCAGGTTGAAGAACAGAATAATTCTCATTGCCCCATTCTGGCTGTGGCATGTCTGGTTTTGCTTCCTATGGCCTCATCTCCTTCGGAAACCGTAGATATTGGACCCAGCTCCAGACCTATTGTCCCACCCAGAGGGACTGGTTCATCTGAATCTACAACATTTCAAGCTCACTGCATGGCTTCTCCAGTTCCCATGATTGTCAGGCATCCCTCCCTCACCTCTTTGGTCCAATCCATCATTCTAGCCCACCACAAACCTTCCATTAGAAAATTGTACCATAACAAGTGGCTAAAGTGTACTAAGTGGTCGCTAGACTGTAATCTTGACCCATATTCAGCACCTGTTGACAAAGTTTTATAATTCTTAGTCTTACTCTATGACTCTGGCTCATCAGCCTCTATCATTCGGGGGCATCTTGCTACGATGTGTAACCTCCATATTTGCTTCAACAGTTCATCACTTATGTCACATAAACTTTGCAAAGCCTTTTTGAAAGGAAGTTTAATGCTCAGACCTCCATATAAAGAACCCCATGGGATTTGAATTTGGTACTTCAGTCTCTTATTTCTCTCCCTTTTGAACCTTCAGCAACTTGTGACTTAAAATTCTTGTCCTGGAAATCCTTATTTTAATAGCTATCACTTCTGCCAAGAGAATATCAGATACAACCCTTGTCCTGTAAACCCCCCTAGTTGATATTTCATAAGGACAGGGTCTCTCTCCGGACAAATCCCTCCTTCCTGCCAACGGTTGTTTCCGAGTCAAATATCAGTCAGACCTTACATATACCAGTCTTTTTTCCGAAATTTTCCAGTAAAGGGGAATATTGTCTACATTTACTAGATGTACACAGGCAATTATGTTTCTACAGTCACAGAACAAAGGATGTTATAAAATCCTACCAACTATTTATTGCCTGTTCTTCCGTCTCTTTAGACAGTCCAGTGTCTAAAGTTACCCTGGTAAAAAGGGTTAAGGACTGTATCATCTTTGTTTACAACAAAAAGGGACTCCACCCACCAGGTCCTGTAAAAGCACATTCAACAAGAGTTATAGCAGCATCTGCAGTTTTTCATGCCAGAGCTTCTTTAGATGATATTGTGCAGCAACATGGGCATCTCCTCATACTTTTATTACGCGTTACAAACTGGACCTGGTTTCTAGGGGACATGCACCATTCAGCTCGATGGTGGTCAGAAATATTCTTCCATGAGACCCCCCCAAGATTCAGGTAGTTATGGACTCTGTCCCACAGTCAAGATTATGTGAAGAAGTTATGTTTTACCATAACATTCCATCTGTGTTATCAATCTCCACTAATCCTTGACATTCCCTCCCTTCTTCCCCCGGCCTTTAGAACTCTTGGTGGTTTGAATATTCCCAAAGACTGACTTCATAATAAGGACACAGATATGGTCTCTTATCTATTATTTCTTGTATGTTACTATAGTTTGCAAACTTGATCTGAGTTAATGTGGTGAGGAGCATTGTGGGTAGAGCTTAGCTCCAGAGTTTTTGGAAAGCGCGAGCTAGAATAACAGCCAAGTCAGTTCCGAGGCTCGGAACCGAGCCCACAGTCAAAGATTAGTGAGGATTGACAACACAGATGGAACTTTATGGCAAGGCATAACTTCTTATTTGTGATTATCCTCGCTTCAGATGCTAATTGTAATTTGTGTTCCACTTTGATCTTCCTTACTAACTTCAGATGCTCCTGATCTTTTTGATATGGTCTTTAATGTTGGTTGATTTTGATTTATTATAGGCCTTAATTCATTTTTTTTTATTTTGTTGTAGAAGTTATTAATGCTGGTATTCTACCAAGGTGGTTTAGTTTTGTGTTCCCTAATATATTTGTTTATGCTTCGAAACACTTGATTTATGGAATTTTTTAGACTACAGTTAAATTAATTGTCATAAGTGACAGCTGAGGCTATTTGGGGCTGGAAATCTTGCAGCCAAAGTTTGAGAGCTCATCATATAATTTTATTGAGTTGGTCTTTTAATTCAAAGGTGTTCATTGTGGTGGGCTTAGATGCCCTAAAGGAGATTATTGATTTGTGATCAGATCTGATAAGGGTACTATCAGAGGAGAGCAAGTAGCATGATGATGGTGGAGATGATGTCAAGAATATTTTGATCTCTCGTGAAGTCGTGTAGTGGTTAATTATTTGCACATGGGACTTAGCAGATACCAAGTCTAGGAATCTTTCGGAGTATCCACTCTTTGTGGTATAGGTGCTTCATTTGATCAATGGATTGTTGCAGTCATCAATCAAAAATGTGTTTTTATATATGGGTAGTTCAGTGAGCACATCTAGCAATTTTTCATGATCCCCAAGGAACACAGATGGTGACCTATGAATTGGTGGTGAGTTAAAATCTGCAAGAAAGGTAGAGCAGTATTGCTGGAAGCAAATTCATTCTCAAGTCTTGGTGAGAATCTTCATGTGGTGGACTCTGTTTTCAAAAATTCTAAATAAGACACTGATATATAGACTATATTTTATATATCTTGGAGAAAGGTAGGTTAAAAAATAAAAAAAACACAGCTGGGTGCATAGGTCCCAGGATAAAAATAGTTTCCAGTCCTGGTGTATCCATTGATGCCAGGAATGGAAAAAAAAGACATAGTAGAAACCCCAGGAAACAGAAACATTCCAAAATAGGGTTAGGTGAGGCTCAGGGAGAAGATGCCCCCCTTCTCTAGTGAAAGGAAGTAGTAGTCCACAAAAAAAAAATACAAAAATGGACAGGCCAAAAAAGAGCCATAAAGATTTCAAAGTGATTATTGCAGATAAGGAAGACATTATGCATTCTAACTACTACACAAGAAGTGCAGAATTTCCAGCTGGAGGATATTCTGAAAGATTAAATGAAAAATTAAAGGAAAGAAAAATACTTGTAAAAGAAAAACTGTCAAAAGTTTCAAATAAAAAAACGATATTTATTAACAGAACAGGCCAACAAAAAACATTGCATAGAAAAAGAAACTTTGGGCTGCTTGGAAAAAGAAGCGATGGGGGAAGTGCAAAAATATAGTGAAGAAAACACAGTGATTATTTAAAGTTATAAAAAAGAAATGTGGACATGGGACAGAAAAGGAGATATGATATGGTTCAGTATTTATGCAAAGGGGAATGCCAAATTAAGCAATACAAAAAAGCATCTCCAGAAATATTTGAAGAGAAATACAGGCAAAAGCACCCAGATATGGAAAATTTCAAAATAAAAAAAAAAGAAAGAAAACAAAGGGAGACTGGAGAAAACAGGATTAGTAGGGTAGAAGTTAAGAAAATAGAAAAATAAGTTAGGGATTATTTACAAGATAAAGGATTTAATGTGGAGAATCCAAACAGGCGATATTGCAGCATGATGGAGCAGTGAGTCCCCAGATTAAGAAAAGCAGGTAGAACAGGGAGCATCTGAAGTAGATTTGCAACATGATGATGCTCCAGAGTCTTATGTAGGAGACCAGCATGAAAGTCTAGCTGAAGGTGCACAGCAAGGGAAGGAGCAGGAAACAGTGGCAAATCTGACATGTAATTTTGTGGAGTGATGGATTAATGGCTTTCCATATGGAGGAGCAGTAGATTAAGGAGGGTTCATCTGAACAGGATGTGTCACAGGAAGATGTTCTGGAACTTTCAGTAGAATACGCACACAAAACAGAGAATAGAGATCCTCTCAGTGCAGAGGAAAATAATCTAAGGGAAGACCTGCTTGATTTAATAGAGATCGATAGACACATTAAGATAGATGAAAGAAGTAAATTACAGAAAGTAAATATGACCCAAAATGTTAAAAGATTGGTAAAACAGATGAACTCAGAAATCAGGACTATGAAGAGAAATTTATGTGATGTAACACAAATAAATATTATATATTACTGTGCAGCTGAATTAATAATGGATAAAATGTTACTACAAAAACACAGAGTACCAAAGGAAAGGAAGGAACGTTTAAAATGCCACCATGGTAGCATTGAATAATGAAAACTATAAAGCAACTAGCATAAGAAGTATCTCTGTCAGAAGAATATAAAAATGGAAAAGTTCATCAAAAATACTTAGAAACATAGATGTGGTAAAAGCAATGCACAGTATCAAAACAGAACAGAATTTATCTTATATTATTGGTATTAATAAACTAAAATATCAACACAGGCAGAAAAACTTAGAAAGCATGCAGATAAATATAAACAAAAAGTACAAAATAAGTAATTCATTCATGGCCCAAAACATTTTTATACAGAACTGGGAAACAAAGTAAAAGCATCAGAAACACCACCAAAAATGAAGAAATAGGCCAATTTTTTGTGAGGCATTTGTAAAGACCCTGTTGAACATAACAAAAGTGCTGAATGGGTAGAATTGAAAGAAACAGTAAGGCATTCTAATGTAGAGGATATGAAATGGTATGAAGAAATAGCCAGAGAAACTGAGACAAATTTAAGAAAAGATTCTAAATGGAAAGCCCCAGGCCCAGTACCTAACTTCTGGCTGAAAGTATTAACATATTTGCACAAAGATTTAACCCTGAGTAAGAATTAATTATATGCACTTCTTAAACAAACAAAAACCTGATTAACAATATAAAAAATTATATTGCTCCTTAAGAATGAACCTGCAAGCCATTCTGAGAACAATATACCAGTAATTTGCTTTCCAGCAATATACAAACATATATTGGAATTGATGCAGATACAGTGTATAGTAATTTAGAAAAAAATTCTGTTTAAGAACAGAACAAAAAGGTAACAAAAGAAAGTCATTTGAAACAAAGGATCATTTGTTGCTAGGTATAGACGTAATAGAGGAATGTAAAAAGGGGAAGAATTTAGGTATGGTATGGCTAGATTACAGAAAAAGCAAAGGGCAAATTATTATTCCAAAATATAAAAATTTGAAGGGAGATATTCCAGCATGATTCTTTGTCATGGCTGCTGTTTTGTCTTGTCCTTAAGCTCTTTACTTAAAAAAAAATGGGCTATGGTTACAAATTGGCTTCCAGAAATCAACCTTGTTTAAAGACTTTTCATCAACTTTTTGTGGATGACATAAAATGTTATAGTCTATCAGATGAAGAGTTTAAAGCACAACTACAAATGGTTAAAACTGTCTCAGATGATATAAGAAGGACATATGGTCTTGATAAAAGTGCAAAAGCAACATTTAAAACAGGAAAGTTGCAGCACCAAGAAAATCTCAACCTGGGACAGACATATGATATAAAGGACTTGAGCAGGAGGGAGTATATAAATATTTGGGAAAAGATGAAGGATTGACAAATGTGAGTAAAGCTAGGTAAGGAATACTTCAGAAGACTAAGACTAATACTGAAAACTGCCATGACATCTAGGCATAAAGCACATGCTATAAATCAGTTTGTTGTTCCCATTCTAACGTACCATTTTGGAGTGATGGACTGTCCCCCAAAATATTGAAACAACTGCACATGAAAACAAGAAAAATTCTTTGTGCTTTTCAAACTATATATAAAAATTAGTGTATACCAAGATTATTTACTTCTTACTCTGATGGATGTATGGCCCTACTCAAAACTGATTACATATATAGATCTGTAGTTATGGGATTGCATACATTTTTTGCTGACCTCATCAGATGCAAACATAGTTAAAGTTTTAAAGCATGAGGTGAAGAAGTCTAAGATGGCATCTTTACATAGTTTAGCAGAAGCATTTCAGTATTAAGCAGAAATGGAAATCAAACCAGAAGTAGACAATAATCACATAGAAACTGAATGTATCACAAAACAAAAGAAAAAATATAAGGCAGAGGATCTTATGAGAAGGAAAGAAAATTGGAAAAGCCATAAATATAGTGACAAGCATAGAGATCTCTTGGAAGAACCTTATCTTGATCAAGATTTGATGCAGGAATGGTTAAGGAGAGGTGAACTGAAACCAAAAGATGAAAGGCTAATAATGGTGTCTCAGTATAATGGACTATATACACATTGGTTTACAAAGTCCATTCAAAGAGTGATTGTGTAAAACAGAACTGGAAACAGTCACACTCCTTGTTGCTGGGTGTAACGCACTCATGGCAAAGGGCCTGTATACTGAAAAGCACAATAATGTGGCAAGACAGTTGCACTGGGGATTATGCAAATACTACAATATAAAAGTAGTTGGGAAGCACCGGAAACATGAACCACAAACCATTATAGAGAATGATGAAGTTTATATAACATGGAATCATCCATCATAGCAGTTCAAAAATAGATGCCAGAAAACCAGATATCCATGAAAAAAGAAAAAAATTGCAATGATAATTGCAAAGTCATAAAATACCAGGATTTCCTAGCAGAAATGAGAACAATGTGGAAGAAAGATACCCAAACAGCTTTGAAAATAGTACCTGGAATGAATTATAGAAGTAGGCAATTCTAGGCACATTATGGATACTGAGAAGAGCACTCTTGGCTAACATCAAAGACTGAAACAATGCTAATTTCATGAAGTCTAATCATACCCTGACTTAGGAATGGGGTCCACTCCTGTCATGGTTTTAGAAGCCCAAAATGCTTGGAGAAATTAAATAGGCAGAAAGAGAATTGATAATTTGTATTGTCTAATGGTAATTTGAAATTTAGTTATTTCTGTTTGTGGGTCATTATGAACCTGCCTTACATAACTGGGTTTCTGATAAATACTGATGCTCTTTCACAGTTTTTGACAGATATGATATGTGCTAAAATCCAAAAAAAGGAGT
The DNA here is from genome assembly GCF_019279795.1 of Protopterus annectens. Lineage (NCBI taxonomy): Eukaryota > Metazoa > Chordata > Ceratodontiformes > Protopteridae > Protopterus > Protopterus annectens. The sequence goes on from NC_056725.1 coordinate 1,959,550,560, forward strand.
ATTGTCTTTATAGTGGATCATTGTCTTTGTTAAAACACAGGTATGGATGCGTTGATATTGTGGGAACTTCTTGAGATCCAGCAATTTATTGTTAAGACATCTGGCATTGACAAAGCAACCTTCATGTGGTTCAGAATGAAATTACTGCAAGTAATTTTTTTTTTTTGCTATGTTTGATTGTCTAGAAGGTGGCATTTGCATAAGAGGCACTATGACGGCTTTGCCCAGTATACAGAGTCCATGGAATGAAAGGTGTAGGTGAGCCTTGGAGAAGCAGCTTGGTCTGTTAATCATCTCATTCCAGGGTGAGACATAATGGACCTGCATCTGCATAGAACAACACCAGCTACTTAGCCAATTGTTTTTATTTAATGTATTTTTAGTTTTAATAACTGAGTTAGATCTTTGGGACTTTTTTTCAGGCATAACCAGGGCTATGTAGGCAGTCATTTTAGGAAATAGAGTAAAATGTCAATACATGGCAGAACTTTTACAGTGACAGACTGATACAATTAAGAATAATCAAAAAGTACAAGAAGATTAAAATAAAGTTTGTTTAAAAAGGTCCAAACAGTGTTAAAACAAAGAGGTCACAACTAACTTGATTATATTTCACTAGAAAAAGATAATGTATAGCGCTGAGTGGTATTAGTACAAAAAATAAGAATTAGTAGTAGAGAGGTAGGAGATATAAGTCTAAGTATGTTTTTAGTATCAGTTAAGTAAACTAAAGGCAGAAAGGTTGATCATCAAGTTGGTTTGTGGTGTCCTTATATAAGTAATGCGTTTGTAGTCTATAGAAAAGGTGGGAAAGTAAGGAGGAATGTAGGCCATGGGATGTACTGTAGGAGGTTGATAGAATGGAGTAGGAGGTGGTTATTAGTGTATATACATGTTTACATAGTTGTTTCACATGACTGTTTTTCATCTAAGTGACTTCTATAAGATAAGAGATGTTGGTACTGCTGCATGGTGCGACTGAGAGTGACATGATAGTTGACCTGATGTATTAAAGCAATGATATTGTATACTTTGAGGTAATCTTTAAATTATTTCCTTAAGGACTGAGTAGTGTTACACAATCTGATATGCTGAAGAATGGAGTTCCGTTTTACAGGAGTATGTTTAGAAAAAGATTTTTCTGCAACTAAAATGGCAAAGGCAGGTCTGACTATGAGGTTATTATCAGTGTTTCTCATGTTGTATATCATTTTTCAAAAGCATATTTTTTAGTGGGATACAGTAATTGTTACTGATTAGCTTAAATGTAAGGGTACTAAAAATAACAGTTACCAATGCATGCACTGGGAGACAATTAGCTTTTGAGATAGTATGCCAACTGTGCTCATTGTAGGGGCTAAGGTAGACAAATCTGATAATTTTATTTTCTGTATACTGCAGCACATTTAGGTTTTGTTCTGATTGTGTGGCAGTTACTGGAAGGGAGTGCTCTAACTGAGGAAGCATTTTACTGATTGCTATGGCATCCTTTGGTAGCAGATTCAAGATTAAGTACACTATACTTAGGTAGGAAATGCACTTTATGCGACTGACCTCCAACATGTGTCAGGAAAGTTAACATTGGCTTTATAGTTATCCAAAGAATTTCTGTAATGAGATGACTAGAACTGGGTAACACTGTTAGTAGACCTATGTGCTATTCTTTTTTGGTTCCAAACAAAATAACTGTTGGTTTATTTTTGTTAAGTGTGTATTTATTAGTAACCCATTCCATATGCTTTTAAAATCAGCCTTTAAGGCATTATTTAATTCAATTGAGGAAGACTCTACTCTGGAGATGACTACGTCATCAACATAAATCAGGCAATTAAGAATGTAGCAGTGCCAAAGAAGGGCATCGATAAAGAGGAAGAATATCACTAAAATAGAACAAAATCTTGGGAAATGACTGCATGGGATGATTTAGAGTAGGTTTGATTTGAGTTTGACATGATAGTAAAGGTTTTATTGACCAGTTGTTGGTAAACCTGGAGAATACTTCACCAGAGAATCCACAGAATTTGAGTTTTTAAATCACAATGTTGCATTCTACATATCCAAAGGCTCTTTTCAGGTCTGTGAATACAGCTCCTGTGATTTTACCATTTACCTTATTAGAATAGATGTAAATATGAAATTTGTGAGTGAAAAGATGGCTGTTGGATTTGAAACTGAGCTGCCTACCTGAGCAGATGTCATACTCAGAGACACTGTAGTGCTAGAGGAGGCACATGTCCCTCCTGTGTAAACCCTCCTGAGCGCCCCAGTATATATAATGCAGGTTGCTCATCAAAAACTTGCTCTTTCCATTTTCAGATCACACAAGAGCAGAAGTGCTTGCATCATGACAACCACACAGTAAGACTACTTTGTAAGGGGTTGATAGGAAAAGTTTTGAAATGGAGGAAGGTAGGGTGCATGTGTGTGTGTGTGTGTGTGTGTGTGTGTGTGTGTGTGTGTGTGTGTGTGTGTGTGTGTGTGCATGAAATGTCCCAATCAAGAGTTATCTTTTAGCTCAAACTGTTAAGGGACTTGCTCAGAGTCACACAGTAGGCAAAAGGAGGCAGAAAAATTCAAACCTTGCATCCTTCACTACAGGAAGCACATGAAGAGCTTGGGGTGGCAGCATCTATCAGGCCTCTATTATTTTATTTCTTTTGATAAATCACTAAGTGACTTTCATAGTTCTCATTGTTAAGAAAATGCATCCATGAAACACCTGTCATTATTCTGTTAACCTTTTAAGTGAATTAAAGTTGTCTGACACTTCTGGCTGTGAGCTGTCAATGAACTGCTTTCTGAAGCCAAAAGTACATGATTTGAATCCATCCAGCTCTATTTGCCTGGGTGGAGTCAATGAACTGCTTTCTGAAGCCAAATGTACAATATTTGAATCCACCCAGCTCTGTTTGCCTGGGTTTGAATACATATAACTCTATCTACATGGTTATCAAATAGAAAAAAATATAATTTATAACTTGTCTCTCTTTTGGAGTCTTTACCCCCTCCCCCCAATTATGTTTAGCTTTGTCCAGAATCCTTGAACAAAGAAAGTAAGAATTATTGTGGTCTGTTCCTTGCAGAATTTGTAGTTTTCTGGCAAATTGTCATAGATTACACTCACTAAATAATGGCAGACATATGAGTTTCAGACTTTGTGCCTTTAGAAAATGTTTGCTAATGCAACTTCCTAAGTATATAAAAGAAGGATTCCTGATAGTTGGGTTTTTATCTATGATTTTTGAGTTAAGAGGATGGGAGGGCATGAGGGGTGCAATGGGATGCACTAAACGGCTCTCAGTAGTGAGTAGAAATACACCGACAAACAACTGGTTCTGGAGCCATGTACTAAAATTAAATGCCAAGAAATGCATAATAGTGTCCTTTGGAAAGTCATCCACCCATGGTAACTATCATATAGACAACATCCCCCTAAGTGTTGACCCAGTAGTCAGGGACCAGGGGGGCACACACAGACAGTAATCTAGCCTTTAACTATCACATTTCTATGGTAGTGAGAAAATCATTCTATTTTGTGCAACTTATAAACAAAGGTATGGCATCTAGGTCCAAGAAGGTCATTGTTCTACTGTATGTGGCATTCAACAGACCTATCATTTAGTACAGTGCTCCCTTTTGGTATGTACCTAACCAGACATATCCAACAACTGGAATGTCCACAGAGGTTCCTCACTAAAAGAATGCAAATGCAAGTAACATGTTCCATGCAGACTGCCTGAAGGCCCTATCCCTGTAGTCTGTCCCCTACAGGCTCTTGAGGGGAGAGCAATGCCTGGCATGCAAGGCGTTGTCAGACCCCACACTGATGGACCTCCTGAATATCCACAAAATAAACAGCACCAGAATTACCTGTTCTAAAGACTTAAACCTTACCTGTGATATAAATAGGACATGCTGGAGAGACAGGCATTTATCCCAGAGACTACCCTTCTCTGCAACAGGCTCCCCATCCATGTGAAGCAGAGTTCCTCCCTAACCCAGTTCAAGTGTAACTTGGACAGTTGGATGGGGAACAGGAAATTCATCCCAGATTTGGCACCTGTGTCTCTAATGAACAGAGACAAGCCTGTAAATGATTCATTTCCCAGGAGGACCTGCTTGTAAATGTTTCACGTCCCAAGCCCCCTTTTACACTTATCAATAGTACCAGAACTTATTAGAGATTTGGGATGCATGGCTAGGCTTAAAAAGACTCTTGTGGTTGTTAGCCAACTGTATTTTATGGTAATTGGATAAAGATAGCCAAGTAATCGAGAATTGTTATAACTGTGTGTGTGTTTGTGTGTGTGTATGTGTGTGTGTGTGTGTGTGTGTGGGGGGGGGATCTGGTCCATTACTTTACCTAGGAAGCCATTTGGCCATGAGCCAGTTATGCTCTTATTGTTTAGATAGTGCATATAATTATTTAACTTTATACATATGATATTTTTGTTTTTACGCGTTTTAAAAAACATTAAGGGGCACCCCAGGAGCACAGCGTATTTAACCGCCTTACTCAAAGTCACCCAGTATGCCAGTGGCAGTAGAAAGAATAAATCTCTGTGTCCTTGGCTGCAGGAAGCAAGTCACAAAGAGTTTATAGCTGTAATAGTTTGCACTAGCTGCCAGACCTTCACTTTTGTTTTAATTTTCTGATATATTACTGAAGGTTAAATGACATTAAACTTTATAGTCAGTCAAAAATTCCAGTTATTATATTTTCATAAGTTTTTGTTGTTCAGATTTTCAGAAAATGCATGTTGATGCACAACATATTGTTCTGTTAAACTTTTAAGTGAATTGGTGTAGTTTGCCTCTTATCTGTCTCCCATTTTGCAAAACATCACCGATTTTGTCTTATAGTTATACACAGTCACTCATTAACATCTTTATTTCTGGTAAATCACTGAGTATTACTGTCAGTTAGGAGTGCCAGTCACTGCAGTTTTATAGTTTTTATTGTGAGAGAATGAATGAAAATTAAACATTTAATGTTCTGTTAACATTCTAAGTGACTTGGGGTTGTGTGGCACTCCTGTTAAACTGCTTCTTGTAGTCCAAGGTACAGGATTTGAATATTTTTGTCTCAATTTGCCTACTTTGTGAATTTGTGCAAGTCATTTAACCAGACAATTCTCCCAGCTCACCCCTGATAAGGGTAATTTTGCTCATCAGGTTTACTCCGTTAACAAACACATAAAATAATATTTAAAAATTGTTGCTTTTATACCCAATTGTTTTTGGTTTTGTCCAGAATTCTTGAGTAAAAAAACTAAGAAGTAGTTTAGTTTATTCCTTGTAAAATTTGTGGCTTCTGGCAAATTGTTGCAGATTGCAGTCACAAAATAATGGCAGACATGTGAGTTTCAGATTTTGTATCCTCCAGAATATTTCATTCATTTGATCTCAAGCAAATATCTGAGGTGTAAGCTTTTACAACTGGTTGTAATTGTGTATGTGTATGCGTGTGCACAAACTTGTGTATCAAAAATTAAACTAGTAGCAATGTAAAGCGTAGAATTAAGTAATAATAACTGAGATGAAGAAAAATGCTAAAGTTGTTTGTCATTGAGAATCTGTAACTAGAGATACTAAGAGAGAATATGAGAATAATTTGCTTATTTTTTGTGTCGGGACCTTGGACTGTTTCAACTTACTCTGCAGTCTCTAATGTTTGAAGAGATGGGTGTGTGGTAAAAATATATATTACAACTACTGTATATCTGTTTTGTCATGTAGATAGTGTAAAAGAAAAAAAATATTTTAAAACCAAGTGACTGCTCTGGCAAGCAGTGAGAGACTGTGTGCATCAAAGAACTTTCTATAAGTATAAAGTTCATAGTTTAACTGTGGTGTGAGCTTCCCTCCTTGTTCTTAGTAAATGTATCATGCTTTACTCATCTACTGGATGTTGTGCAAGCTAATGTAGTATTCCAAATTTTGAAGATAGAATGTTGACTATGGTTCTAGTTTCTTTAATTCTTTTGCTTGTTAGTGTTATGGATGGTATGGCATGCTCTTACCTTATTGCTTGATTGCATAATGCTGATTAGAGTTGATTGTGTTTTTTTTTGGATGGGGGGCATTGCTTGACTTGCCCATCAGGGACCTTGGACCTTTGCAGCTTGAGTTGTTTCTCTTCTCTAATGAAATTTGAACTGACTATCTGGTAAAACCTGTATGAAACAACATTTTAGCCATGATGTGAGCTCCTTCCATGCCTAGTGGTGAGTAAATATTGTTTCAACTTATAAGAGGTAGTAGTGTTCCATATTTTGAAGATAGTTTACGTTGACTGCAGTTTCTTTAACTGATTTGCTTGTTGAGATTATATATGTTATACTAATGGAAAACCATACTAGTGTGTCTGAAAATGAAGATGCCCCAGCTTAAGAATTTAAGGATATGAAAATGTATTTATCTCAGCCATTAAACTACAAATGCTTAAAGTCTTCAGCTAAGACTTGTTCATAGACAGTTATAATAAAATAAAAAAAATTATAACTGTATCATTCAAAAGCTAATATATCCAAAGAATCCTGGTATGGTTATCATGACCAGGCATTCCCTTATGAGTGGTACCTATACCCGTCAACTGTCCCTAGTTTTGCAGAATGTCTCTGATTTTGCTTTACATGTTTGTCCTGTTCCTAATAACATATCCGATGTTGTAAATCTTTGTTTATTCATTACAAATAGGACTTTGGTTCCATCCTCAGAACCGATACGACCATTTCCAAGCTTTTGCCAGCCAAAAATGCTCAGCTAAGACCTACCCATAATGCCCCTCTCCTAGTTACTCCAGGTCTCACTTGTCGCGTTCCTAGTCAGACGTGCTAGTCATCTCTCTCAAAGCTAAGTAGAAAATTGTCATTTTTAAGATAGTTTCTCCTCAAAAAAATTTTTTTTAGTCATTTTAGCCTTTTCTCACTGTCGCCTATAACCTAATTCTATTCCCTTCCCTTTGCCTTGGTAATTTAATTTCTACTATTATTGGTACTGTACCTCTATCCTGCCTTTGATAGGCCCTTCCTTACCACTTGTGGTATGTTTTAAATACCATTGTTGGTATTCTCTCACCTTTTTCTCTCCCTTATTTTGTTTTTTCTATAGGATAGCCTTGTTGCCTTACTATGTCAGACAAAAGCTAAGTTGGGGTTTAAACAGTGTGACAAGTGTGGGCGTAAGATGCCCAACTTGGATGCACACGCTCTTTGTGTCTACTGTTTGGACGTGGATCATATTAAAGCTGACTGTGACATTTGTGCTAGTTTTAGTAATCGTACACTAGCAGAATGTAAAAATAAGTTTATTGTAAAAGGTTTAATCAAGACGCCTTTTTCAGAGGCTCTATCTGGGTTGGAGGTCTCATCCCCTCCAAAGACAAAAAAATAAGGAAAAATGGAGTCACTCAGTTCCTGCATCTCTGTCAGTTATGGAACCAAGTTGGCTCTGTGCTTCGCCAGCGCCCTCGGCACAGACCTCTTCGGCACCAGGCTGTGTATCTTCTCCCTCAGTGCCATCCATGATATTCACCCCTATTTTGGTTCCAACCTCGGCACCATTGACTTTGGTGCGATCCTTGCATCCAACATTGGCTCCTATGACTGTACCTGCTTTGGTACCATCTCTGGCTCCATCGGCTCCAAAACTTGAATATTTGCCATGGAAAAGATACTCTCCAACTTATGACTCTTTTTTGGGGCAGAGGTTTAGCCCCTTTCTAGAAAGACCTGATTCTCCTTCAGCAGCCAACCCCCTATTTTGGGACCCCAGGCATGGGAGTTGCAAGACCCCCCCCTTTGAAGGGAACCCCTTCTCCAGAATCCTCCTCAGAAGATCCCACTGGGGAGCCACCCTGGAAGAAATGGTGCAGGAGGAAGCACTTTGATTCCCCGGAGGAATTTATCACCAAAGACACTGATTGTGATGAGGGGGAAGGGTCCCCACAGTCTTCCCCAGATGACGTCTCATTCAGAGACATTCTTGAAATCCTCAAGCAGCGGCGAGACTGGAAGTCCTCTAACCCTTCTTCTGAGGAATCGGTGCTCTTGCAGGCCTTCCGTGCCCGGCCATCTTCCTGGGTAACCCCACCGGCAGATGACTTTGTTAAGCTTATTGTGCAGCATACCTGGAAAGCCCTGGACAATGTAGAATCTGTCCCCCGGAGGCCAGACAAAATTTTATCTACACCTGAAGACCAGCCCCACTGGTCCAAGCAGTTGACAGTTGATTCTATGGTTGTGGTGGTGGCCACCAAGAGGGAACTGGCAGAAAGATAGTTCCACTGTTCATCCTCCAAACAGGGAGTCCTGGACAATGGATAGACTAAGGAAGCAGACCTATGCTTCAGCAACCTTCACCATTCCATCGCTGAACTATCTGGCACACTTTACTTGCCTCCAAAGAGACCTAATTTCCAAAATGTCTTCCTCTTTGTTGGGGGTACTGCCTGATGAGGTGCATGACACTGTCGCCTCGCAGCTAGCTACCCTTGAGTCCATCTTGAACTCCTCGATGTGTTTGATATCTCACACCACCGAGGAGGTAGCTCGAGCTGCCGCATCAGGCATTGTCATGAGAAATAATGCCTGGATGTGGTTGTATGTCTTTGCAGACCCCTTTAAATCTTTCTTCATCAGTGCACCTGTCGACAAATCTGCACTTTTTGGACTGGACCCAAAGTACGAGACACACATGCACAAAGTGAGAAAGATGGAAAGACCTTGTCTGCTGTGGGCATATGCTTTTCCAACCCCCAGAGATCCTACTCCAGGAACCAGAAGGGAGGAAAAATGTTGTTCAAGAAATCCCAAGGATCTTTTCCTGACACTCGTGGTGAACAATCCCCCCGGGGCAGAGGGGCAAACTCATCTGGAAGACGCCCCTTTCTGGGTACAGGGGGTCCACGTAACCAGGGCACTAAAGATTCTTTCTACAGCAGACCCTACCAGCGCTCCTGAGCAGTGGCCCGATTGCTTTCCACTGGAAGCAGTCGGGGGTCATTTTTCTCTGCACCTACCAGCCTGGCATCTTATTACTACTGATATTTGGGTGCAGAGAATAATATCTAGAGGCTACCAAATACCATTTGATTTAATTCCCAGACCTGTCAAACGAATCCCCAATGTACCACCCAATCAGAGGGAATTATCAGCCTTAGAAATAGAAAATCTGCTAAGAAAAAGAGTCATCCAACCAGTCTCACTAGACCAGACAGGATCCGGGTTTTACTTGAGGTTCTTTTTAGTGCCAGAAAAGACAGGGGACTGGAGACCAATCCTGGATCTCAGCCTATTGAACAAATTTATCAAACCTCAAAAATTCTGGATGGTCATGGTACATTCCATTCTTCCCTTCCTAGGCGGGAAAACTGGATGTGATCTATAGGCCTCCAGGATGCATTCTACCACATAAAGATGGATCACCACTCCCGGAGGTTTCTCCGCTTCCGGCTAGAATCCAATCACTACCAGTTCAGGGCACTGCCATTCGGTCTCTCAACAGCCCCCTGAGTGTTCACCAAATGTATGGCAGTTGTGGTAGCTCATCTTTGACTACAGGGATTTCAGGTGTTTCCGTATCTAAATGATTGGCTCCTTACCGATCGAACCAGGAATCTCCTAGTACGCAGCCTCTCTTATACTCAAGGTCTCGCTCTCCACTTGGGGATCACAATCAACAAGGACAAATCTCAAATGTCCCCATTGAAGACACTGGAGTTTATTGGAGTGGTCTTCAACACAACATCCTGTCAAGCTTCTCTCCCCCCTCACAGGCTTTCGAAAATAAGACACCAAATCCAAGACCGTCTTCCTCAGACCTATGTACTAGCATGTCTTGTACTGCAACTCTTAGGCTCCATGGTTTCTGCCATTACATGAGTACCACTGGCGAGGCTGCACATGAGAATCCTGCAGTGGCTTCTTTCTGCACAATGGTCATTTCTAACTCACCCACTCGACCACATGATATGTCTTACAGACCGTTGCAAGGAAGAAATGCTATGGTGGATGAAGCCACAAGCAAATCTTTGGTGTTGACCATTCTGTCTCCCCCAGCCCACAGCCACGGTTACCACAGATGCTTCTCTGTTAGGGTGGAGGGGCATTTCTAGGGAAATACTGTCCAAGGCACTTGGTCCCCCATGGAGGCCAATTTGCACATAAATGTCCAGGAATTGAGGAAAGTTCCCTTAGTGTTTCAAGCATTTCATGCATCCCTACCCTCTGGGACCATTGCAATTCAGTCAGACAATGTCAGTCGTCTGGTATATCAACAAGAAAGGCGGAACCAGGTCTTACCCCTGTGTTGGGAAGCCATGAGGATTTGGCACTGGTCGATAGCTTCCAGCCGCTTTCTCATAGCAACCCACATTTCCGGGAGTTCCAACCTTATTGCAGACAATCTGAGCAGGAACATCCAGATGCCTCATGAGTGGTCCCTCAACCCTTTAACAGCGGATCAGATCTTGCAATGCTGGGGCAAGCCTTGCTGCAATCTGTTTGCTTCCCCCCTAAACTACAAATGCAGAAGCTACTTCGTCCTGATCCCCCTTTAGGGGGAACCCCTGAGGGATGCTCTAATGCACGATTGGCCCGCAGGTCTTCTGTATGCCTTTCTCCCGTTTCCCCTCATTCCAAAATTTCTCCAGAAAGCTCAGAGGTTGAGAAGCAAAGTGAACCTCATTGCCCCCTACTGGCCCCATCAAGTCTGTTCCCATTTCTATGGCCTCATCTGATTTACAGCCTGTGGATCCTAGCTCATTCTCAAGACCTGTTATCTCATCCTCAGGGACTGAGTCATCCGAACCTCCACAGTCTCAAGCTCACAGCTTGGTTCCTCCACTTCCAATGATTGCCAGGCTGCCTGACATCCCATCTCCTGTTCATGAAATTCTTCTGGATTCACACAAACCTTCCACCAGGAAAGTTTATTCTAGTAAATGGACTAGGTTTTCTATTTGGGCCAAAGATCAGAACATAGATCCTTTCTCTATGTCTATTCAAAAGATCCTTCAATACCTGACAACTCTTTTACATGCAGGAGCCTCAGCATCAACGATCACTGTACATTTAGCAGCTATCGCCAATTTTCATAATGGACTTGATAATTCTTTGATTATGTCACACCGCCTATGCAAGACATTTTGAAAGGAGTATTGCACGTTAAACCTCCGGTCAAGCCTCCCTTAGAACCCTGGGACTTGACTTTGTTGCTTCAGTCTCTCACAGGTCCTCCTTTTGAGCCCTTTGATTCATGTGATTTTAAATTTTTGTCATGGAAAACCTTACTTCTAGTAGCACTTACCTCAGGAAAAGAGTATCTGAGCTACAGGCCTTGAATGTCAAGAGACCTTACTTGATCTTCCACACGGATAGGGTGTCCCTTCACACTGACCCTTCTTTCTTGCTGAAGGTCATTTATGGATTTTCCATTAACCAATCTATTGACCTGCCTGTTTTCTTTCCTCAGCATTCTAATAGAGGGGAGTACCTTTTGCACACCCTTGATGTGCATCAGCAGCTTCCTTGTTATTTGGACAGAACTAAATCTTTCAGGAAAACAGACCAATTGTTTGTGGCCTTTGCAGGGCCCAGATTGGGTAAACTTGTTTCCAAAGTGACTTTATCCTCCTGGCTTAGAAATGTCATTACTTTTATATAACAACAGAATAAGCTGTCGTTACCTTCCAGAATAAAGGCTCATTCTACCAGATCTATGATTACTTCTGTAGCATTTCATACCAGAGCCTCTATGGATGATATGTGCACAGCAGCCACTTGGGCAAGACCTCATACCTTTATCTCTCATTACAAATTGGATTTGGCCTCCAAGGGACAAGCGTCTTTTGGTTCTATGGTGCTCAGGAATATCCTTCCTTAGGGCCACCCAGGACTCAAGCAGCTGGGGACTCAGTCCTATTTGTAATGAATAAGCAAAGATTTACAACATTAGATAAAGAAGTTATGTCTTACCATAGTGTTCCATCTGTGTTGTAGATCATTGTTCATTCATTAATTCCCGCCCTCCTTCCCCCTGCCTGGACTCCTGGTGGACTTTAGGAACTCCTGGTTAGGGTATTTGCTCAGACAGAGCCTTCTACTATTTTTCTATTACTGCATCTATTATATAGGGGTGGGCAAACTCGATCTGAAGTAACTAGGAGAGGGGCATTATGGGTAGGTCTTAGCTGAGAGTTTTTGGCTGGCACGAGCTTGGAAACAGCCGTATCGGTTACAAGGAAGAAATCAAAGACATATTTGTAATGAATGAACAAAGATCTATAACACAGATGGAATGTTATGGTAAGACATAACTTCTGTTTTTGATTTTTTGGTATATTGCTCATGATTATAGTAGGTCAGTAATACCAGTCAGCATCTTATTGTTCAAAAATGCATTCTGATGCAAAACTTGTTCTATTAACATTTTAAGTGAACTGGAGTAATATTTACAATTGTTCATAATTTTATCCTCCCTATTATTTTTATTTTTGGCCAAATTCTTGACTAAATAAGTTGAGGTGTATGGTGCTACCTGAGAACATTCCAGTCTAAATTATTTATATTGGTGTTATTTTAGCAAACCAGAAACAGAGTACTAGGTGGTTCCTGTTGCTGCATTTGCTTGGTACAGTTCTTGCCTTTATCACTACTGTTTTCCTTGGAGAGAAATGAAAAAATAACATGTTTATTTGTAGTCTTAACAAGTTGAACAGGTAGAACACTCTCCTTTAATGCAAAGAGCTGAAGGTTCTATTCCTATGGCAGTTACTTGAATTGATTTTACAATACTAATACTACAGTACAAAATAAGGTGGGTGCTGCACTTCAGGGTGTGCTGCCCTTCAGATGAGATGTTAAATTGAGATCACCATCTACCTTAGTTGGTGGTAGCACAGGTAGTGGGAAATGTCCTATGACATTTATCATAAAGAGTACAAGGTACTTTATTATATTAACACTTTTCCATATTTCATTCATTATTTATACATTTATGATATTTATATTTTGTCACAATTTATACATCTTAATAAATCATTTTACATGTTTGCTTTTGTAAATACATTTAACAGCCATTTCATTCACACCACCTTTTCAACTATAACCATTTATTTATATTACATCCTCATCACCTTTCTTTCATTAGGCAGCAATTACTCACATCATCTTTTCCATAAACACCAGATAGCAATGAATAAAATTTTATCACATTTTTCAGTTTCTTTTTCTCTGTCAATCTTATAATTTCCATACAGCACATTGCCTGTATCAAAGTTTTATATACTTTCTCGTCATTAACATCCCTGAATAAAGTCCATAAAACATTTTTTACAGTCCAAAAACAATACTGTGATGCCTCCTCAGTATTACAACTATTACACATTCCTTCTGTCGTGTTATATTTCATGTTACTTTTTAATTGGAGTTTGTCCAATAATAAACACTACAGAAAATACCACTGGGTTCAAAAAAGCATTCCTTGTTGCATTCTTGTATTCACCTCCCCAAGGATCAGTGTAATAGTTTGCTTTCATTATTTTTATACTTTTTTCTGTTCCATTTCAACTTCATTAATATCAGTTTACCATGTCTTTGCTTTACTTTCATATTCCTTCTCTTCCAAACCTTTTGTTTCACTTTTCCTTTTCTTAACCCCAACTATGTACATACCTTTATATTTTTCAAATAGATTTCCTATTATTGTTTTTAGACACTTTCTAATTTCCAAAACATATTTACTGACACTAAGAAAATAACTGGATTTAATAAATTTAACCCCTCCTTTTCTTTTACATTGTAAACTATCCCTGTTGTGATTGGATTCAACCTTGTTGCCCACAAAGAAAAAAAACACTTTCCACACAGACTGGAAAAATATACACACCACCTAAATATTTCTAGTTTTCCTAAAATATATATGTTTAATGCATATTCGCTTTTTCTTAAGAACAGCTAAAACATACTCCACCAATCTGTCTACTTTCATGTTTTTTTATATCTTCTTTCCATCGTTTTATTACTATATATTCACATTTAAACATAACCCCTAGAACATCAATTTTTGATAAAACAAATTCCTAAAAAATCTTATTCTTCTGCTGAGACTTGTTTATAGAGAGTTATAATGAGATTCAGAAAATCGTAACTGTATCATTTACAGTCCACCAGTTTCACTCCACATCTCTTACTTTTTTGACTTTTCATTACTGAAACAAAATCATCTGAATAGGTTAGCATCAATAGTACCTTTATCCCTTCTGTAACTTCCCATTTACCATCCTCTAACTTTGATCTACGTTTGTATAATTGTATTTATTGCCATCAGAAGTAGCCACATGCTCAGTGGATGGCCCTTTTTCCTGCTTATACTTTTCCTACCCATCTATTCACCATCACAGACACACATGGAATTTCATAAATTGTCCTCACTATATCTTCCTTATTTTTTCTCCTATGTCATATATATTTTTTAAAAAGTTCAATATTTCCCCATGAGCAGTGCTATCAAATGCCGTAGCCACATTGCATACTGTTACTTTTTCTTCTCCTTCCTCCTTATCTATAAAATCAGCCACTTCTTTAACATCATTAGTATTTAATTTATTCTTTTCCATTAACCCCTACAACCCTTCCTCCAGTTCTTCTTTTATGCCATCCATCATTCTTTTATAAAATAAAAGTATTGTGGTCAGTGTTTCCCTAAGTAATTGGTCTCAATTTTTTAAGTCTTCATTTTCCCCCTTTTCCATATATATTTTATAATTCCCTTACAAATCTCTTCTGCTTTTATACCTTCCTACATCCATTCATTCAATATTTCCAGAAAAAACATCATTTTCATTATCATTAATCCACTTGGACCTGGTGCAGATTTTCATTACCTTCATTTATAGCATCATCTAATTCTTTCCTCTCAATTCTTTTTCCATTTCCGTCACTACCTGTTTTTTCATCTTCTTTACTTTCCATACACCCCTGTTAAATTATTCTATAGATACATTTCAACTATATCTACAAGTTCATTTTGTTTGTATATTAACTGTAATTTTCATCCTTAATTACATTTATTTGCCCTCATTATATATCAAATTTCTGAACTAAAATGGGGAAACATCGTATTCTTCTTTTATCCGTTTAAAATAATACCATTGTCTAAGTATTATTCTTTCCATTTTTCTTTACCATATTTATATGAATTATTTTATTCTTCTCAAAACTTCCCCTCCCTTTTCTCTACTGTTATTTCATACATTTGTTTTTATTATATGTAGTCTTCTTTCTTCCATTACTCTCTTTGTAATTTTAAGAATATTTTTAAAGCTTTTCTTTATATACTACCAACCACTTTGTCAAACTGCCATAAAATGGCTTCATTGTTATATGATCTTCACACAGTTTTCCACTTTCTTTAAAGACTTACCATTCCTGCATTTTTTCCTGTCACTCTTTTTAACCCCTTTCCTTCTTTTATTATATTTTCATTCTTTAATATTGCTGCCCATGTAGCCATATGATCTGAAAGCTTTGCTTCTCTAATTCCATCTTTTATTTCTTTCATGTCATCTGTAAACAGTATATAATCAATGTCTGTTTTAAGTAACTCAGTCTTATAAGTGTATTCTCTCCCTTTACCTATTCTTAACCTACCATAATTTACAACCATTTCAATGTTTTTACAGCTTGTGTTATTTTCCATTTCTTCTTTCTTAAATTGCAATTAAAGTCTTCCACCACCATAATAGACATATTTACTATCACATAATTTTGAATTTCCTCACACATTTTTTTCTTTCATTTACATTTGTGTAAACATACACTACTAGTATTCTAAACCATCTCTGCCACTTTCTTACAACAAACACTAAAACTCTCAATGACACCACCATTATATCTAATATTTTAATCTCTTGACGTTTTAGTAATACTGCAAACATGTATCACTTCCTACAATTCACACCACATTTTTCCACATCATCTCACATTCTACACTTTCCTTTTATTTGTACATCTCATATCAAGTAAACAAATTATCTTGGCATTGATTATTTCAAACCATTCAAACTCTATTATTCTTCTAACATCACTTTTCATGATGTTAACTTTTTCCCTTTTTTGTGTTTTTTCCAGTTCATTTGGCCTCCTTTTTCTCCTCCTCACCCTTCCTCCAGTAGAAATGTCCACCATTTTTCTGACTCAGAGCTCATATCTCCCTCTTCTTCTTTTTCCTCTGTTATTAAACCATACACCTGTTTTCCATCCGAATATGTTTCATATTTATTTATTAGTTTATGGACTTTATCTAGTGTATTTTTCTATATTTTACCTTGTAGTTCCTCACCCCCCCAGCATCACTCCATCCTTTTATCATTCTTTTCCACCCTTTCTTGAATAAAAACTTGTGCTTCTACCTTATTTTCCTCACTCTGTCTTTCTTCATTAATTAGTGGCAATCAAACCAAAAATGCTTATCACTTCCACATCACCTACAAAATGGTTTACAGTTTTTTTCTGGAATGTCTCAACCCCCCCCCCCCCCCACACACACACACATATTGCCCACTCCTTCTTTTTGTACAATTCTGGATTTAATGTGATTCATTCCCAAAGGAAAAAGATGTAGCACTCCCCTCCCCCATTTATTACTATTGTATTCATCCCATGTGGCAACTTGTATTTTCTGTTTTTAAAATTATATAAACTTCTTATCCCCAGTCCATACTTTTCTGACATCCAAAACTTTTTGATATCATGCACATCATATAATGGGTCCTAGTGATCACCTCACAAACAGTCCTTCAAAGAATAAGGGTGGTTTATTAACATTTGCATTCATTTTACATTCCAATAATGTAAATCAGTTATAAGCACATTCATTTTTTACATTCATACTTAGAATTGTTTACAAGTTATTAACCTAAAATAATGAAAGTAAACAATTCTATTTCTTTTGTTCTTTTTCTTTTATGTTTACCCTCTATCCCCATACCATTTATTCTACAACCACCCTCATATTTCTGGTAATAGATCATCCTTTTCCATTTTCTTGTTATATAACAAATTCTCACATTTGTTTTTTCCAATGCACCCATATTGTCAAAAACAGTAAACAGTACTTTCTTCCATTTATCGATATAACCTTTTTTATCATACTTCCCATATAATATCATATTTATATTCATATATTTAAATCCTTCCTGTTTATACTCATTTTAAACTTTTCCCTTTTTTCCTTTATGCAATCCAAAAAAAAGTTTTTGTTTCTTCTTCACTGCAGTCAACATATATTCTTTACTCTATCACCTTATATTTCATATTTACTTGTAACATGCCACATAAAATTCTCCACAAAAAATGATTCATAACCACTTTCAAACCTTTTCATCTGTCCTTTACTGACCTTTTTTCAAATCATATTATACCATGCTTTTCTTTTCCTATCAACCTCACTTCCTTTAATGTCCATAATTTCATTTTATTATCATATTCTTTTTCTTCCATTCTGTTTTTCTTTTTTTTCCTGTTTGTTTTTCAACTCATGCATTTTTATATTTTTCATATAGCATTTTAGCTATTGTTTCTTTTTGTTTTTCTTTTTTACCTTTCTCATTACCAAAAATAAATACATAGTTGTTAAGTGCAACAGTGGATTTTTTTAATGAAAACTACTTTATTCTTTTTTATTATAAACTATCTTTCTTTTCACTGGGTTCAGCCTTAAGTACCAAATGAATTTAAATAACATCTAGTAACTGTTTTTTGTATTTGAATGGGAACAATCTATATTCCTCTTAAATCTGTTATTTTTCCTAATACACAAGCATTCAATGTGTATGTATTTTTTCTGAAATTATAAAAACTTTCCCACCAAGTTGAGAATTTTTTATTTGTTCAAGTATTTCTCTCTATTGACTTATTACATTTTCATACTTAGCACATTTCACTCCCAAAATCTTTATTTCCTTTCTTGTAAATATATTTCATTTATTTTTATCTCACTAAATCCCTTAGAATTAATTTTAACTGCAGACTAGCTTTCTTTAACATATTTTCAACCCTTATTACAATCTCACTTATCTATCCCTTGTTTTTTGTTATTACAACTAAATAATCTGCATGTCATGCATATTGGTAATATAACATTTCCTTCCATGTCACATCTTCCCTACCTCATTTTATACATATATCTGTACTACTGCATTCAATCCTAATACACAGCACATACATAGCACATACTCATTTGGGAATCCCTCTTTTACTACTGTCTTAATACTTATTTTTCCTACACATCCAGTTATCATAACTTGTAACCATTAATTTTCATTACATTTCTTTATTGCATTAATATTTTTTCCAATGCCACATGTCTCTAAAATCTGCCACATTGTTTCATGGCTCACTTTCTCAAAGTCTTTATCTGTGTCACATGCTATCATTCTTACTTTTTTATTTTCTTTCAGTATCATCTCTACTTCCTTGACTGTATTTAACATTCTCTCACCTCTCTTCCTTTTATACCATAGATCTCTTCTCCTACTACCTTTCCAATACCATTTCTGCCTTTTTTGTAGCATTTACATAATGATTTTATAGTCAGTATTCAGTAGTTTTATAAATCTTCAGTTTTTATCTTTTCTTTAATCCTTTTTTCCATATAAATTGTCTGGCACATGTCTTCTTCCATTATACCTTCCTTCATCCATTCATGTAATATATTTTTAAACTTCTTTTGTCTTTATTCATTTCATTATAATATTCATTATTTAAACCTTCCAATCCCAGTGCTGATTCATTCTTACCTTCTTTTATCACCTTCTCTTGTTCTTCTATTGTTACTTCATTTTACTAAAAAAAAACTTTACTTTTTAGATTTTCTTTTCACTTTCCATTCTTCCTGCTCATCCATTTCCTCTTTTTCATATATTTTCTCTACAAAATTCTCTACCACCTCCATAATATCTTTTTGGCTGTATTTTATGCCTCCTTTGCCATCTAAGATAACGTCTATCTTTCCTCCTCTCATTTTTACTTATTTTCCTAAATAAGGGGAAACGTCCTCCTTTACTTTCAGAAACAAAACTGCTTGTGTAAAATCATTTGTCTTTTTTCTTTTCCATTCTTCTTGCTCATCCATTTCTTCTTTTTCATACATTTTCTCTACAACATTCTCTACCACCTCCATAATATCTTCTTGGCTATATTTTATGCCTCCTTTGCCATCTAAGATAACATCTATCTTTCCTCCTCTCATTTTTACTTCTTTTCCTAAATAAGGAGAAACTTCCTCCTTCTTTAGAACCAAACCACAGACCAGACGGCTCGAGCTTTGCAAAAAGATGACAAGTAAGTAGATGTAATTTAGCGCTTTCTTCCACTTTATTTTAAAACATGGACTTCATCAGAAAAACGGGAACTCTCCCATGTTCCCGTTTTTATACACATGACAAATATAAATATAAATTTTATTATATAGATAGTGAAGTTAGTAGTAATTTCACTACCTATTAGGTTTATATGAAGGTTAGTCAGCTCTATTTGAGTTATGAATTTTTAACACATCAGTTACTAGTGTATTTATATTTATATTTGTAATATATAATTTAAAGTTTATTTATAAATAAGTTATTATACACATGTATTTTCAAATATAGAAATTTAGAAAAAGCTTACAATTAGTATATAAACATTTGATACATAGATATTTGATATATAAAATATCAATAATGGATCCATTATTAACAAGAATGCATTTTGAGAATTTGTACATTTTATTTTTCTTTCTTCTTTATTATTGTCATTTTCATTATTATCATTACTATTTTTATTTTAATTAATTTTTTTGCTATTCATTTTTCAAATATATTGTCATATAGATAGAGTATAAAATGGTTTTAACGATGGTTATAAAACAATTTAATGAAGTTAGAATGATCCGTTTATTATGTTTTGTCACATAAAACAAGGATATTAATTTTATGTATGAGTCATTTTACATCATTTCCTGTCATGTGTATAAAAACGGGAACATGGGAGAGTTCCCGTTTTTTGATGAAGTCCATGTTTTAAAATAAAGTGGAAGAAAGCGCTAAATTACATCTACTTACTTGTCATCTTTTTGCAAAGCTCGAGCCGTCTGGTCTGTGGTTTGGTTCTGTTGTTTTCTGGCTAGTCTGGACTTAATTTTTCTACATTCCTCCTTCTTTACTTTCAGAAAAAAACTGCCTGTTTAAAATAATTTTTCTTTTTTCTTTTCATACATCTATCTATTTCCCTTATTTTGTTACTTCCTTGTTCTATCTCGCTTTTATAATTTGGTAAATTGTCTTTATAGTTCCTCTGATTTATTTTTATTCATCTTTCAGCATCTAAACATATATTTATAATTCTGCTTAATACAATACCCACAATTGTGTCCAATTTTTATAAAACAGTTTCATTGTTAAATGATCTTTCTATAATATTTATTTCTCTCATCATTCCTTCCACCCTTTTAAACTCTGAAGTTAATCTCTTTATCCATTTTCTCTACTTTATTATTCTTCTCTCTTCTCATATTCTAGCTCATAGTGCTCTATAATCTGAAAACTCTGCCATCTCTACTCTCCCTCTTACTTCTTTCATGTTTTTACAGTAAATTATATAATTAATTTCAGTCTTAAAAATTCCCCTTTTATATGTTCATTCTGTATTCTTTCCTCCTTGTAAATCTACACATTTTATTAATTTCCTTAACATCTTAATATACTGTGATATATTTTTCTTACATTGCAATCAGAATCTCCTACATCACTTTTGACATATTTACTAACACGTGTTTTTTTAAATTTCTTTAAACAATGGTTTTCTGTCATATTCATATACACCTGTGGTGCACAGTTTCTTCAAGATAGGAGAACATGGATTACAGACTGTGTGCCATTGCTGGACTAGCCACTCAATGGTGTAAAATATGGTTCTAGGTGATTCAGTCATGTTGATTAATGTCGCCAAATGGGCATGGGTATTTGCCGGTGATAAGTGGGTTGATGACTTGACGTAGTCTTATCTACACCAGTGACCCATGCTAATTGTGGGAGGAGTGTATGTGCCCTTTTTGGCCAGTGTGTGCCCACCATAAAAGCCCAGGAACCCTGGCTAAATATGCTATTGGCTGGCAGTGTCTGGTTGCCCAGCTTGGGTTACCTGAGATAGCTCTTTTGAGCAAAAGCTGGACATAACTGCCAAACACAAAGCTACACTGTCAGTGCACCTACAGGGCAGAGCTTGGAAGTGGATGACATGATGGTATAGAGGAGGCTGGACATCTTATGCAACCAAGAGACAAAATGGAAGGGCAATGCAACAAAGCCACTTGGTTTGGGATCCAGAGTCTGCTACTCAGGAGAAGGACAGGCTAGAAATGATGTGGACATTCTGGTGAGAGAGAGGCTTCAGAAGGCAGTGAGGGAGGTAATGAGAATTACTGACAGATTCATGGCAGTCAGACTCCAGTGTAATGATAGGGAAGTGTTCATAATCTCAGCCTATGCCCTACAGCAGGGTTGTGATAGTGAGGAAAAGAATGCATTCAGACATGACAGCATGCAGTTGGAAGACCTACTAGATAAAGCAGGACAACATGAACTGTTGTTGATAATGGGTGACTTGAATGCACATATCAGGACAGACAGAACAGGATATGAAGACTACTTGGATCCATGTGTATGAGGCAACAGGAATAATGAAGGAGAGGTCATTCTAGACTTCTGTGTGGCAAATGACTTGATAGTAGCCAACATATGATTCAGAAGGAGAGAAATTTACAAGATCACATACAAGAGTGGCCAACTTGCAACTCAGGTAGACCCCCTGCTAAAAAAGGGCACTGGGGTAAAATTTGTGATTGCAAAGTCATCCCCAGTGAAATTATTGGCCCACAACATAAACCACTGGTGGCTATAATCAGCTGCAAGCAGTGGTCAGAGAAGGCTCTAAGGTCAATGGAGACCAGGCTGAAGACCTAAAAGTTGCCTGGAGAGAAAGTACAACAGTTCAAGGAATTATGCAGGGCTCTATCACCCCAAAAAGAAAATGAAATAGGTGGAGTTGAAGAATGGCAGCACCTCAAAACAGCATATGTGAGGACTATAGAACAGATATGTGGCCAAGCCAAATATAGAAATAAGGTGCATAAAGAAAGCTGCTGGTGGAATGCAGAAGTCCAAAAAGCTATCAAAAGAAAGAAGAGTGCAGGAAAAAGTGGGAAATAGAAAAGACAGACCAAGCTAGGAAGGAACACTGGTTGGCTAACAAAGAGGTTAAGAAAGGAGTTGTAACTCTACCATCTTCTGGAAAGTGACTCAGTAGGTGGCACAAAAAAGCTATATCAGGTTGCAAGGCAAAGACATAAAGATAAAGAAATAGATCAGGCACCCTTCATTAGAGATGCCAACAATAACCTGCTCACCAGTCCATAGGAAATCAAAGGCAGATGAAAGGAGTACTTCCAGCAGATTCTGAATGAAGAAAACCCCACAGAAGTTGTACTACCCCAGACAGCCTACTGTGAGAGAAGAGGAAGAGCCCACCATAGAAGAAAAAAGAACAGTACTAAAGAAAATAAAGTCAGGGAAAGCAGCAGGCTTGGACAAGGTCACAGCAGATATGATAAAGTTGCTAGGTGAGATGGGGAGAAATGACTCCTGAGGGTACTCATAGCAGTGTGTAGAGAAAGGCATATCCCAGATAACTGAAGAATAAAAATGCTTGTGCCAGTGTACAAGAAAAAAGGGGACATCCACAACTGTGGACAGTACAGAGGTATCAAACTGTTGTCACAATGAATGCAAGTTCAGGAGAGAGTGATTGATAAACAGAAATGCAGATTAGTAGAAAATAAGATGGGAGATGAGCAGTTTTTGATTCAGATCAGGATGCAGCACAGCTGACCCAATGTTTACAGTGAGATGTATAGTTGAGAAAAAGCTAGAGTTGAGACAGAGTCCAATTGGGCATTCCTAGACTTGTTGAAAGCATATTAAAAAGTCACAGGAAAGCTGATTTGGGCAGTCCTGCAGTGGTTCAAACTCTCAGAAACATTGGTAGAATCCTCTTTGGCTGTTGGGGTCCCAGTAGGCAAGGAAGAGCTACTCTTGTTGGTCCTGGGAAAGGGAACTGGGAAGACTTTCCTGTTTGGTCAAAATATTGTGCCCATCCCTGGAGAAGCTGTTACTGCTATTAATAACTCTGCTGGCCACATTTCTAATATCAAAAAGAAAAAAAAAAACTAAACATAAATCTATTCCTTCTCAAATTTCCTTAGATAGGAGTAGTTTACTTGGTCTGGCTCAGGATTTAATTCAGGCTATATGAGGTGGTTTGTGGTAAAAGAAAGAGTGATACCTCTTTTCATGAAGAGATTCAAGGCGAGGAATCTGGACTGGAAGATGAAAAGACAGATACAGGGATTTCTCCTCAGTTTTCTGATTCAGACTCAGATGAGAACTCAGTTTCTGATTTTCCTTGTGGTGGTTTCTCTTTCTCTGAAACTATTTCCAGAATGTGCCAGTGTTTTCAGTGGGAGAACACTGAGGTCTCTCAGTCCCTCAGAAAATACTCTGAGCTGTTAGTGAAGGAATTTCTAGAACCTTCACCCATTCTTCCAGTTCTGTCAGCTTTGGTGATGTGTGTGTGTGTGTGTGTGTGTGTGTGTGTGTGTGTGTGTGTGTGTGTGTGTGTGTGTGTGTGTGTGTGTGTCACTGCATGTAGTTTTCATTATAGTCTGCCTGCTGCCCCTAAAAAGGTAGAAAGAATGTATAATGTTCCTCAGTCTTTTACGTTTTACACTCTTCCCAAACCTGACCCAGGAGCTGTAGATTTAGTTAATCTTACTGCTACCAAACATCCAGTTAACTCCAATCCTACTCTTTCTGACAATTATGGCAAGGTTAATGATAAGTATGGGAAAAAAAAGTGTGTGCTTCTGCAATTTTGAGTCACAAAATTTTGAATCGTCAGGCTCATATGTTAAAGATCATTCTGACTAATTGTGAAAGTTCGAGGCATGTTTTATCTGCAGTTTCTTTTTGTGAGGAAAAGTCTGCTTTAAATAATTTAGTTTCTTTCATTTTATAAGTCATAAGTATTTACAGTGTGTGTGTATATGACTTGGTTCATACTTCTGGGGCTGTGGAGTTGTGCCTGGCTGCATTCTTGAACCCTCCCAGGTGATGTGAAAAATGTGCCTGGCTGCATTCTCAGACCCTCCCAGGTGATGTGAAAAACTGAGATTTTAAATTGTCCTTTGGACAGAGATTTAGGTTATGGTTCATTTGCTGCACAGGTTATCAAAAAGTTTGATGAAAGGGCTAAGTTGATAGATGGAATCTCTTAAGATTTTTTCAGATCTCTTTTTCAAAATTTTCTAAGGGATTTTCTAACCTCTCATCCAATGTTGACAAAAAACAAAATGAGCAGTTTCAACAAAATGCAGATAAACAGACATTTAAGAAGAAATGGGAGGGGTGTTCCAAAATGAATTCAAGAAACCTCGAAAAAAAAAAAAACAAGGACAGTCCAACAAGTTGGAATAACTATTTAAAATACCTTGTCATCTCCTCCCACCCTTCCATTTCCTTTCCCTTCCAGAGAGTCTAAATCTCTGTTTTTCTCTTTGGAAAAAGATAGTCTCAGAAAAACGGGTTCTGAAAATCATTCATCAAGGTTACAGATGGCAATGGGAGGAAATCCCTCCTTTCCAGGTGGTACTTTTTCATCCACCAGACCTTTATTTCTCCCTGTCCTTCAACACATGCTATCCTAGGGAGTGATAGAACCAGGTTCACCTTCTCAGTTTGGGAACCTTTTTTATTCAAGGATCAAAAAAATGCAATATGCATAACCCAGTCCTGCACCGGAATCAAAAACCTAACTTAAAAAAAAACAAAAACAACAACAATACATTTAAAAGACGCATCTCAAGTTTGGTATCTGAAGATGAGCTACACACAGATGCATGTCATAAAAAAACATGGGACACCTCCAAAATGATTTTATATCTCTGGATTTAAGGAGTTTATGTCACTTTAAGTATATCTGCTTGTGTGGTTTTATAGTATCACACTATGAGATTTTAGTATTTAAATGGCGGTTCTTTTAAATGTTTTTGTCTGATGAAGCTTTGTAATAACAGAACAAAAACCCTTACCGTATTGTGTACTTTTGGTATTTGGATTAAACTCTTTTATTTTAATTTTGCATTTTGGAGGTGTCCCTTGGTTTTTCATGGTATGCATCTGTGTGTGGTTTAGTTTGTTTAACTTCATGGTTGGTATCTGAAGATGACCAATTTAGGGTGGAAATTGACAACTTAATAAAAATGCTTAAAATGAAATTAAAGCTGAAGTTATAGAGAAAAGAGAAAGGAACATATTTGTCCCACTAATAGGTAATACCTCTTTCACCAAGCAGGATAATAATATAAATGATAATGTTAAAAGTTATGAATAGACTATGGTATTGAAATTTGGAGCCAAGAGAAATCAAGTTAAATATTAACAAATAACTGGAAATGCATTGAATATGACAATTTGTGCATTAATGTCTTGGGTGATGGACCACAGTTTGTTTATAAGAGGCACTTTAACATCAAAGAAAAATTAGAATGGGGGAAGAATATGGGTGCTGATATTAAGATAAGTAAGGTAGTTAGGGGTATGAGAAAGTGTGATGCCTGTCCCAGTGTAAATAGACTTCTGGAGGACAGAATTTAAGGGTCAAGACCTATGGTAAAGATTTTGAGTTAAATTATAATTGTGATTGTAATTCTTCCAGGGTGGTATACATGGAATTCTGTGATTTTTGCCATTGTTATTACTTGGGAAAAACAGAAGAAAGAGGCCTGAAAAAGAGAATCTATGAATATTATTATGGTATAAGCACTTTAAATAGTAATAATGTATTATATAAATATAAATTGAAATGGCAAAATAATGAGAAATTTTATTTTTTTTATACTGGAAAAGGTTCCACTTAATCCAAGAGGTGGACCATGGGAGCTTAGACTGGAGTGCAGGGAACTCTCATGAAACATTTGGTTAAATGCCAGTGCACACCCTGGATTAAATGACGTTCATCATCTTCTTTCGGCTGTTCCCGTTAGGGGTCGCCACAGCTGATCACCTGTTTCCATTTCTTCCTGTCCTCTGCATCTTGCTCTGTCCCACCAACCACCTGCATGTCCTCTCTCACCACATCCATAAACCTTATCTTAGGCCTTCCTCTTTTCCTGTTACCTGGTAGCTTCATCCTTAGCATCTTTTTCCCAATATACTCAGCATCCCTCTTCAGCACATGTCCAAACCAACGTAATCGTGCCTCTCTGGCTTTGTCTCCAAACCTGCATGGTGTGCAGTACATGCTTATATAACTCCAACATGTAGAAATGTGGTACCACATGAAATAAATCCTACATTCTGCTGTAGTCACACTAATGCACCAGTATGGGTTGTAATACATGCTTATAGGACTACAGTGTGGTACACATGAAGGAAATCCTACATTCCACTGTAGTCACATTAATGCACCAGTATGTGTTTTAGGTCATGTTTTCTAGACACTGCAAAAGGAGTAATAGTACAAAGACTCTGCCCATTGTGCACTCCATTTTCACTGCTGCTAACATGCCCAAGGAACACCCTGCTGCTGATGCCTGACATACTGCCTGCTGTCCCTGGTTCCTTTGGTGACATTAACATTATTCCCCCCTACACCCCTGCCCCTGTTCACTTGGTTATTGAATCCATGGGCATGGTGGCTTGATGAAAGTCTGTTTTTTTTTTCTGAAACATGACAGTATGCCCTCATAGAATTTGTGACAGACTTTTGTCACCATAATAGAATTTCACTTTAGCCATTTGTCCACAACCAAATGTATTGCAGGAAAATGTCTCACCACCTAAGACCCTGAACCCAGGTTATGGACATAGCTATAGAAGGTATTGTGGTTATCTTCAGCCTATGAGGCTATCTTGACCTC
This sequence comes from Protopterus annectens, assembly GCF_019279795.1. Lineage (NCBI taxonomy): Eukaryota > Metazoa > Chordata > Ceratodontiformes > Protopteridae > Protopterus > Protopterus annectens. The sequence goes on from NC_056725.1 coordinate 1,959,577,578, forward strand.
ATAATTGGCCTTGTTGGACTTAGTCCTCTTATTTTTATGTTTAGTTTAATTAGAGAGTTTTTATCATTATTGGAGATACTCTTCTTGATTTTAGCCATTACTTGTTTTATTTTGTTACATACCCTATTACGTTTAGTATTCCACCAGTATGGTTTGTTTTTAGAATTTGTTTTGGGCTTACTTCTCGTAGGTACCACCTCTATATAGCCATTTACTGGTTGGAAGGAGTCTCTGTAAACAATTCCAGATGGGCTGCTGTGAACTTGGGGTTAGGAAGGGCACTGAATTTTAGGAAACTATCCCTTAATAGAATGTAGTTTCTTAGATGTTAAGAGTTTAAGAAGGTTTGCACAGTAGGATACAGAAATAAAAGTATTTAAGGGAGCTCCTGTAAGAGAATGGCTAGTATAATTACCAGCAGTGCACAAAAAATATAAGGATGCACTGTCCGTACAGAGATAAGAATAGATGTAGTTGAGGTCCCATGTTTAAGTCAGACAAGTAACAAAAGTATCATCTAATTAGCTAAGAGCATCAATGCTGGAGAATAACTTTGAATTGCATTTCAAAATTGTAAAATATGAGACAGAAGATAAGATATACTACACTAACCAAGAATGTCAGCACAGGTAGAAAGCAAAGAGTAGAACGGTGAAGTTTGCAACATTTACCACAATCTAAATCATACGAAAGAAATGCTGTCTTATGCCACAAATTATGACATACCAGAACTTCCATGGAACAAGGCTGTGACTAATTTGTTTCAGTTCTGATCTGTATTATTGTTTAAATTTCTAGAAGTAGTGAAGTTAAGAGATGCAATAAGATAAATGATTTAGATGTTCTGAGAAGTATATAGAAGTTCTCAGTTTATCAGTCTTGAGTTTAGGAAATCTGAAAGAGAATGAGATTTTAAGAATACAATTACCAGCAATGGTATTCTCCCGGGGCAATGGTCAAAGAGAGAGGATTATCCATACTGAAATATCTTGTGATGCAATGCAGCAGTATTAGTACTAAATGAAAGATTGCTATAGAGCTGTGTTAGAGTACAGAAATCTACCATTACAAGGAAAAGGACTTCATCTAGAACTGTCTCCAGCAGCCTTCATAATGAGTGGAAGATTTAGGAGTAAACTACCTCTAGCTTCCTTGTTGCTAATGTGACCTCAGAGGGAATGCAGTACAGTTGCTGAAAAGAAATCAAAGCAAGTAAAAATATTATTGTATCAGAAATGGCAAACTGCTTTCTGCTTTAAAGAAAGAAGAGAAAGTGAAAGTGCAGTTGCGAAAAATGTTCATCAAGGTCAAAGAAAAATTTTCTTGGGAGTGTATTGGAAGCAAGATCTTACTATGTGCAAACATCTGATTCACTCAGGTGCAGAAGGAGTCAATCACAGCTTTATAAGACCGTCAAAACTTAAGACAGATTTGCAGAGCCAAAAATCTGGACAGATGAGTGTTTCAGGTAATGACATATCATAAACCCTGACATTCAGAAACTTTGCAGCCAGTCCTCCTCTGTTCACTGTGTATGTGCGATAAGCCTGTATGCTCATTAAGAATGAATACAGGTAGGTAAGAGTTCGAGAACAACAGTTCATTAAATTTCCTTTTCAAGGCTGAAGCAAGGACTGTAGGAAGACAGGGTAGTAGCAATATCAAAGTCGTCAAAGTCAAATTTATTGTCATTCAGATTCACACAAGTGCAAAAACTGAAGAAATTCCATATCTCCGGACTCAAATGTGCAGATATCATATAGACTTAATATGACAAGGCATTAATACATATGTAACTACTTACTATATACCATAATGTTCTAGATAGATAATCCTAATATTGCACATAAATTAAACTCACTTTAACATTATACAGTGATCTCTTTGCTTGCTTGATAATTGGACAGTACTAAGGTAAAATATTGCATTAAAGACTTACATTGAGTATTGCAAGAATGAGACATTCATGAGTATTGCACTGTGACTGAGTTACAGATTAGCATTAGATATTGCACTATAATGAGACACTTTTGTGGCCTTACTACTACCACTGATGACCAGTGAAAACTGAGTATTGCACCAATATTGGATTGAGACAGACAGGCAAGTTATTGCACAATTTCAGATGGTCTTCCACATTGAACTGATGGCCCAGATGGTCTGCATGGAGTGTGATTGTTGCCAGCATTCAACAGTCTGATGGCCTGTGGGAAAAAGCTGTTTGTGAATCTCGTAGTTCTGCATCTTATGCTATGGATGCACTTGCCAGATGATAGGTACATGAACAGTTTGTGAGCAGGGTGGATGCAATCCCTAATTATTTCTTTGGCCCTGCCTAGACATCTGGACATGTGCAGGTCATGGATGGCTGGTAGGGTGGTCATGATAATCCTTTCGGCTGCCTTCACCACTCTCTGGACAGCCTTGTGCTCAGAGCTAGAGCAGCTTCTGTACAACTCTGTGAGGATATTTGTCAGGATGCTTGCTACTGTACCCCTATAGTAGGTTGTGAGAACTGCTGATAGTATGTTTGCTTTCCTCAACCTTCTCAAAAAGTGTAGCCTGTGATGTGCCTTCCTGATAATGAATGGCATTTGTATTGGCAGACCAGGATAAATCCTTATCAATATGCACCCCCAGAAACTTCGTGCTACTCACTCTGTCTACTGTTTCTCCATCGATGGTTAGAGGAGAATGTTCCTTGCAGTGTGGTGTGGTTGTAGGAAAGTATGAGCACCAAGAGTGCTCATTAGTTAGGATTGTGCCTCAGAGGTGATCTGCATGATCCCATGCACACATTACTGGCAAGATAGAAAAGTTATATGGCAGCCATAAAGGCACAAGAAACATGTGCTTTTCTACATTTTGACTAAATTAAATGTAGGAAATGGGAAGATATGAAAGTGGTGAAAAGAGGGAAACAAGAAGAGGGTGAAACATAAGGTACACAATTAGATAATGAGGGGGTGGAGGTGGGGAAAGAGGAAGTTTTTTGGGCGGAGTCAGGTACCCATTTTATATATATGATGAGAAGGTAAGTGGGGACAGTAGTAAGGGGAAGTAAGAAAAAGATAAGAGGGTTAGGGTAGGCAGTAGGGGCAAACAAACATAGAATAGAGACAAACCTGACAGGGGGAGGCAACCTTGGGCAAAATCCAGACCTATCCTGACTACTGGTATGACAACTGACATCACTGCTAACATGTAAAGCTACACTGCCTGTAACACACTTACTCACCCAGGCACTCCCTGAGCCACTTCAGTCTCTTCCTGTGCACCCATGAATTCTCTGCAATCTCTTCAAGGGCAAGGGGGTGTGGAGAAAGAAATGGGAGTGGCATACTTACGGTACATAATTGGTGGCTGTTCCTCACCTTGACCTCTTATCATCCCAGGAGGTTGGGATTTGTCATTTTCATATTATTGTAATGGTGGTGACATTACTCACCATTTTTTGATATGCCTGTGCCACATTTCACCTCTTGTACCAGGCTGCTATAGGTTTCTGCCTTATATTGATAACCTTGGTAGTCTTTGTCTAGAAGCCTTGGCCTATAATGCTGGTGGAAGAGGTGGAAGAAGATTTTGGAATCCTGTACACACCTCCTATGGACTCTAAACTGTCTGAATCCATATTTCCCACTCTAATAGTTTGTAGGGAAAATGATTGAAAAGTTTGTGTTGTCTGGAATTGCAAATAACCCCCTAGAGGCATAAGCTGAACTGCAAATGTGCAGTGCTGCCCAAACATGCCCAGGTATGTGCACAACACTGCAGCGGACAGCATGAAGATTAGCCAGTGTGCACAATGCAAAAACTGAGTGATTCATAAAGTTGTGTTTTGAGCTCTCATTTGCATAATCATTGCACCCAGACACCAGAAAAAGTGCAATGAAAGCACTGCTTGACCTTTCTGTAGGCAACTCCAAATGTACAGCTTAACATATCTAACTATTGGGCTTTCATACTTGTTTGTTAGTGTGCTACTTCTGACACTGAAACACAACTCTTAAGGGGTTAGAGGTCAACAGACATCAGAAAAGTGACATTTTCCACAATTCCCACAGCATAAACTACAAGAATCAGTGGTAGTCAATTCTAAGGTGCATGTAGCCCTGAGGTTTGCAGCTTATACATTTCTAAATAATTTCTACATGCACAAGGATACTCAATTTAAAAGTTTTCTTTCTCATCATGTAATTATATGGCCATTAATATATACTGCATCCAGCCGTACTGCTTCTCAGTTAACCCTCATAGTATGCGTGTCTCTGAATTGCACACATCCTGTGCTTGACTGCTCATCACACAAATTATCTCACCGAATGCAACAAAGTTTTCTAAATCCATTGTGTAGTTACTTCTGATTCAGCTACTAGAGAAAAGACAGAATCTGTCACGAAAAACAAAGACATGCACATAGACATAATGAAAAGTCTCCAGAACAATGGACATGTTTCAAAAGTTAGATCTTAAACTGCTAGGTAGACTAAAAAATAAGAATCTAGACAGTATTGACAGAATGTGAGAGCAAGGAAATGACAGTTTTGAGACAGAAGCATAGCTAGAGGGAGGAGAAGTCGGCTGGCACTCTGGGTACAAATTGTCAGGAGGCACGATCAGTAGATACTGATTGAGAGGCAATACACTGCTGACTTTCAGAGAGTGCAGTAATGATCAGGGCTGAAGCACTTCAGTATTCCCTACTGAAAACAGGTCTTCCAGTTTCCTCTATATCCCAGTCTGTAACCATAGATGATTCAGGCTTTGTTTCAGGGGGTGTATCTAAGGGAATCAATGTGCAGGGTGTTTCGGACCATCATTTCAAAATTGTAACAAAGTACTTGCTGCATTTATAGCAAGTGACTTACTACATTTTAAAATAAAGAAACATTTTTTTTTGCACTCCTTAACTCAGAGCTTTTTTTGACCCTCATGTTCAAGTTGAGGGGGTGCCAGATCAGGGATCTGCACAGAGTTCCTGAAAAACTAGCTACAGCTCTGTTTTGAGATATGGTAGACTAATTAAAAGCCTTCAGTGTTACTGCAATTATGCACACTTGTATAAAGTTAAAGATAGTTCTAGAGACAGAAAAGGACTGAGCAAAATTCTAAATAATCGGCAGGATTCACGATGGCTTGCACGGAGTCTAAGAGTAGTGTAAGACTCCATGCAGCCATCGCGATCCAGAACAGCCTGAATGTGCGTGTAAGAGAGCACCTAAAATGGCTCTTACACCCGCAGGGCGTGGATATGCTAATTACCTCACTTGCAGCCAAAAGGCATGCAAATGAGGTAATTTTGCGATCCAGGAAGCAGAAACCTGCCCGTGTAAGAGCCGTGTTATCTGCAGAAATGTACTCAGATGATAACTGAGTACCATTCTGCAAATAACACAATGGAGCCTTGTCAGCTCCAAATAAAGGTTGCAAATGTCCCAGGCAGCATGCCAATGGCCAAATATGTGGCCACTGGCAACGTACCCTGATGCAAACATAAAATAAAAATATTTTTTTTTCGGCAATCGCCGATGTTTAAACGTAGCACAGCACCGCACAAATGGGCTGCGCTATAAAAAAAACAGAAAAATAAAAATATTAAACCCACAAATGTGGGTTTATGCAAAGCATGAGTTTACAATGGAAGGGAATAGCAGGCTAAAACAACATGGCCAATGAGTAGGGGTTGCTAAGGGGGGAAGCGGAGTGTAAGACATGTAACTAAGCATTAGTAGGCAATCCTATGTAAATGAGTGGTAGGATAGTGAATCGCACTGTTACATAGGAAATGAGCACATTCCGTGCAGTGTAGGAGTAGGATAAGGGGGAGTAACAGAGTAGGAGATAGGTGACATCACAAGGGGGAATGTATGAAAGGAATGCAGCTCATTGGAGCACAGTGGCATGTGAAAGCTGTCAGTCACACATCATGGAAAGAGGAGTGTCAACAAGTAGGCATGGGAAAGCCAAGAAATGGAAGGTGTACACTATGGATGACACCAAAGTTTCTTGCTGGGCGTGCATGCGCGCGTGTGCACACTGGTAGGCACGAGTAAGATAGAGTGCGTGCGTGTAAGCGTGAGTGCGCGCGTTTAAGGCAGAATAAGCATGTAGGAGCCTGTTTAAACACCTGTATGCTTGTTTGCGCTGGTGTGCACGCGTTTTAACCCGAATAAGCAGATTTTAGTCCGTCTAAGCATGTGTGCGCGCGTGTTAGCCACTGTGAGCGTGATTTTGCTGGTATGCATGTCGCTCCCCCCTGAGGAAACAGAAGGGAAAAAGGAAGCATGGGAAATAGTAGGAAGCTAGCAGGGATTACTGGCAGAGCTAGCAGGTGAAAACAATCAGAAGTAGGCAATTACACAGGCAGAACAGTAGCCCAGCCTAGCACTTAAAACTCTGCAAACAACAGTGCAGAATCTTTCTCTCAAGAGACACTGCAACAGAGGAGTAAGCTATTAGAAGTGAAAACTGAAAAAGCTTCACTCAGACCAAAAATGCTAAGGGCTGCCATAGCTGTTATAAGGAGACATATGCAACTTGCTGAGGGTGGTGACTATGCTAATGCTGCCAGACAACCCACAGTGAGGAGACGGAGAAGAGTGTACAGGCCCAGGTTCACCTACCAGGGGTTACATGAGCTGGAGATAGTGGAGCGCTATAGAGTGGACAGAGACCTCCTGCAGCAAATTGTTGAGCTGTGCAGGACACGCCTCACACACAGAACCAACAGAGGGGAACCCATCCTAGTGGAAACCAAGGTATGTGTTGGCCTAAGAATACTAGCAACAGGTACCTTCCAGAGACCAACTGGTGATATGATGGGGATATCACAGGCATCAGCATCCAGGGTACTGCACCAGTTCCTGGATGCCATGTCAGCACGTCGGTGATCATGTATATTTCCCCAATTCCTGTGAGATATTGGCCAGCAATATGCATCTCTTCCAGCAAATAGCGGAATACCCTGAGGTAGTGGGTGCAATCGACTGCACGCATACACGCATCAAAGCACCAGCCGGTGAGCAGGGTAGGGTCTACATTAACCGCAAGGGCTTCCCCTCCATCAACTGCCAGGTCATGTGTGATGCCCAAGGCATAATAATGAATGTGTGTGCTGGCTGCCCTGGAAGCTACCATGATTCCCATATCTGGCATTTGACGCAGCTGTACCAGACATTTGCCAATGGGGACATCCCACATGGTCACTTAGTGGGGGATGCTGGCTATGCACTGGAGCCGTGGCTGATGACACCCATCAGAAATGCACACACACCTGAACAAGAATGCCGTAATGAGGCACACGCACAAACACGAAATGTAATCGAGCATGTGTTTGGGCTGCTCAAGTCATGGTTCCGGTGCCTGGACACATCTGGTGGAGCCTTGCAGTACTCACCAACTACATGTACCCAAATTGTCATGGTATGTGCCATGCTACATAATATGATTCCGTGAAAACAGCTGCAGCAGGACCAGCACAGGGCCAGGCCAAACAGCCCCCCACCATTGCCAAGCCAATCACAGGCAGAGCGTGACTCGGAGGAGGAACAACCTGAGCCTGCCCCAGTAGGCAGAAGGAGGCATGCCCAGTATGCCTTGGCCTTGGCAAAGCGGCAACGCATAGCACATACACTGGCTCAGTAGGAACCCAGGAAATTATACCTGTCTCTGACTCACACATATAGTAAAAGGGATGCCTAAGTTGACACAACCTGCTATCAAACATGTTGACACAACCTGCTATCAAAGCTGTTTTCACCCTTTCAGAATCCTAGTCATACTTATACTCATTCAAACATTATAAGCACCCCCACCTACTTACTTTCCAAATACCATAGGCATACACACATTAACTTCAACAATCCAAACATAAGGAGGCTCAAATATCTAACCAACTTTACATGCAAACCATCACTTGAACTAAAAATACCAATCCTTTGTGGTGGTGACATCCACCCTAACCCAGGACCAACTAATAACTCCACTGACATAACTTATAATATCTCACACTCTACCCCACCTACACTAACCACTGTTTCTAATGCCTTACTAATTGGACATCTGAATATCCGAAGCATTAATAATAAGATTGCCCATCTCCATGCCCTCCTTGATACTCACTCCTTTGACATTCTCTGTCTTACTGAAACATGGCTGAAACCTGGTACTAAAGACAATGCAATACTTCCCCCTGGATATAACATTTTGAGAATGGACCGCTTAAAATGTAAGGGTGGAGGAGTAGCACTTCTGTTTAAAAATGTACTAAAAATCTCTTCACAACCTACCAACCCATTAAATGATGATAAAGCTGAAATCCTTAGTTCTAAACTACAACTAAACCCTAATAAATCAATATATATCATCTGTATCTACCTTCCTCCTGGCAATAATTACACTAAAATTGAGAATATCCTAAGTTGTATATCTTCTTCTTACCCACAAGAAACTATCATTTTAGGTGACTTTAATTGTGATTGGTCCTCTGTCAATACAAATAATCCTTCATCTCATATAAATCTTCATGGCTTTACTCAGACAATCAATAATCCCACAAGAATCAATAAACCCAATAACAAAGAAAGTATTTTAGACTGGATTCTTACTAACAAACTGCAACAAACATATACAGTAGGAACTTTGCCTGATGATGCAAGTGATCATTCCTTAACTTACATCATAAGACAAAAAAATGACATTAATCATACCCCTACCTACAGGGTCTCACGCAGCAATAAACACTTTAACCCATTACTATACCAAAATGAACTAAAAGCCTGTAACTGGAATCTTCTAAAAACCCTAACCCTTGAAGATGCTATCAATTACTTCAATACCAAATTCCTAGCTATCCTTGACCAATATGCTCCAAAACGATCTGTCAGAGTTAAATCTAAACCTGCCCCCTGGCTGTCCAAAGAGACAAGACAAAAAATACTACTTAGGAATAAATCTTGGGCTAAATGGAGAACTACAAAAACTATTTCAGACCATCAAACCTTTAGACAGTTAAGAAATAGCACTAAAAAAGCTATTTTTATGGATAAAAAGAATTATTACTGTAAACTACAACAAACTCACTATAACAACCCCAAAAGGTTCTGGTCAACCTTAAATTCGCTCCTACACCCAGGCCACTCTAGTACACCTTCCCCTTCAGGGGCTGAAATGAATACCTCACACCAAACTGCCATGTCTTTAACTCCTTTTTCACAGACACCATTAATTCTTTAGCAAGTCAACTTACTATAGACAAATCATACCCCCCCACCTATATACCTGCTAATCTCCACATATTTCAACTACAACCTATCTCTACTTCCTACATCCTAAAACTCATCCTAAAACTCAAACCCTGTACCCCATCTGCAGATCAGTTACCATCTGAATACCTTCAAAAAGCAGCAGAAGCAGTAGCTTATCCTATATCCCTCCTTATAAATAGAATCATCGGTGAAGGAACCATCCCTGCTATCTGGAAAATTTCCCACATAATCCCTTTACATAAAGGAGGCAGCTCAAACGAGTACTCTAACTATAGACCTATAGCTCTCCTATCACCCTTATCAAAAATTATGGAGAAATGTATTCATCATCAGCTAATGCACCACTTAACTCAATTTAATTTACTAGCTAACTGCCAACATGGCTTTAGGTCATTTCATAGCACTACCACAGCTCTCATATCATTTACCGAGTGTATCAATAGAAACCGCAATAATAGTATCCTATCATCTGCACTCTTCATAGACCTGTCAAAAGCCTTTGACATGGTAAACCACCATATGCTCTTAAAAACCCTTGAATCTCTCTCTCTAGATACCAAAGCTGTTCAATGGTTTACTTCCTACCTTAGTAACAGGCAACAGGCTGTTCTCTGGGAAAACACACGTTCATCCCTTCTGCCAGTCTCTCTTGGAGTACCACAAGGTTCCATCCTAGGTCCTCTCCTTTTCTCTTTATTCATAAATGACTTACATGTAGCAATACCTCAAGCTACATGTATTCAATATGCAGATGACTCAACACTCATATGCTCTGCAAATACCTCCTCTGAACTACAAACCCTAACACAGAACATATTTACCACAGTTGAGGCATGGTTCTTGAAATGCTGCCTACTTTTGAATGCCAATAAAACCAAACTCCTGCTTTTTAGACCTAATAGTAAGTCCCCCCTCTTAGACTTCACTATTACTTCCAATAATGGTACACATATAGTCCCTGACTCTACCACTAAACTGTTAGGTATTATAATTGACAATAACCTCACTTTTGATAACCACATTAATAATACTATTAAAACCGTAAATAGAAAACTTGGCTCCTTATATAGAATTAAAACCTTTCTAGCTCCACAGGCCAAAATTACACTCACTCACTCTCATCTTACTTCTACTCTTCTTTATGCCTCACCCATATACACTAACCTAAAGAAAAATAACCTTACTAAACTAGCAAATGCATACAATAGCATTGCCAGATTTGCTACTGGTAACCCATTTAGAACTCATCACTGCCAGAATCTACTACAACTAAACTGGCTAGAACTGAAAAATACACTATTACTCTCCCAACTTACCTTTGTTCACAGGATATTTCACCAACCAAAAAATACCCCTATACTTTCTGACATTATCTCTCCCTATTCTAATCTAAATTCACTATGCTCCTCTAATAAACTTCTTGTGAAGCTAACTAAGTCCAATAACATTGCAGGTGATTCTCTGTTCTCCAACACCATAGTTAAATACTGGAATCTACTACCTACCACTCTATTACATCATCACCCTTCCTCTTTAAACAAAAGCTCAAACAACACCTAAAAACACTCTGGTTATGCCCATGCATCAATCCCGACTAATCTTATGATTCTACTAATGACTCTTCTCGTATTTACCCTCTCTTACCTCTTTCTACTCACTCCCTTCTGAAGAACTATCTCAAAACACCTTTGTTAATTAGTCTCTGATACAAATGAATTAACAACGCTGTATGGTTGTATGTTTTATAATTGCTTATGCAAATTTACTCTTCATGAATGTTTTACTAATGTATAACTCCCCTATTCCTATACTGTAAATAAAAGTAAATGTCCTTCCTAGTATAATTTTTCTCCTAATATATTTTAGATTGAACCTTATTTCTGTGTGTATTTTTTACTAACTATTTGCTTTCTTTATGTAATGACTTGTTTGTATTAACCTCAATATTTGGACTAGCCCGGTAAACAAATGTAAAATAAAATAAATAAAATAAAATAAATGTACAGGGAGTGTAGTATGTGCATCCAACATAGACAGCCCTGCAGCACCACCTGAGGCATGATTGCCATGTGTTAAGCAATGTAACACCATGTAGTATATGCAAACTTGATGACCCTGACTAACATCCTACCCTCACCAAGCATGATGCCACAATATGAAGACGAGATGATCAATTACAATAATTGGCTTAAGTATTGCTGTTAGTCAAAGGGGATCCAATGTGTGCCAGCCTGGGATGACATGCTGAGCAAGACACGATGCTCCACCTGCTAGGGATGGCATGCACCTATCAGTCCTGGCCTGTAGGATACTGGCAAAGGCTGTTGTCACCCCCACTGTGCATTGAATAGGTAAGGCTCAAAACACAAACCCACCTCCATAGGTATCACAAGGGATAAGAACCTAGATGTAATGCTACCCAATGCCAGATGTCTAAACTGCAAGATGCATGCAGTCTAAACTCCCCTCAGCATGGAGAATGTTGATATTTGTCCTGTAACAGAAAACTGGGTTAAGGCTCACAAGTGCACCCTAACACTACCAGGTTACACCTCATACCGTGCTTCACAGCCCCAAAACATGGAACAAACTACAAAAGGAGGGTGACTAGCAATAATTGTCAAGGATAACCACACCCCCATGTTGGTACCACAACAAGAAGCAACATGGACTATCCATGCTCAAGTAACAGTGGCTAAGACTGCCTGGCAGTTTGTAGCCTGCTACAGACTACCCTCCTAATGCCAGGAACTGCATTTGGCCTATGTTGGAACACGTGGAAATATCAAGCTCTCCAAACTACATTATATTGGGTGACTGAAAATACTCAAACATAGACTGGGAGCATTATTCCAGCTCCAACACCCTAGGCCAAAGGTTCCTAGAATCCATAAACCAAAATGCTCAGGAACAATGTACCACTCCCACAAGAGGGGTAAGCATACTGGATGTGATAATCAGCAACATGGGTACTCTATGGCCAGATGAGAAGTGTATCCCTCACTGGTAAGATCAGACCATAGAGTAATCACACTGGATATTCACATCCTGACCACAGACCCTGGCCAGAAAACCACAGTGAAAAACATGTGTAAAGGAAATATTGCACTCCTTCAAACTGATGTGGAATCCATTAAAGGCCCTGTGCCTGTGGAAAATGTGGGCCACACCTCAGAACTCTTTATAAATGCATTCTTTGAACACTGTCAGGAATGCATGGATTATGCAATCCCAAATAAAACCAAGGCCCAATACCATACACGAAGGCATCTGGCATGGTGGACCCCAGCCATTACCAAACCATGCAAGAGAATGAGGAAGCTAGTACATGATAGAGCAAACCCAAAAAGGGAAGTAATCTCTGATCAGTATTATGGAAATAAAATATGGCCACTCATAAAATCCACTAAGGCCAGCTACAACAAGTTGAATCTGTGAATCTTGGGCAATGTCACACCTGTCCCATGTACACAGACAACCCCCTCCTCCCCCCAAGAAATAAAAATATGTGTGAGAGATGCAACCATTTCTCCAAACTGGAGGCTGAGCTCTCTCAACTCAGTACTGTCTAAATTAGTCAGGAGGAGAAGGTAACTACACACACCACAAACCCAGTCTCACATAGACCTATCACAACTGCAAACCAAAGACATAAACACACAAAAACATTCCCGGAGGCTCTAATTAAAAACCACCAAATCAACAGAGGCCTCCAAAGCAGACACCCAAGCAACCACTACCCCCAAACATAGCACACGCAACACATAGTACACAAAGTCGGTGTGACAAACAGTCACAGCCCATAAGGACAAACAACATGCCTGATACACTTGTAATAGGTGACTCCATAGTCAGACACACTGATGTCCTGCTCACCAGACTGAACAAGGAAAAGGGTACAGTAAGCTGAATGTAGGCTGCTACAATCCGCCACATAACACAAGCACGCAGGTCACTCCAAAGCAAGTACAAATATGACTCAGTCATTGTCCATGCTGGTGTGAATGACCTGAGACATACCTCCCTGGACTACATGAAAAGAGACATAGAGGAGCTCTCTGATTATGTAGGCCAGGCCGGTATGACTCTGACCCTGAGCAGCATCCTACCCCCACCAAGAATGATGCCACAGTACAAACACAGAATGATCAGCTTTAACAATTGGCTCAATTACTGGTGCCATTCCAAGGGGATCCAATGTGTGTCTGCTTGGGATGTCATGCTTGACAAGCCATGCTGCTTTGCCAGGGATGGCTTGCACCTGTCACCCCTGGGCGTCTGGATATTGGCTAAGGCTCTTGCCACCTCCATAGTGCCTTTTGTAGGCAAGGCTGAAAAGAAAAACCCACCTCCCTAGAAAACATAAGTGGAAAAAACATAAGGGTAATGCTGCTCAATGCCAGAAGTCTAAACCTCAAGATGCATGCTCTCGAGGCCCTCCCCAGTATGGAGAACATTGATGTCTGTGCAGTGATGGAAACCTGCATCAAGGCTCCCAAGAGCACCCCAGCACTACCAGGTTATACCTCATATCATGCTTTTTGGCCCCAAAACCTGGACCAAACCACAAAAGGAGGGGGAGTATCCATATTGAGCGAAGATACCCACACGTCCAGGTTACTGACAATGCACGAAGCATCAGAGACTGTCCATGTGCAACTAACCATAGGCAAAACTGCTGTACAGTTTGTAGCATGCTACGGACCACCCTCTCAAACCCAGGAACACCACTCAGCCTTCCTGAAGACACTGGAGAGTATGAATGTCTCTCCAAATACCAAACAAGGTACACACAAATCACCACATAGGTGGTAATCCATTACGTATGGAAGAAGTAATCAGGGACCTAGGGACACAAGTGGACAGTAACCCCACATCTGACACTCACATTGCCAATGTGGCTAGAAAGATCACCTATATTGGCCACCTTATCATGAAAGGATTCACGTCTACATCAAGAGAGGTCATTGTGCCCCTATACTCTTTTCTTATCAGGCCCATAATTGAGTACAATGCCCCATTTGGGATGTTCCTTACCTGACAACTGCAGCAGTTAGAAAGACCTCAAAAGTACCTCACCAAGAGGATAAAGGGTCTCAAACATTTGTCATATGCTGCCTGGCTGACAACACCCCAGCTGTATGCAGTCACATACTGCATACTCAGAGGCGATGTATGTCCGATGTACAAGGCCATGTCCAATACAGAATTGATGGACATGCTCCACCAAAATCTAAATCCATCAGAGCTGCGAGAGCGAGAGATGTCAACCTCAACACATAAATAAATAGGATGCGCTGGAGGGACAGATTCATAACCCAGAGGCTCCCTACACTCTGGAACAGAATCCCACTCCATGTTAGGCAGAGCCCCTCACTGGCTCTCTTCAACAGGAATCTTGCCAAGTGGATATGAGATCGTAGATTTACACTGGGGGCCTTCACTGTGTCACGTCTAGACAGAGGCACAGTAAAGCAAACCCTAAATGGGCATAATATTCACATAGCAAGGGGTGGCAAAAGCCACACACACTCTGGCTAGGCTTATAAATACCCTAGGGCAGATAGCCTAGTATGAACCTATGAACCTATGAAGATACTAATTGTACAGGACACTAAGGATAAACACAAGGCTTTCTTAACTGATGGTAGGAACCTTGTTGGGAATTCACAGATATGCTCTGAATTACCAAATATTACAAACAATACACCAAACCCACACACATTGCCAACATCCAACCTGACAGGTTCAGTGCAACCCCCCCCCCCCCAAAAAATGCCAAATATGTATCCCAGCAGAATGCTGGCCCCCTGACATTGCAGATGCTGAGGTAACAGCCAGCATCTTCAAAGCAAAACACACAGCATCAATGGTATGAGATGGTATCCTGGGCTTTGTCCAACATGAACTCCAAGAAGAATGGAACGCCAAATAACACTACTGCTCAATTTCAGCCATACCACAGGATATGTACCCAAAGAGCAGTGTACAGCAACAGTGGTCCCTTTCCATAAAGGTGGTGCCTGAATGGATACTGCAAACTATCACCCCAGAATCTTGACAAGCTTGGTCTGCAAAGCTATGGAAAGGATCATCATGGACCTCAGAAATAAAGATATTGGGGACCTACAGACACTGGACCCTACCCAGCGTGGCTTTCTTAAGGGCAGATCCTGCCCCTTAAACATGTTTGACTCATTTGAAACAGTCATCAAGGCCATTGATGAGGGGAATGTGGTCCACATAGCCTATCTGGACCTTGCAAAAGCCTTCCATACAATACCCTACGTGTTCGTTATAGATAAACTCACCAGCTTAAATATAAACCCCTATGTCAGTAGATGGGTTGCAAACCAGCCTAAGGACAGAACTGACATGGTCAGAAATGCTGCAGCCATGTCAGACTACAAACCAGCTACAACTGGCATCCCACAAGGCTCGGTCCTGGGACCTCCCTTGTTTGGTATATATTTCCCATAGGTACAGGCCAACATGGAAGGACTGTGTCTGAACAAGTTTACAGAGGACTACAAACTGGGCACTATTTCTGACCCTCCAGCTGACACAAGCATCCTACAAAAGGGCCACATAGAAACAGACAACTGGTGCCAGAGCCATGTCATCAAGCTAATTGCAGAAAAGTATATAGTCATCCCCTGTGGATAAACAGTAAGTGCCCACCAATTACCACATAGGTGTTAACCCATTAAGTACTTTAGAAGTAATAAGAGACCTGGGGACACAAGTTGATAGATATCTTGCATTTGACAACCATGTGGCTGTAGTGGTTACAGAAACATACCATATACCCACCTAATCATGAAGGTAGTCACATCTAGATCAGGGGAGGTCATCGTGTCTCTTCAGTCATCCTTCATCAGCCTCACAATTGAGTACAATGGCCCCTGTGGGATGTACCTCAGCAGACACCTCCAGCAACTGGAAAGACCCCAAAAGTACCTCACCAGGAGGATCAAAGAGCTCGAACAGATGCCATGTGTTGCCTGATTAAACAAACTGCAGCTCCACACAGTGCCATACTGCCTGCCCAGAGGCAATCTGTGCCTGATGTATAAAGCCATGCCCAAGCTGGAATCAATGAACATGCTGCACCTTGTACAATCTGAATGCCAGTGAGCTATGCACATGAGAGACCTGAACCCCAGCACTGACATACATAGGACATGCTGTAGTGATTGATCCATAACCCAGAAGCTCCCTCCACTCTTGAGTAAACTCCCATTACAGGTTAGCCAGAGAGTCCCTCATTGACTCTCCTCAACAGGAATCTTGATGAGTGGATGGGAGATGGTAGTCTTACCCTGGGTATCACTGTTATGTCATGGGTAGACAGAGGCACAGTATACTAACCTTGAAATATGTCATGTCAAAATCCAGTTACAATGTGTGTTGAAGGACAAACACACTCCCTGACTAGCAGTAGAAATGGCCTAGGGCACATCGCTAGTGTTTGTCAATGTCCACCCAAGTTGTGGAATACACTACCAATGTTGGACAAGCCTGGTTTAAGTAGTCCATATCCGAACAAAATGCAACATGGTCATATGTGCACAACTGGCCCTTAACCAGTCTGGTGTGCTCACTATGAATATTTAAAGTAGTGATAGGACTGAAACCCAGGATACTGTCCACCACAGTGAAAGTACTGAACCAGTACACTATACGATATTACAGTGTTTGGTCAGTATGAAAGGATGTTGACAACTGTATTCAAACTATCCCATGGAAACCCTGCAGGCACAGTATAATCCCTGTTGGGTTCAGACACAAAGCAGTTGGGCAGTAAGTACACAACATGACTCCCAACACACAACTATAAATGTGAAATATTGTTGAAGTTCACACACAACCATAAATGTGGTGGACTGCAGATTTCAACATATGGAAAGCTCACACTGGGCATGCTCGCACAATTTGATACATGAGACATATGTCAGGCAACAAGCCATGGAAAGCCTGAACTGGGCATGCTCACACACTTAGGCCATGCCTCAGTTTAGCAGTTGGCCACACATATCTGGTATTTGTATGTGTTAATCCAGGAACCAACCACAATACAGCAATCTGCCCAGTGCACACAGTTAAATGACTACAGAGACATAAGTTAAATAGTGGATCCCTCTCATATTCAAACATCTTCCACAGATACACAAGTTGTTCATAGAAACAGGGAAAGCTATGGCAATAAAGACCTGCAAACAGTTTATCAGCAACAAATATTGTGCATCTGAAAATTAAACATATGGGTGTAGAGGTCAGTACTAGGCTGTTTGCCCTAGGGAATACAAGCTTAGCTAGAGTGTACTTGGCATCTGCCTCCCCAGTACAGTAGGCTACTGTTCCTCTGTAAAGTAGGTCACAGAAGGAACCATTTAAGGCTAGTGTGCTGTGCCTCCGTCAAGCAGGGACACAGTGGAGATCCCAGGGGTTGAATTTGCAATGTCACATCCATGTGGCTGGTGTTTGCTGGAAGACGGTTGGCAAGGACTTATAACAGTAATTGGGTGTCAATTACCGACTGAGGGGAGCCTTATCTGCAGTGTCTGGACAATTTCACTGTCAACACTTTGACGTGATGAGTTTGAGAGATTGAAGTGTCGTGCCAATACTGTTCAGAGGCATCCTCCCTCTGTGGGATATTGCTCTGTAATGTATTAGCTCCCTCCTTCTGTTGTACAGCTTATATATGTCTGGTGTACACCAGACAAGTCTCCTGTTGTGGAGGAGTTATGGGTTTATTTGGGATAGCATGATCAATGCAAACCTTCCAGATGCTCATAGAATGCTATTGTCAAGGATTATGCAGAGTGGCCTGTATAATCCCCCAGCATGGGTCCTTTGAAGTCTTCCACCCCAGTCTTCATGAGTGCAAAGTCTGCTTTTGATAAATACTTTGTTTGCAGTGACTTCCTTGCCTGGGGGTGGGGATGGGATATGGATGTCCAGGGAAAGTTGGGTATGGTCAGATATTAACAATGGTGGTCTACCTCTGGTGTGGAACATACAGTCCCCATGTTGCAGATGGTCAGGTCCAATATGTATTCCCCCTTGTGGCTGTGGTGAGTGGTCCTGCCATAGCACATGGATTCACAAATTGTAGTGGCTGTAGGGTGATGTTGTTGAGGCCTGAGTAGTTCCCCCACACAATATACCTGTACCTGACATTAACCACTGTAATGGTGTATGTGAACACCTTCATATCCTACACTGTTCCCAGGGAAGCAAAGTGTGTGTCCTGGATATGGGAGGGGTGGTCTGAACTGGTTGTGTTGTGTGTTACAAGTCCTGTGGTCACGAAGCATGGTATAAAACATAACCTGGCAGTGCTGATGTGCATATCTGACCCTGAAGTAGGCGGCTGTTAATGCATATATATGCTATCCCCCTAACTGACAGATTGTAATAGATGTACATACTTCTATATAAATAATGATGTCAGCACCCTATAAATAATGCAGGAGAAATACAGATACCCAGTAAGTCCAATGGTGCGCTCTGCTAATGTGTCTCTCTCAAGTGTCATAATATAGTTAGGTAGGGGTTTGAATGCTGCATGTGTGTTTGGATGAGGTGGGTTAGTATGTATGCAATTCTGTGTGAAAGAAATGTCCCTTTTGGCAACTAGAAGAACACACTACATGATGCACATTCCTCTTTCTAAAAACTGATGATGTCAGCACCCTATAAGTACAGCAGGAGAAAAGAAACCTTCCAGTAATGCAAATAGCGTGCTCTGCTTATGCATCTCTCTCAAGTGTCATAACATAGATAGGGGTTTGAATCCTGCAAATGCTCAGTGTGTGTGTTTGGGTGAGTGGGGGTTAGTGTGTGTGAAAGAAATGTCCCTTTTGGCAACTAGAACACACTACATGATGCACATTCCTCTTTCTAAACACTGATGATGTCAGCACCCTATACGTATAGCAGGAGAAGGAAAACCTCACAGTTATGCAAATAGCGTGCTCCGCTAATGCGTTTCTCTCAAGTGTCATAACATAGTTAGGTAGGGGTTTGAATCCTGCAAATGCTCAGTGTGTGTGTTTGAGTGAGTGGGGGTTAGTGTGTGTGAAAGAAATGTCTCTTTTGGCAACTAG
Organism: Protopterus annectens; assembly: GCF_019279795.1. NCBI lineage: Eukaryota > Metazoa > Chordata > Ceratodontiformes > Protopteridae > Protopterus > Protopterus annectens. The sequence continues at coordinate 1,959,596,962 of NC_056725.1, forward strand.
AAGAACACACTACATGATGCACATTCCTCTTTCTAAACACTGATGATGTCAGCACCCTATATGTATAGCAGGAGAAGGGAAACCTCCCAGTAATGCGAATAGTGTTCTCTGCTAATGCGTCTCTCTCAAGTGTCATAACATAGTTAGGTAGGGGCTTGAATCTTACAAATGCCATGTGTGTTTTTGTCACACAGTTTGTCCATGTGTGTGGGGTGTTGCTCTTAATATTGTATGACATAGATCATATCTGTAATGTCAATGCACACATGAGGTATGTGTGTGCCACATAGACATATGCACCTGTGATCTTAAATAGTTTCCATGTGTGAAGCCTGCCTCATGTGAATACATGTAATTTGCATTACACAACTTTATGACTGTGGTTTTCTGTGCAGGGGCTGCATTTGGTATGTGAATATACAGTGAGAGTAGTATATGGTGTCATCTTACCAGCGAGGGATACACTTCTGGTCTGGAGCATATAGTCCACATGTTGGTGATGAACAGGTGCAGCATGTTTTCCCCTCTTGTGGGAGTGGTAACAAGTTGTTCCATAGCAATTGAGTGTATGGATTCTAGGAACCTTACACCTAGGGTGTTGGAACTACAGTAATGCTCCCAGTCTATGTGTGGGTAAATGAAGCTGCCAAATATATTGTTGTTTGGAGACACCTGCAGATATTCATGTATTCTTAAGTAGGCCAAGTGGGTTACCTGGGTTTGGGAGGGTGGTGTGTGCCAGGCTATGAACTGGAAGGCAGTCTTACTCACTGTTAGTTGCACATGGATAGTCTCTGATGCTTCGTGCTGTGCCACCAACCTGGAGGTGTGTGTATCTTTGATGCATATTGATACTCCCCCTCCTGTTCTGTTTTGGTGCAAGTTTCGGGGCCGACAAACATGGTATGAGGTATAACCTGCCAGTGCTGGGGTGCTTTTGGGAGCCTTGAACCAGGATTCTTTTACTGCACAGATATTGATATTCTCCGTGCTAAGGACAGTTTCCAGTGCATGCATCTTGAGGTTTACACTGCTGGCGTTGAGTAGCATTACTATTAGTTTCCTATCCCTTGTGATACCTATGGAGGTGGTCTTGTCTTTTGAGCCTTGCCTAAAAAAGGCATTATGAGGGTAGCAAGAGCCTTTGCCAATATCCGAAAACCCATGGGTGACAGGTGCAAGCCGTCCCTAGCAAAGCATCGTGGCTTGTCAAGCATGTCATCCCAGGCTGACAGGCATTGGATCCCCTTTGAATGACACCGAAACATAAGCCAATTGTTGAAATTGATCATCTTGTCTACATATTGTGGCATCATTCTTGGTGAGGGTAAGATGCTACTCAAGGTCAGGGTCATACCAGTCTGGGCCACATGCTCCAAGAGCTCCTCTATGTCTCTTATCATGTAGTCCAGGGAGGTACGTCTCAGGTTATTCACACTGGCATGGACACTGACTGAGTCATATTTGTACATGCCTTGGAGTGACCTTTGTGCTTGTGTTATGTGGCAGATCATAGCGCCCGACAGGCATCTCACCGTGACCTTCTCCTTGTTCAGCCTGATGAGCGGGACATCAGTGTACCTGACGATAGAGGCACCTATCACAAGTGTAGCAGGTGTGTTGTTTAGCCTTACGTGCTGTGACTGTTCAGTACACTGGCTTTGTGAGCTATGTGTTGCACGCGTTCTGTTCTGGGGTAGCGGTTGCTTGTGTGTCTGCTTTGGAGGTGTCTGCTGCTTAGGCAGAATTTTATTTAGAGACTCCAAGTATGTTTTCGTGGGTTTATTTGTTTGGATTGCTGTTGTGGTAGGTCTATGTGAGACTGGCATTGTAGTGACTGTGGTTTCCTTCTCCTCCTGACAGGTTTTTCCAGTACTGAGTTGAGAGAGCTTAGCCTGCAGTTTGGCTATATGGTTGCATCTCTCACATGTGTTGGACTTTGTTGGGAGGAGGAGAGGGTTGTCTGTGTACATGAGGCAGTTGTAACATTGCCTCTAGATTCCCAGATTCACCAGCTGGACAGGAGAGGAGATTGACAACTGAACTTTGGACATGCTAGAATAGTATTGGGAATTCCTTTATAATTAACAACAAAAAGGGCCAATGGGGAACAAGGTACTCAAGGTGAGTTTGTGAGGGTGTAGTGCTTTTAATTTGTTAGTGCTGGCATATATAAATGCTTTAGTGAGCAAGTGCCAGGTAACTCAAATGCAATGTGTTACAGGTAACTTAAATGCATAAATGACAAACAGTAACTTTCTGTCAAGTGAAACAAGGACATACGTACAGTAAGCAATGCAGATGTCACTAGGGATCCACAGAGGCGCTGTAAAACTGCGTTTCAGGTGGAATTAGTGTTTCAGGGAAATAACAAGCAAACAAGCATACAAACAAAGCTACATTCAGCAGGCATGGATCTAGTCTATGCTACAGCAAACAAGGTGTACCAATTTCAGTAAGAAACAGTTCAGATATGCAGGCACTATAAGCCTTTAGCCAGAAATTCCCAGCTCAGACGGGCAGAGTCCAGCCTCTCCTCCCACAAGAGTGCAGACCATGAACCTTCATAATGTAAAATAACTGGCCTGAAGCCCAAGTGCTTAAACCAGAACTAATACACATTTAGAATAACAGACACTGAGCCCTCAATCAGCAGTTCCCAACTGAGTAGGATGTATGCTACCTGTCCTGCCACCACAGTATCCCTGACATTTAATGAGACTCACCTCCTGTCATAGTTAGTTGTGTGTTTTGGGGCTGTCAAGCATGGTATGAGGTGTAACCTGGTAGTGCTAGGGTGCTCTTGGGAGTCTTGAACCTGTTGTCTATTACTGCACAGATATCAACATTCTCCATGCAGAGTAGAGGTTGTACTGCATGCATCTTGCGGTTTACATGTCCATCATTGAGTATCATTACCTTCATTTTCTTATCCCCTGTGCTACCTATGTAGGTGACCTGTTTACAGCCTTACCACCAGAATGCAAAGATGTGCAGACATTACACTATGGTAATTAATAGGGGTGTACCAAACAATACAATGACAATCATACTGTTAATGCATCAGGCATGCTGGGATATACCCACAATGATATCATTACACTGTACCGTTGACAACATGATAATGTTACTACACTTCTCTGTAGTCACCCTGTGCATCAGCACCATGTTAACCGGTCCTGCATCAATGCTACAGATTGCAGGAGGTGGCATAGTTTCATCATATGCACATGGTGTGTACTTGGTATGCCTGAGTCTGCCACTGATACAACCAATCGACATGTATGTGTATGTGTGTTAGTGAGGGACAACCGTAGAAGATGGGGCAATGTTGATGCAGTGTGTGCGTGTATGTGTTAGCCCTAGGTGTTAGCATTATGCATGTGTGTATGCATGCACACAGTTCCACCTCATGGCTGACATATACGGGTGTTTGTGGACAGCCACAGACTGTGCCTGCCAGGTCATACAGATCACTGTCTTTGGCCACGGACACGGTACCTGTGCCTGGCAGGGGTGCTATGGACAGTATCAGGTACTAAGCCAGACTGGGTACTGTCATCAGAAGCAGTTGGTTGATGACTGGAGACATGTCCCTGCTGGGACTGTGAAGAGCCACGTGCACGTGGGCTCCTAGGGCGGTCTGATGACAGCACAGACCCAGCATTGCTGGGGCTGGTACTGGCACTATGGGAGCGGCCACGGGTTTGTTGTCATCCGTGATGACTGCCAGCTGCTGCTGTTGCTGGCATATGTCCACGTTGATGCCTCAACCATCCTGCGTTGCCCTGGCTCATGGACATGTAGTTGTGGAACAGATCTAATGTGTCCCCCCAACGTCTGTCAATGATCTTGGTGAAATTACGGATGGCAGCCGCAACGTCACGCATAGTGTCATTCATAGCAGTGCGATGTGCTCTCAGCTCCTTCAGACCCTGTCTGGTGTACTGTTCCATACGTGACTGTGCCTGCGTTACAGCCCGGAACATAGCTGAGGTTGAAAGACCTCCGTGGGCACATCTGACAGGGGCAGTACGACCACAGATGCTCCCACGAGAACCCCTGGACATCTGCCTGTGTGGTACCATGTCAGGACTCTGGCCATGGCTGCTGTGAGGGGATGCATGTGCCACTGATACCACATTACCCTGGTCAATGCCCACTGTATGCTGTCCATCACCTAGGGATATTGGTGACAATGGATGTATTGGCAGGATGACTGTGCACATTGATGGGGTTGACAGCTGTGTACTGTCGATTGACTGACCAACAATGGACCCTAGCACACCTCCCTGTGCCATTACACAGGTATCATCATTATCACTATCCCCAGCAGCAGATTCAGGTTCCTTGCTGCACACCACCAGAGCAGCACCAGAACCTGTGAGAGGAAGACAATGTGTACACAATGTTACCACACATGCACACGGGCACATGCACACATGCACACATGGGCACTTGCACACATGCGCACATGGGCACATGCACACATGCACACATGCGAACATGCACACATGCACACATGCACACATGCGCACATGGGCACATGCACACATTCACACATTCACACTCCTCAGTACATGAGATAGAAACACACAGACACAAACACACCTGCAATCAAACACATAGCAATACCATTTCAGGGTATTATTACTATTATTATCATTAGTATTAAAGGATTGTTATTACACACTCACCAGCATGGATTGGCTGTCTTGCTGTTACACCAGAGAGACCTGCACAAATAAGACATTTATTGTCAGTGGGCACAACTGTGCCATTGATACTGTGAGTATGATACAGTTCAGTAGTACAACAATTGGCTTTCACAGGTCTACTGCCGATATTGAGAATATCACTCTTGCACAATAATTACCAGGATAACAGCTACAAACACAGTACACACCTCACACATGCATAAACTACCAGTGTAGAGAACAGTCAACTATAGATATGGCATGTTACCTGCCACGCTTCAAGTCCTCCTGCTGGGTGGCTCCAGCCTCCATCATTACACATGTGTGCGGATGTTGTTGTTGTTGGGCTGGAGCCACAACACTTAGGAGGAGCCCCTCCAGTCTGGTGAGGGGGGGTGTATAGCCGCCCCACCACCTGTGGCAACCTGTTGCCTGTGGATATCAGACGCACGCTGACGGATATTTCTAATTAAATCACTGCAGTGATGGCGTACCTGCTCATATGTCCGGTTATGCATGGCTATGTCATTTACCTGATGGACAAGGTCTTGCCACAGTGCAGCCCTCTCCTGCTGGTTTTGGCTGGTGCGGGAAAAGAGTGTGGCAAAATCCCGCACCAGGCTCTGGTGTATCTCTTCTTCCTCTGCAGCAGAGTACGTGGGGCTGCGCTGGTGCACCATTGCCCTGGAAGGAAAAGAAAAAATATGTGAGCAAGTGATATGGCACACATAATACTCTACTGTAGTGATATCACTGAACTGCCATATATAGCATCTGTCTGTCTATTGGGGGATACACATGTAAACGACCACATATCAGTGCTCAGCCGACAACTGTGTGACAGTGCCTGGCACACTCCATACAACAAACAAGTATAATCCAGCAGTCGGCACACTGTTTGAGGTCCAATGCACAGCCTCACACTGGGGGTTTGTGTCAAGGTAATGTATGGGGAACATTATCAACCCATGCAATGCACAGTACAAATTTCACTGGTAATGCACCATAGTCTTTGTTGCCATAACCATACCTACACCACAGTCACATACAGGGAAGCACAGCACAACATATGGCAATGTAGTATGTTTGTATCCCAATACCTGACACATCTTTCTCTGGCCTCACACCAAGGACACACACTACCATGACAGACACAAAGTCATGCTGAGCAATCATACCATTACAGACCTTGCACACAGTCAGTGGCACACTCATTCCACCTCACATAGTTGGTATTGCAATGAGTACATGTGTGTGTGCATTGTGTCATAGGCAGGTAGTATGCTATTGGGCCTGAGCCTACAGCAGCATACTGTTATGCTACCCTGCCCCTTGGGACACATGTAATGTGATTGTACTTGCTCCTGTCAAACAGTTACACAGGGTGACTCATATGGCATACTACCTATCTGCATAACATTCAACAGGTGTATGTCTGACATCTACTAATGGGGAGCCTTGCTTCTTAATGCTGGGTGGTTTACTCCAGGGTATGGCTTATTTGTGGGTAGGAACCTGTACCTCCACCATGTGCTCTTTACTGCGGTGCCAAGGATGACAGACATAGGTCATTTAGGCTGGGGATATTGTGAGGTGTTACCATGGTTGTTGGACAACTGTTATGGGTGTGACTTAACTATGTATATCCAGCAGTGGTAACCTCTGTGTAGGTAGTTTGAGAGGCACTCTATCTGTGGTTTTGTCAGTCACTCTGCATAGGTAATGTGTTTGAGGGCATTATCACTGTTTGTTAGGTATGACTGTATCCTTCTCCCTTTCTGTAGTTGTCATGGGAGGTACATACCGTGTCGGACATTGTGAGGTGTAGAGGGGTACATTGACCTACATTTCACTAGCTGACACACCATTTCTGCTGACACGTACCATGTACAGGTATTACAAGACTGGTGTGCCACTGTGAATATCAAAGGGGAGGCTATTGTACACTTGTTTCCCATGTCCCCTCCTGACACATCCAGTAGTAGGCAGGCATCCACATATGTGGTGGTTAGTGGTGTAAGTGTTTTGGAATGGGGTATGGTACTCCTGTATCCACACTGGTGTTCAGTCCATGCCTTTGTCACCAGGAACCTGTTGCAATACATCTGCACACATGTGCCTCTCTCAGTATATATATATATATGTATATATATATTTATATATATATATATATATATATATATATATATATATATATATAGAGAGAGAGAGAGAGAGAGATATTCATATACATACATATCTGTAGGCATTCATATCTGTCTGTATATGTGTATGTATCTATATATATATCTATATAAGTATGTGTCTATTACATAATATATGTATATACATATTCTAGCTATCTATCTATTTATGTTCATAGGTTCATAGGTTCATAGGTAGGTACTAGGCTATCGGCCCTAGGGCCCATACAAGCCTAGCCAATAAATGTACCCTGGCTTTTGCCACCCAAGAAAAGTATTTTCCTATGCTCCTGTCGAGCAGAGCCACAGAAGTGATCCCCGGGGTGAATTTCCCATTTCCCATCCAATCATCAAGATTTTTCTTGAAGAGTGCTAATGAGGAGCTCTGTTTGACATAGATAGGTAGTCTGTTCCAGAGTATGGGAAGTCTCTGGGACAGGAATCTATCCCTCCAGCATGTTCTGTTTACTGTGGTGACAAGGTTAAGGTCCCTAGAGCGTGTAGCTCAGAGGGAATGGGATTTCTTTAAGTGGAGCATGTCCAACAGCTCTGGGTTTGACATAGCTTTGTATGTTAGGCAGAGATCGCCCCTGAGTAGGCGATATGCGATGGAGTAAAGCTGTCGTTTTTTGAGACGGTCTGCATAGGGCATCTGTTTGAGGCCAGTAATCCTCTTTGTGAGGTATTTCTGTGGTCGTTCCAGTTGTTGTAGATGTCTTGTGAGGTACATACCAAAAGGGACGTTGTACTCTATAATGGGTCTAATAAGTGATGAGTAGAGGGGAACAATGACCTCTTTTTTCTGGATGAGAATCCTTTTGTGATGAGATGAGCCACGTAGAAGGATTTCCTGACCACTGTGGCGATGTGATTATCAAAGGAGAGACTACTGTCCACCTGTGTCCCAAGGTCTCTTATCACATTTTCAGCATTAAGTAGACTACTAGCTATGTGGTAGCTCATGGGTACAGAGTTTTTACCAAAGGGGATGACAATACACTTTTTGGCATTGAGCTTCAGGCCATGGCTTTGACACCAGGTATCTGTCTCAGTGAGGCCCTTTTGTAGTTTGTCCACATCGTTAGGAGTTGCGATTATGGCTCCTAGTTTGCAGTCATCTGCAAACTTTGTTAGCCAAAGACCTTCTGTGTTGGCCTGCACTTCAGAGAAGTAGATACCAAACAGGAGAGGACCCAGGACTGAACCCTGTGGTACTCCACTTGTCACTGGTCTGATGTCGGATTTGGAATACGCTACTTTCACAGTGTGGGTTCTGTCCGTGAGCCAGTTGGCAACCCATCTTATGACATAGGGATTTATACCTAGTTTAGTGTGCTTATCTATAATTCCAGAGTGAGGGATGGTGCCTTTTACAAATCCAAACTGAGTAGGGTCCAGAGTTTGGAGATTACCAATGTCTTTGTTTATGAGTTCCATGATGATACGTTCCATGGCCTTGCAGACCAGGCTTGTCAGGCTAATGGGGCAGTAGTTACTGGGGTCCGTCGTGGCTCCCCCTTTGTGGAGTGGGATAACTGTCGCAGTGCACCATTCAGTGGGTACAAAGCCTGAGGTGAGGCTATGATTGAACATGGTACTTAGGTAGGGTGCCAGTTCATTCTGTAGTTTGTGTAGAACGCAGCCTGGGATATTGTCAGGTCCCATGGATGCTGTGTTCTTGGCTTTGGAGAGTGTGTTTTTTACCTGTGCAGCCATGATTATAGGAACTTTGCATTCTTCCAGTATAGAGATGGGCCCTCTAGGGGGTGAGAGGGGGGTAAAGTTAGCACTGAACCTATCTGCTAGGATGTTGGCAATATCAGTTGGTTCTGTATATTTAGTGCCATTATGCTGTAACTCAGAGCAGATCTGAGTGTTCCCATTTAGATTCTTGACATAGCTATAGGATGCTTTGTGGTTGTCTTTAGAGTCAGTGGCAATTTTGTTTTCGTAACTAGCTTTGGAATATTTTATGAGGGATCTCAGCTTCTTACCGAGGTTGACCAGGGAGTTCCTCCAGTTGTGGGATTTTACTTATTTTTGCAACTGTTTCTTTCTTCTGTTGTAGAGATTGTTTATGGCAGAGGACCACCAGACTGGCTTCCTTTTTCTGGAGGATAACATCTTGGTTCTATTAGGGATAGCATGATCCATGCACTCGTGTAAGTGCTTATAAAGTGCATTTGTGTAGGATTCGGCAGTCATACCTCAATTGTCCGTCTGCATGGGTGTCATGAAGTATGCCACTTCTATCTTAAGAAGTGTGAAGTTGGCTTTTGAGAAGTTTGTTATGATGGTTTCCCTAATTGGGGCTGGGTGTGAGATGTGGATGTCTAGGATGATTAGCTTGTGGTCAGATCTGACCAATGAGGAATTGACCTCTGGTGTGGAACACTGTTTTCCCATGTTGGTGATGACCAGGTCTAGGATATTGCTGCCCCTGGTGGGGGTGTGAATAAGTTGATCCAAGGAGTTGGTATTTATGAATTCTAGAAAACGTTGAGCAAAAGAGTTGGTACATGAGTAGTTTTCCCAGTTAATGGTGGGCTAGTTGAAATCGCCCATTATTAGGGTGTTGGGTTGTACCCTAATACTTTCCAGTGTATCAAGAAATGAGGAGTGTGAATCCTGGGGTATGGTGGGGGGTCTGTAGCAAGCTACAGTTTGGATTGCGGTCTTGCCCAGAGTTAGTTTCACTTGGATAATCTCGGATGCATTATGCTGTGCAACTAGCCTGGAGGTGTGGATATCCTTAATGAATATGGCCACGCCTCCACCTTTAGTGCTTCTTTCTGGGTTAGCTGGCCAAAAGGTGTGGTATGAATTGAAGCCTGGTAATGCAGGGGTGCTCTCTGGAGCTTTGAACCAGGTCTCTGTCACTGCACAGATGTCAACAGTTATGGTGGTGAATTTGTCATTTGAACCTTGCCTAAAAAAGGCACTATAGGGGTGGCAAGAGTCTTAGCCAGTATCCGGAATCCTAAGGGCGACAGGTGCAGGCCATCTCTGTCAAAGCATCGTGGACTGTCGATCATGTCGTCCCAGGCAGACAAATACTGGATCCCCTTAGAATGACACCAGAAGCTTAGCCAATTGTTGAAGTCAATCATTTTGTCCTTGTACTGTGGTATCATTCTGGGTCTATCTATTTCTACATCCCTCTCTATCTATGTAAACATATATGCATATTATATATAGATACATATATAAATATACATACATATACATATAATATATATATATATATATATATATATATATATATATATATATATATATACCTTTTTATTTACACATACGAATATACACACTAACATACTGCTAAACATCCGTTACTGTACAACCTACATTGTACGCTGCACTACAACCTACATTGATATGTGCACATAGCATCCTTCACATACATATGTATGTCCAGCCTTCACTAACAGTTGCAGTATGTCCCCTGCCCTATGCACATCTTCATATATATAGATGCAGACTGCTAACACATATGGGGGGTTCACAGTATGTAGACTGTTACATTATTAGTTTACATTACCTTTGTTTGTCACTGCTGTTTGTGATGGCTTGCTGCTGGTTAGCTTGCTGTTTTGTATTGTTTTATTTTCAGTGGCTGTCTCTGTGTCTCTTTTTTGGTTTTTCTGTTTTTTTTTTTTTTTTTTTTTTTTTTCCTCTCTCTCTCTCTCTCTCTGTCTCTCCCTCCGGATGTTGCAATGGAAGTATTGCATGTGTGGACTGTGAGTACAGGCTGCTTTTGTAGGTATATGCACATGTGCATGTGATGGCCTCTGCACCAATTGTTAGCCAGCATTTACTAATTGCATGCAGCCTGCTGTGTGGTAATTGCAGTTCTCACTGTGATTTCAGGACAGTGCTATAAAATGTTAGGTTAGGTAGGCGTAGCCCTTTCAGATTTTCAAGGTGGGGACCATGCTGGTATGCTGTGAACACTGTTGTGTGAGTGTAAAGGTTGGTATGTCTCTCATACTTCAGGCTGTGTTGTAGGCACTGACATGCATGTTGTACTGACACCTGACTATTGCTTCCTCCAGTTTATTCTTCTCAGTGTGTATGTTAACTGACACCTAATAATACTAATACTGTTTAAATGGGAGTTTGTGCTTTCCTGTGGGACTTGTGGAGTAACTGGTATACAGCAGTGGCTCTTGCAATTTGTTGCTATGGCTTCACTATTTGGCCTTTACATTCACTCCTTGAATGTCTGCTAGGTGTCTTTACTGGAATGTGTTGCTATGGCTTTCCTATTTTCCATTTACATTCACTCCTTGTAATGCTTGCTATATTTCTTTCAGCAGCAATTCCTTATATGTTTGTTGTGGTTTGGTGGTACTGCATGCAGTCTGGTCTGGCCAAGGTGTGGGGCTTGACACCTACAAGTGTATTTTATTTTGCTGCTGAGCAGTAGTGGCGCCTTGCACTTTGTACTAACAGTTATGGATAGCAGGCACATGCAGTGCTTGTAAACTGCTATACTGTCCTTATTTTATTAGTTGGATACCTCCTTTGATATTTGTGGGTTGTACACCTACATGTGGGTGTGCTTGTGGAAGCTATTCTACAGCTATTCACAGAGTGTGTGACAGCAGACAGAATGATATGCCTGTGAGTTTGTGACACTTGCAGGCCTCAGATACTCTCAGGTATATATTTTATCAGCCTCAGGGAATGGTTCATATCAGTGGGATACACCCATGATATATTTCAGATATTCTGCAGTTATGACTGTGGGGTATTTTGAGCATATGTATTACTACACCATTTTTGACATGCAAGTAGTGCATACTTTCAGTAGTTGACAGTTACCATTACGTGGGATAAAACACTTTTCTGCCTACTGTTAGTACATTTCACAGGGAGTCAGTGGGGCACAGTTAACATTTGTTTTTAAATCAGGGACATCCCTGTAAATCAGTCACAGTTGCGAGGTCTGGCCTCTTACCTGTTCAAATATGGCAGTGTTTATCCTGCTCTGATAGTGTGTGTGGTTTGCAAGATGCTACTGTCACATTATTACCTACTAGCTACTGACTAGCATGGCTGTTTCTCTTCTCACACTAATGTTATACAAATCCACAAGAATTGCCAGTAAAGATACAAGAAAAGCTTTGTGTAATAGCCTTCCTATATTCCCTTTACATTCAGTCCTATTTCATGATATATTGCTTTCAGCACAAAGCTCTTGTATATCAGTCATGGCTTAGTGGTAAGTCATGCAAACTAGTGTTCCCAAGGTCCTGGGTTTGAGACTGACAGAGGAATTTTATTTTGCTGCTGAGCAGACTACAGGCCTTGTCAGTCAGAGTGACTAAGGCACTTTTAAGCAGTTGTAAGTGGGTTAGCGCTGGTTTGCGCGGAGATCACGCATGCGCACTGTCGCTTACCTTCGCGCACACACGCTTAGCTAAGTGCACACAAGCGCACACCCGCTTACAACTGCTTAAAAGTGCTTACTGTCACGCACACCCACTCTAATTTCTTTGAAAGAAAAGAAAATGGGGAGATAGGAAAGTGGTGAAAAAGGGGGCACAAAGAAGGTAGGACAGTAGGAAAACAAGCTCGGGATTTGCAGGAAGGATGTAGGAAAGGCCCATAGCTGCCCATTTCTTTATCAGCAACAGCTGTGCATATGTCTGTAATTTGGTGTGAAATTTGAAACCTTCCACCCCTGAGAGAGGGGTGAGGACAATAAAATATGTTGTACAGCCAATTGTAATTACCAGTTCACATGTCCAGCAGACATGTCTGCAAAATGGGCAGCTATGTATGGGGCATAATTTTTTTGCGGGAACAGAGTGCCCTTTTTTTATTTTTTTTTCAGGTGAGAGTGGAATGTGAGGTACAGGAAGTAGGTATATTTGGGGAGGTAGGTAGGGGAGGTTAACAGACAAGACAAACAAGACGCATACTGGGGCGGAGTATGACACATGTGGGGGGACACACAATTGACGGGGATGGATGTTTGGATATCGCGTGCCCATGAGCCCACAGATGGCAACAGTGGAACTGAGATCCCCACCCATGGGCAGTTGCCATTGTGCCTTCACAGCCCAGGACAAGGCTGTGCTGGGTGCTGTGTAGGATGGGCAGCAGGGACACCCGTGAGTTGCGCCACCCGAGCCTCAAGCTGGCATAGGGGTTCAAGCACAGAATGCCAGATCTCGCTACGCACCACAGACCGGACACTTTGGAGGGTGAGTGGACGGTCTCCTCCGGCCACGCTTGCAGAGGGGGGACGAGCCCCATCCCCTGCAGCGCTTCCACCCGTATGTGGCACAGGGCCACTGGAGGAGGTTCCGGCCTGGGCACTAGTGCCAGGTGCACTCGCCAGCTGAGGTGGGAGAGGTGAGTCCGCTGGAACCCGCCTTCCCTGTTGTCCTATGTTTAGAAATATTTTATGACATTTTGGGTTAGTAACAAATAATACCATTCAAAATTAGTTGTAACAGCATGCATCAGTATTCCCATTAACCAAACACCCATGAATTCCAAACATTGAACAGCAAGCATAACACATGCATATTTTGAACAGCAGTACACAATCCAACAGCATGCAGGGTTGATTGATGGCAACAGGCCATCAGGTTTGGATATGTGAACAGGGCACATGCAGCAATGTACGTTCAAATATGTTTGAACCAACAGGACAAATGTCCATAGGAATTAATTGTGAATACACATACCCAGTTTGTTGTGGAATGGCATTATTTGTGAATATAGGGTAGGGTGAAGAAATATTTCATTAACAACTTCTACTAGCTATACATATGCTGTATATCTCTAGTAGCTGCAGATATATATACCCTACAGGTCTTAGTACAGTTTCCTATATGTAACTTTAGGAATGTTGGTGATGGGACTGTTACTGCTACATTAATATACATTGCATTTTTATTCATACACGTTCATATCTGGCTATGTTCAGGTACAGCATCCTGCTACATTTCATTTATATGGCTTTAGACAACTGTGGATGTTCATTATTTCATACAACCATACTATCTCCATATTGCAAGGGTACAGCAACATATCCAAATTGTGGGACAGACACATTCAGCTTCAGTACTTTATTTCAAACATTTCACTTTTTGGTTGTGGCTGTCTCATTCATTTCATTATGTACTGACTGCAGTATACTTTATTCAGAAGTTATAACAGCTTTCTTGGTCGATTCATACCTCTTTCTCACACTCTCACTTGTTTTATTTTTACAATTCAAGATGGTACTTTATTCTAGGCGTTATTAACATGTCATACTTGATTACAACAATCCTTTCCAACAGACTCACTTGTTTCATATGACAGATTTTCTAAGGGGATGTATTTGACACGTCTATTGTCTTTAGCTTATTTACCACTGATTTTCAGGCTGCAGCAGGTTATCTGATATTTCAATTCAGGTGGGAAATCACTATTTCAGACTTGTTTAATTTTTATTTCTGGATTACAGGCTGCATCACTTATCTAATCATACAGTACTAGCAGAATCTTTCTTCTAGTGTTATTTGAACTTTATTAATATGTAACTACACTGAACACACACCTGCAGCTGTAATATAAATGAAGTAATATTGGAACATACATATCCATAATATTAGCTAGAATAATTCCTTACATACATAATTACATGGATACTTACTCAGATGTGGGGCGTTGGGCATTTGCCGGGCCTCCTGGATCCAACGGTTCAGTTGGTCCTGCTTTCATCTCTTCAGGTCCGCATGGTGGTGACGGACCTGTTCACCAGTCCTTGGTATGCCTGTGGCACTGGTGAGATCATGTGCCAACCAGTTCCACGCCTCTGCCTTATATGCACTGCACAGAACCTGGCCCTGCATGAGTTGAGCCTCATGATCGTGGACTAGGAGCCAAACCATGTATTTGGATTCCTCAACACCCCACCTCTGTGCTCGGAAGCGAATACCCTCTCCTACACCTGCAGTCCTGACTGCAAATAGGTTCCACAATCAGTTATGCTGTGTATTCCCACCTATGGGGCTTATATATGCCGTTTTTCCTGCACTTATCTGTGATTGGCCATTTTGGAATTGTATCAGCTTCACAAAACCTGCTTTGTCATGCTTCTATTTCCATTCATTCCTATATATATATATGCTAATACTGCATTTTTCAGTACAGCTGTCATGGCTTAGTGGTTCAGTACTTTGACTATGATGCACACTATCCTGGGTTCAAGCCTGGGCCTTGCTTTTTTTTTTTTTTATTTTACTACTGTCTAGACAGGCTAGGAGGTGTGTCTGTTTAAAGGTGGCTTTGATACAGGTTGCTGAACGTTGCCCACCGGTAAGCCGGTTGGCGTGCTTCGCAGCTCCACGCAAACGGGTTACGCTGGTTAACACGTTATTTGGCTATGAGCACGCATATTACGCTGTGAGAAATGTTGCGCAACTACGGGCACACAGTTTCAGCATGTTAAAGCACTGCTCAGCTCCGGGTACTCATATTACACCTGTTAAACCACTGGTTACCTACGGGCAAACATACTCAGCTTGCTAGAGCGCTGCTCAGCTATGGGCACTTATAAAATATTTTATTTTTTTATTGTGTCAGATTTCTTCATAAAAACATGGCCCATTTCATTGCATTTTACTTAAATTATAATTATATATATATATATATATATGTATATATATATATATATATATATATATATATATATATATATATATATATATATACATATATGTCAGGGGATTGTTTTGTGCTTATTTCACTAAAAATATAAAATTATGTTGTTGGGGCTTGAACCATGACTACCTCCTTTTTGGCTGACGTCTCTACCGCTACGCTATTGCTACTTGGCTTATTTTGCATATTTAGATCTTATATGCTTTTTCAATGACTGCTAACTGTGGCTGAGCGGACGGCACACCCGCGCAAACGAGCGCAATTACGGGCAAATATTTTTGAAATTATAAAAAAAAATTAAACTGTTCATTTTTACGTTTTACATTTCAGTTGGTTTAATAGTCTGTGGGGGCATGTGTGCTGTTGTGTTTCTTGACATTTCCGCGGACTCGCTCGTGGGAGTTTCCTTTTGGGACTTTGATTCTTCTGGGGGCGTGTCCCTTTGCAGGACTCGCCATACGGACACGCCCCCTACATTGCTACACGGCCCGTGTTAGCCTAGAGTGTGATTCAGCATGCCCTCATGAATATACATGGCATGCTGACATCATCCCGTTTAACTGCAGCCTCCGTGTAAGACTTGCTAACTCTTACACGGAGGCTTCGTGAATCCTGCCCAATGTGTTTAAAATCATTTACTGTTTACTTTATACTTTAGTGTATATTTACTCATTTTAAAATAAAGATAGTGGTAATGCTTGCTAAAATACTGTACAGTAAAGTTGTATCTGAATGAGTATTTCACTCTGGCTAGTACAGTTTACAGCTTTTCATCTGAAAAATAAAGTGGTATAGGATATAACTTTAATTAGTGTTACCCTAAGAGAGATTACATATCATGCAATATATTTAATCTGTTTACTTGAGATAAAAATCGAGAAATGTCAGCATTTATCTTGCCTCGTGCCAGTTCATGTTGCCTTTTTAATTTTTTCATTTGAAGTATCTTATGACTGCTTCTTCTGCTCCATGATTCTGACCAAACATTCTCTAGCTAATAATACATAATTGTATTTATACAAAATAATTTTACTAGAAATGTCAAAAAGGGCAATAATTGAGTTGCTGAATGCATATTTTTTTTTCAATTTGACCTAAATAATCATTGCCTTTTAGTACCTCTGTGACAGTATTCATAACATGAAACATCAGTGATTTTTACCTGTGCCTCTAATATGTTCTAGAACATTTTTTCCTGTTTATTATGTAAATATATGTATACAGATAGAGTGGATTAACTGCTGGAATACATTTGCTTACAGTTGTTAGCTGGCTCAACTCTGACTTAGGTAGACCAGAACAGACACATCTTTGGTCTTTGAAACTCTGCCTGTGTTCTCACTCCTTGTAGTCACAAATAGGTAGTTCATATTCAGCTCATGCACTGTGTTTAACTTAAAACTCAATGGCCATTTCGTTTTTGTTTAAATGAGAACACATCATGTTGTACTGGTCTAATGTTTATCATTAGCTTACTGTTGTTGTAGTATACAACTATATTGGACATAGTCTGCCATGGACTGGACACTCAAAGCGTCTGCGTGCCTTACACTTACACTGTACGTCTGCTGGAGGTCCAGGGAATGCTGGAGTAAAAGCTAATGAATGGGCGCTAAAATTCTGAACTTTCTTACCTTTGAAAATATCAAGTCAGACTCAGTCCTTGTTCCTTGTTCAGTGGTTTGGTGGTTGGCTTGTTTGACCTTTTGGGCAGGTAGGTACCCTGTTGGTGATTTTCCTTCCTTTTTTGAGAGAAAGTTGTGTAATGATTTGCTTATGTATGGGAGAAAGGGGAAGTGTGTACATGGAAGAAAATTTACCAATAAAGATTCATACAGCTTGAGTATTTTGTTTAGGGTAGTCACATAATGTCTGCTCATGCAATATCTATGTCTTTTACATCTAAATCTAGAAGAAGTTGGATTATCTCCCTTAACATTTTTATGGAAAATCAATAGCTTAAGGCCCTGGCTAAAATTACTATGGACATCAGTGCCAGTACTTCTGATATCCCCCTTCCAACTCCTAAGAAAAAGACGATGGTTAGAGAAGTTTTTAAGTGGCTTCTTATTCACTCTTTCTATGACAGCTCCAGATGGATGAGTCTGCTTGCGGCCTTACTGGAGTTCTTGAAACATCAGTCACTCTCTTCTGACCCCTCTGGTGCTGCTCCAAAGAACTCCAATAACGGTCACGAGTCCTGCATATCCCCAAGGGCCAGATGTACACCTGCTAATGAAAAAATAGAACCTTATTTAGTGATCTTGGTGATTTCAGAAGGGCTTGATAGTATCCCTTAAGTGCTGGTGACGGAAGAGGTACTAGGTTCCAGAACAGAAGTCCAAATATCAGATATGACCCAGAGCTTGAATGGACTCTCCCAAAAAGAAAGTTAAAAAAAAAAGCTAAACATGTTTCAGTTTTTTTAACTTTCTTTTTGGGGGTGTCCAGAGATAAGTTTCAGGTCATATCTGACATATGGAGATTACCTCTGGATGCTAACAAAAAGAAGGTTCAAAAAATCGAAGATGTTTGTCCCCCTTCAACCCCCTTTATAAAATAAAGACTAAAGAGGAATGGTATTCTTTTGCCAAAGGTCTTTTCAAGGGATTTGTGTCACTGCAGTCTGCTTCACCTGCTTCTTCTAATCTAAAAAGGAAAAGGACTCCTTCATCTTCAGTTAGTGATTCTCAGTGTCATTGAAGAGAATGGACTTGACTATGCTTCCCAGGTATTTTCTCTTAATTCTTTACAGGCAGAGTCTGATGAAAATATTGAAAAGAAAAAATAAATAACTTACTCTTAAAAAAGGTATTATGAAGTATTGCATGTAAAAACCCATACGCCATTGGGCATCCCTCCTGTTAATGAAGTTCTGGAGGATGCTTTTAATGGAACTTGGGACTACTCCTGACAGTCAGCCTGTTACACACAAAATGCTTAACAGGCTTTACAAGGTACTATGATCCCATAAGTTCTTTTTTTATAACCCTGTTGCAGACCCATCTACATTTTTTAGCTAAGAATTATAGTTTTAAGCACCTTACTGCTAATACTCCTATGCCTTGAGACATGGATGGAAGGGCTTTTGACAGGTAAGGGAGAAAAGTCTGTACACCCCCTACCCTACATCTCTAACATTTAGGACAGTCATTTTTCAGGGTCACATGGCAAAATATTTGTTGTGAGCTTTTGCTGACATGAGTAATTACTGGGTTACCCTTTTCTGACCCCAAAAATATTCATTATACAACATGAGCTCTTCTGTGTCTCAGGTTACTAACCACTCTTTAATATAGTCATTTGATATAGCTAAGTGTTCTGAACTACTTCAACAGGGTCAGTTTTGTGTTGATATGCATAATTTAGATCCTAAAAGCTGACAGAAAATGTTAAGGGACAGATTTGTAATGCTCTCTTGCACAAGGAAATACTATTTGGTACCTCTTCACCAGAAGTTTTGAAAAGATTTGATGGGGGGGGGGGACTCATCCAAGGGGTCAAAAATTTTTTTTCAGTCTCCCATTCCTAAGTATAATGGGAATTAACAGGAATTACCCTTTCAGCCATGGGCCCTGTTCATAGGTTCATAGGATGATACTAGGATATTGACCCAGAGGCCCTTTTAAGCTTAGCCAAGAATTTTACCCTTGTTCTCACAAAGTCAGCACCAGTTTTCCCTGTCCATCAGGGACACAGTTGGGCTCCCAGTGGTATATTTTCTGTTTGCCATCCAGTTGTCCAGGTTCCTCTTAAAGAGGACTAGAGAGGTACTCTGCTTGACATGGAGAGGAAGTCTACTCCACAGATGGAGAAGTCGTTGGGACCAAATCTGTCCTGCCAACAAGTTCTATTAATGTCACAGACCAGGTTGGGACCTTGCATGTGGGTTGCGCAAGTGGAGTTTGACTTACAGATATGCAGCAACTCCATCAAGGCTGAGTCTGAGACGGCCTTGCATGCCAGACACAGGTCACCTCTAAGTAGTCTGTATGAGACTGAGTAGAGTGACAGGGCTTTTAGCCTGTACTTATAGGATAGGTATTTGAGATCCAAGATTTTCCTGGTCAGGGACCTCTGTGGTCTCTCCAACTGCTGCATCTGCTTGGCAAGGTGCATGCCGAAGGGGGCATTGTACTCAGTGATGGATCTGATAAGGGAAGAGTACAGGGATGTTATGACCTCCTTTTTCCTGAATGAAATACCCTTACTTATGAGGTGGGCCATGTAGAAAGTCTTCTGTACAATGGTGGCAATGTGGGGATCAAAAGTCAGGTTGCTATGAACCAGGGTGCCCAAGTCCCTCGTGATTGATTGCATGCTTAGTACGTTGTTATTAATGTGATAATTAGTGGGGACACCATTTTCCCCAAAGGGGATAATGATGCATTTCTTGGCATTCAGTTTAAAGCCATGCTTCTGGCACTAGTCATTAGTTTGGTTAAGGCCCTCTTGTAGGATGTTCACATCACTAGAGGACTTTATGATAGTGCCCAGCTTGTAGTCATCTGCAAACTTGGTCAGCCACAGACCACTGGTTTTGGCTTGCACCTCAGAAAAGTATATCCCAAACAGTAGAGGCCCCAAGACCGATCCTTGGGGTACGCCACTTGTTATGGGTTTACTACCAGAGGTGGCTTCCCCTATTTTGACTAAGTGGGTTCTATCAGTGAGCCAGTTAGCTACCCACCTGATAACATATGGGTAGATGCCTATCTGGGAGAGTTTATCTATTATGCCTGAGTGGGGAATAGTATCGAAGGTTTTGACTAGATCAAGGTAGGTGGTGTGCACTGTCTTGCCCTCATCCATGGCTTTGGTGACTGTTTTGAAGAAGGCAACAAAGTATAACAGGCATGATCTCCCTTTGACAAAACCAAACTGTGTGGGATCAAGCATTTGGAGGTTGCCAATGTCCTTGTTTATAAGGTCCATGATAATGTATTCCATAGCCTTGCAGATCAGGCTAGTTAGGCTGATGAGCCTGTAATTGGCTGGGTTGGTGGACACTCCACCTTTGTGCAGAGAGATGACAGTGGCTGTCCTCCCTCCATTCTGCTGGGACAAAGCCGGTGCACAGGCTTTGGTTGAATAGGGTGCCTAGTGGCACTGAGAGCTCTTGCCTGAGTTCATGTAGGACACAACCAGGGATGCTGTCGAGTCCCATGGAGGCTATATTTTTGGCCTTTGAGAGGGCATTAATAACCTGCTCCTTGGTGATAAGGGGAGGGGGGCAGGTGCTGGGGAT
The DNA here is from genome assembly GCF_019279795.1 of Protopterus annectens. NCBI lineage: Eukaryota > Metazoa > Chordata > Ceratodontiformes > Protopteridae > Protopterus > Protopterus annectens. Next base: position 1,959,617,760 of record NC_056725.1, read on the forward strand.
GTCTTGGTTTACTGATGGGGGGGACAGGGGGGTGAAGTTTTCACTGAACCTGTCTGCCACAGGTTGGCTATATCTATGGCATTTGTGTATGTGGTATTCTTGACCTCAAATTCAGAGCAGATTTGGGCGTTACCTTTGAGATTTCAGACTTATGCGAAGAAGGCTTTGTGATTGTCCTTAGTGGGTGTGGCTAATTTGGACTCGAAGTTAGCCTTAGAGGATTTCACCAGTGACCTTATTTGCTTGTTCAGACAAAGGAGAGATTGCTTCCAGCTTGGCACCTGCTTCTTCTTGGTCCTGGACAGTATTTTTTTTCCTTTTATTATATAGTCTGTTTATTGCTGCTGTCCATCAGACAGGTTTACTCTTCCTTGAGGAAGATAATTTGGTCCTGTCAGGTATTGCCCATGCAGCTATATTGGTGCTCATATAGTTTTTGGTGTAGGCTTGGACACTAGTGCTTGATTCAACTGAAGGGATGGTGGCTGTGAGCCTGCTTATACCTACTCTCAGGAGATTGTAGTCAGCTTTGGAAAAGTTTTTTTGATCAACCCTGGTAAGGAGGGGGGGCAGGGGAGATGGTGACTTCGAAAGTGATTGCTTTATAGTTGGATCTTACCAAGGAAGATGACACTGTAGGGGTGCTACAGTGGTACTCATGTTGGTTAGTACCAGGTCCAGCATATTTTCACCTCTTGTAGGGGTGTCGACCAGCTGATCCAATGCATTGGCATTGACAAAGTTGAATCTCTGGGCATTCATGGTTGAGCTAGAAAAGGTCTTCCACTCTGTGGTTGGGTTGTTAAAGTCACCCGGGATCAGGGTAGAGGGTTAAATCTTGATGGATTCATGTAAGTCCAGATAGGTGGAGTGGGCCTTCTGAGTCATGGTTGGGGGTCTGTAGCTAGCTATGATTTGAACAGGTGTTTTATCAATACTTAACTGCACCTGGAGTGTCTCCTGTGCGTCATACTGTTTGACCAGCCTGGAGATATGTATGTCTTTGATAAATATTGAAACTCCACCTCCTTTGGCTTTATAGCCCTCTGTTTGGAGTCTGAAAGTATGGTAGGACAAGTAACTTGGTAAAGCTGGGATGCTTTGAACCAGGTTTCAGTGACTGTACAAATGTCAGTATCTTCCAGGGTGAGGAATGCTTGCAGTGAGTGCAGTTTCATGTTAAGATTCCTAGCATTTAGCAGTATGATCTTTAAATTTTGTTTAGAAGAATTTTTCACGTTGGTAATTTTGTCCTCATGACTTTGCCTAAAAAGGTACTATGGGGAGACAAGAGCCTTTGCCAGAAGCTTGTAGCCCCAGGGGAGACAGATGAAGGCCATCTCTGGCAAAGCTTCATGATCTGTCAGTCATGTCTTCCCAGGCTGTCAGGTACTGGATCCCCTTGGAATGACACCAGAAACTAAGCCAATTGTTAAACTCAATCATTTTCTGTTTGTACTGAGGCATCATTCTGGGTGACTGTAGGATGCTGCTTAAGGCTAGGGACATACCTGCCTGGGATATTCAGCGAGTTCAATCATGTCTATCTCCATATAGTCCAGAGCTGTATGTCTCAAGTCATTCACACCAACATGGACTATGACAGAGTCATAACAGTTAAAAAACCAAAAGTGATCACAGTGTAAAATATAACTAAAAAGTCCAAAACATATACTGTGAAGTAATAGGAAACACTTTCAGTCAGCCAAACTCTTCAGTCCAAGCTGTTTTTATTCTTCCAGCTTACACTGTGAAGCAGTAGGAAACATTACCAGTCAGCCAAACTCTTCAGTCCAAGCTGTTTTTATTCTTCAAACATACAACGACACAGATTGAGGACTTTCATCCCCTGAAACTGGAGACTTAATCAGAATAAAAACAGCTTGGACTGAAGAGTTTGGCTGACTGGTAGTGTTTCCTACTGCTTCACAGTATAAGTTGGCTGCATCACAGTGTAGAGTCTTAACAGTACCTGTTGTTGAGAGACTTGAGTGTGAGTCATATGGTGGATTCTAGCACCTGACAAGCAATGTACCATGACTTTCCCCTTGTCTAGCCTGATGAGAGGCACATCTGTATGCCTCACGATAGAGTCTCCTATGACTAGTATGTTGGGTTTGTGGTTGGACCTTAGAGGCTGTGAGACACAGGCACGTGTACTATGTGTGGTGCTTGGTGCAGTGGGTTGTAATGTGCTTGTGTGCCTTGACGTCGGAGGTCTCTTTTGTTTAGGGATGCTTTTGTTGAGAACCTGCACATGTGTAGGAATGTACTGTACAGGTGTGGGTGGTGTTAGAGGTTTGTTGCTTGTAGTGTTTGTGCAGACAACCTTCGCAGTGCCAGATGTACTGGTTTGTGATTGAGACAGCAAGGATTCTAGGTTCTTAATGTAATTGCATCTTTTACATATTATGTTCCTAGGTGGTAGAAGAAGAGAGTTGTCCCTGTGACAAAAGGAGGTATACCAGCACAGCTAGCTGGAATTTTGTAAATAATAATATGCCATTTCTGCATATCAACATGATTCATATGCTTGTGTTACGAATGTATTAGAACTGTATGTCATATAAGATGGTTTGTACAGCCGTGTGCAGAAGAGATCTTTTGTAGGATACTCAGCTTAGAGATATGTCCACAGTGTACCCTACTGGAAAAGAACAGAAGTGTACATAAACTATTGTAACTGTATAAATGTATGTATTTTAACAGTGGGAACTGAAACATAGAAGGTTAACTTACAAAACTTCAAAAAAATAGTTGAAATTAAATTATTTTATAACTGCACCATAAAAGATGGTTTCAATGCAGCAAGGAGACAGGATGTCTAAAACTAGGGAGCCTTCTGCATTGTCTTGTAAGTATTTTATTGTTTTATATCTTCCAGCAGCTGCAAAGATCTAAGGACTAAGTATTTTTCACAGGTAAATGTTAAGGTCTGGCAGTTTTTAGCAATGGGGGGGTGTAGCTTGGGAAGTAAAGTCAGATGGCAAGAAGTGATGTCATCCTGCAAGCTAACCCAGCAGTAACATTTTAGATATTAATTTAAGAACTCTTTGAGAGAGACAGGGCATTTTGTATTTTGTCTTTGACCTGACAAGAACATCCACTCACCACATCTGCTTACTGTGTAAGTAAGTTAATTAGAGTGCAGTAATTTCTTAGATACAGTCAGAAATATAGTGAAATATAGCTTAGATGTTTTCTTTATTTGAGACTGTCATGCAATGTTGTTTTAAATATTTCCTGTGATTTTGAACTCTGATGTTACTGTGATGATTTACTGAGTATTTTCTTGTTCTTTTATTATTTATTATTAAATATATTTAAACCTATCGTTGTGACTGATATTTGTGAGACATATTTGAGTTCTGGGAGTACTTGCATATTTAAATGAATAAACAGTCCAGGCAGCAGCAGGAAACAGATAAATAAGTAATTTAATATAAAATTCACACGAGCGCTTTCACCCTGACTCAGTGCAGGGCTTTTTTAAGTGAAGTACATAAAGATAATATCCCTCCATTTAAATACCCTATTTAATAAAAAAGGTGCCAAAAGGTCTTAAAGTAATATATACCCCTTTACATTTAAAATGCTAAGCAAAGCAGCATTAACCAATGATGTTATGTAGTCCTATTTCGCCGTAATTCTTGCTGGATGGGTTCGGAGTTGATATTCGGCTTCGACTCGGCCTATACTAAAGCTCAAGAGCTTTTTACTGGCTCGAGGCTAACCCCTATCCCATGGTGCCTCACGGCAATCCTCCAGATCTCGTTTGCTGTGAAAGCTTTGAGGCTTTGTCTTACTGGCTTGTTGGCTAAGTAGAATGATTTTTTTTACTTATTTAGTCCTTTTCTACCATCCTTTCTGTCATATATATATCTTAATAGTTTCTTCTGTAGTGTGCTTCTGTTTTTTAAAAGTTTTCAACCCCTATTCCTCCTTAGGATTGTACGGCCCATTTAAATTAGAGGGCCGTAGTGCCCATTTAATTTAGAGGGCCTTTCCTCCCTGTGTGTGTGTGTGAATGTTATAAAAAAAAAAAAAAAAAAAAAAACTTTCTTCTTCCTTACACTTTTATTTTTAGACTTTAACTATGTCTAAAGATAAAGATAAGGATCATAAGGATCATCGCCCTTCAGGCTTCAAAGAATGCGACAGGTGTACGCAGACAATGTCTCTTACAGATAGCCACACCAGTTGTATATATTGTCTGGGCGAAGCCCATTTACAGGAACCTTGCACATTTTGTCACACTTTTAGTACAAGAGTGTTAAATGAAAGGAAGAGAAAGCTTATTGACAGGGGTCTCATGACCAGTTCTTTCCAGGAACAGCTGGAACTTGGTCAGGCAGCTCCAAAATCTTCAAAGAGAAAATCATCGGCCCCGACTTTGGAGCCGACCAAAAAGTCTAAAGCGTCGGAACTGAGGAGTTCTGGTTCCGACTCTGCTTCATCTTTGGTGCAGTCTATTCCATCTGTTCCGAGACAGTATTCGGTACCAATGGTTTTGCCTGACATCGAGACTGTATCTCCTATTTTGAAATCTCCTATTTTGGAGAGAAGGAGGTCTCCTTCAGTCTCCACCAGATCCTCCAGGACCCTATCTGATGAGGACATTGAGAGGGTGGTTAAGAGGTTGCTTTTGGATCCAGCTCTGGCTAGAAAATTGAACCCTCCAGACCCAAAGGTCTCGGAGCCGTCCCCCGTACTGATCACTGTTCCTCCTCTGACTGCTTCGCTCTCTGAGCCTATTACATCAGATTCCTTTGTCTTCGACCCTTCAGCTCCGGGGATTCAGCCTGTTTCCTCGGAACCAATTACTCTATCCCCGATGGCTCAGTCTAAAGCTGAGGGTTCTGGGATCCGACGCACTTGTGTCGACTCCGAGTGGGACAGTCACCCTGGGTTCTCTTCAGAACTGATCCTCCCTCTCGGAGCCTTGGCTTGACTCAGCTCGGCTCCCACTTCTGCTTCGGAGCCATTCCCTCTTGCTAGGAGTTGACCATCTGCCCCCTTGGAGCAGAGGTCTTCTTCAGAGCAGGGGGGAAAGGCTTTCAAAGCTATAGAGAAGGCTTTATCCTCTGCCAAAGCCATTCCTTTGGAACCTGTGTCCCACCAGCAGCAGGCAGCAACCTCTTCCCCCCTGCCACCCCCACAGCGTAGGGAACCAGAGGCCCAAGTAGACCCCATTGAAGGTGCCCCCTCTTCTGAGACCTCCCCAGATTATCCCACTGGAGAGCTCCCTTGGAAGAGGTTATGTAAGAGGAAACATGTTGACTCCCCTGAGTCTGTCACATCAGACACTGATTTAGAGGAATCAGAAGGGCCCCCTAGATCTTCCTCTGAGGATGTCTCCTTCTCTGAAATACTAGAAATCCTTAGACAGAGGGGTGATTGGAAGACCTCAAACCCTAATGAGGATGAATCAGTGTATCTTGAGACCTTTGGCTCCTGACCTTCCACCTCTTGGGTGACACCACCTTATGACCAACTTTTGGGGGTAATTTCACGAAAAGCATGGACTTCTCCAGATTCAGTGGAAGCCGTCTGGAGGAGAACAAACAAATTTATGATAGCACCTGAGGACAAGTCTTTCCTTAGCAAGGGGGTTCCAGTTGATGCTATGGTGGTAGCAGTGGCCACCAAGAAGGAATTATCTGAGACGTCTTCTAATATCCATCCTCCTAACAAGGAGTCCAGGACGATGGATAGGTACGGGAAGTGTACTTTTTCTTCAGCGGCATTTACACTAAGATTGCTGAATTACCTGACTCATTTCACTCATCTTCAGAGGGATCTCCTGAAAGAGTTAGGAGATACCCTCCAGGGTTCAGTAGCTCCGGGTTCCATGGACAAGGTTTCTGCACAGCGCTCCACCCTTACTTCCATAGCTAACTCTTCCATGAGGCTGACCTCATATGTGGCAGATGGAGCGAGCAGGGCAGTTGCAGCAGGAATATCCCTCAGGAGACATTCGTGGATGCATCTTTGTAATTTTATGGAATCCTTCAAGTCTTCATTCACTAACCTTCCCTATGATGGTTCATCTCTTTTTGGACACCAAGTGAAAGAGACTTTGACTAGGTGCGAGCAGGAAGGAAAAACCTTATCTGTCATTGGAGTCCATGTCTCTCTCCCATCCAGGCCCTATCCCAAGGGTAATACAGGAGGGAAAATGTGGTTCCGCAAATACCAAAAAGGTTTTCCTCAGGCACAATGTCAACCCTCCCCCAGGGGCAGAGGGGGAGGATATAATGGAAGACGCCTCCCTCGCTGCAGAGGAGGTCTGCAACATCAGGGAGACAGAGAAGCTTTCTCTGATTGTCCCTTCCATTGACCCTGAGGGGTTGCCTGACTGTCCATCTCTGGAGGCAGTCAGGGGTCATATATCTCTGTACCCAAGCACCTGGCTAACTATCACTCAAGATCGTTGGGTACACACGGTAATATCCAGAGGTTACCTGATTCCCTTTATTTCTGAACCCCAACAAACCGGTCTCTTCCAGACATACCTCCCATCCAGCTAGACTGTGCAACATCAGAGGTCATCTCGTCGCTACAAAAAAGAGTCATCCAAGAAGTCCCTGCAGAGCAAGTAGGATCCGGAACTTACTTTCGATTCTTTTTAGTTCCAAACAAGACAGGGGACTGGAGATCAATTCTAGATCTCAGCAGGCCCAACAAGCATGTAAGAAAATCAAAGTTCCCAATGGTCACTCTGCATTCGATATTTCCCTTTATCGGGAAAGACAACTGGATGTGCTCAATCGATCTCCAAGATGTGTACTACCACTTCAAAATGTACAGGCGCTCCAGTAGACACTTACGTTTCCGGCTAGGAGCCAGTCATTTTCAGTTCAGAACACTGCCCTTTGGCCTCACTGCAGCCCCCAGAGTGTTTACCAAATGCATGGCAGTGGTAACGGCTCACCTGAGATGTCAAGGATTCCAGGTGTTTCCCTACCTAGACAACTGGCTCCTCACTGCTACCACCAAGCATCAACTCATAAGGACCAGGGACAAGACTCTATCCTTGTGCGCCAGCCTAAGCATCACTGTCAACTTGCAAAAGTCAGTCTTATCTCCCTTGCAGCATATTGTATATCTAGGCTCAGAAATAGACACAACCACCATGTCAGTAAAGCTAACACAGGAAAGAGTGGAATCTCTACGCAGTCAGATCAAATCCTTATTAAACAAACAAAGAGTCCAGGCCAGAGCAGTCCTTCAAGTCCTAGGGACTATGGCTTCCGCCATCTTATTAGTTCCTTTTGCTCATCTACATATGAGGATTCTCCAGTGGATGCTGTTTACACAATGGTCGATGCAAGACCTTCCATTATCTCACCTGATATTATAACAAATGCATGCAAAAGGGATCTGACATGGTGGTTACACACAAAACAACTTGTCATAGGTCGTCCACTTGTTCCTCCCCAAGAGAAAGCAGTTTTGACCATGGATGCTTCCCAGATAGGGTGAGGGGGCATTATCTGGGAAAGACAGTCCAAGGTACTTGGCAAAACCATGAGAACCACTTAAACATCAATGTTCTGGAGATGAGAGCGGTGCTATATGCGTTGCAAGCACTTCACAGCTCCCTTCCCACTGGAACGATTGTGATTCAGTCAGACAACATGTCTGTTGTGTGGTACATAAACAAACAAGGGGGAACCAAGTCTTACCCGCTTTGCAGAGAGGCCTTAAGAGTTTGGAAATGGGCGATGGATACTCTACGCTTCCTGATAGCAATGCATATCCCAAGGAAATCCAACATAATAGTGGACAAACTCAGCTGAGCAATTCTGATGCCTCATGAGTGGTCCCTGAATCCAATGGTTGCAAAAGAGATCTTTCACAAATGGGGCCAGCCTTGCTGCGATCTATTTGCCACTCATCTGAACACCAAATGCAGCAACTATTTTGCCCTCTTTTCCCATCCGGGGATGTCACCCAGGGATTCTCTAGTTCACAATTGGCCCCCGGGACTTCTCTATGCCTTTCCTCCCTTTCCACTCATACCCAAAGTAATACAGAAACCAAGACAGTTGAGGACTTCCTTGATCCTCATTGCTCCTTACTGGCCTCGGCAAGTTTGGTTTCCTTTCCTATGGCCCTACCTCTTGGAGGAACCATGGATTCTGGATCCATCTCCAGATCCCCTGATTCATCAATCGGGACACTTCCACCCCTCCATCCACACTCTCAAACTGACAGCATGGCTGCTCCAATTCCACGTATAGCCAGGTGCATTCCCTTATCTCCCACAGTCAAACACATCCTAATTTCATCCCATAAACCTTACACTCAGAAACTATATTCCCTTCGGGCTGCAAAATGGGGCTTAGATCCATATACAGCTCTTTTAGAATCCATTTTATCCTTCCTAACAACAATTTTTCATGAAGGAGCGGCAGTCGCTACAGTTAGAGTTCAATTAGCTGCCATTTCCAATTTACATTTTGGTTTCATGGGAAATCCAATCATGCAACACTCCCTCTGTAAAGCCTTCTTAAAAAGAGTTCTTCTTCTTACGCCCCTAATAAAACAGCCTTTAGAACCCTGGGATTTAAATTTAGTCCTCTCATCTTTGATGTCTGCACCCTTTGAACCATCCTCATTGTCAGACTTAAAATTGTTATAATGGAAAACCCTGTTCTTTGTAGCTATAACATCGGCTAGGAGAGTCTTGGAACTTCATGCCCTAACTATTCGATCTCCTTACATTATTTTTCATAAGGATAGAGTCTCTCTTAGGACAAACCCTTCCTTTCTCCCTAAGGTATGCTCAGAACACAACCTGAATACTACCATTGAGCTACCTGAGTTTTTTCCAAACCACTCTAATAAATCAGGGTATAGACTTTACCAGCTAGATGTCTACAGGATACTCAGATTCTATATACACAGGACCAAAGAATTCAGGAAATCTGATCAACTTTTTGTTTCCTTTTCTGACAAAAGAAAAGGCTTACCTGTTTCAAAAATTACTCTTTCAAAATGGCTTTTGGATTGCATATCCTTTGCTTATCAACAAGCGGGTAGACAATTACCAATAAAAGCTAAAGGTCACTCTGTTAGGGCTGCAGCTACTTCATGCGCCTTTAGATCTAGGCTTCCAATTGATACTATTTGTGCAGCAGCTACTTGGGCAAGACTACATACATTTGTCACTTATTACAAATTGGATTTGGCCTCCCGGGACAGGTCATCCTTTGGATCCACTGTGCTGGAGTCTCTTCGCTTGAGCCACCCGGGATAAAGGTGCTAGGGACGCTGTCCCATCCAGCAAGAATTACAGCAAGATAGGACTACATAACATAAAGAAGTTATGTACTTACCATAACGTTCCATGTTTGTAGTCCATTTCGCCTATATTCTTGCATCCCTCCCTCCAACCCCCTTCCCGTTTCTGGGGGATCTAGTGGACCTTTTTTTGGGGCTGCCTGACTTTGCTCTTTATTGTCCACCTGGAAAGGATTATGTTTCTAATCCCTTCCTGTATTTTCCAGCTTCTTTCTTCTTATTATTACCTGATAGGTATTTATTACTTTCTTGCAAACTAGATCTTGGGAATTGCTGTGAGGCACCATGGGATAGGGGTTAGCCTCGAGCCAGTAAAAAACTCTTGTGCTTTAGTATAGTCCGAGTTGGAGCCGAATATCGGCTCTGAACCCATCCAGCAAGAATATAGGCGAGATGGACTACAAACATGGAACGTTATGGTAAGTACATAACTTCTTTTTATGTAATATATTCATCCACAGTTTGTCAAATACCTCACATTAAATGCATTCTAATCAACAAGTACAATCATTTCCTACTCTTAAAATACTGAACAGAGCAGCAATAAGCAACTTTTATATATATGAATAACTTCATCCATAACTTGTCAAAATGTCTCACATTAAGTACATTCTGCTCAACGAATGCCATAATTCCCGGAACAGTTCAAATAAGAAAGCAGTACATAAGTACCCAACTTTCAACAGTCCTTAAACAGTAAAGGCTTAAAAATAATAAGAGCTTAAAAATGTATAATAAGGGTAAAAAAAATAATAAAAATATAATAATAATAGCCAAAAAGAATATACTAAAACAAGTACATACTACTGAAAGGTATTTAAAAACACAACATATTATTACAACTTCTCAGCCCTCTTAATTAAATAGGGCTTAATGGAAATATGGTCGTTTAAATCTGGGGGTTGGGCTGTGTTCAATTTTAACTGCCAGTAGGTTTTCCTACAGCATAACCAATTCTCCCAATCACCCCATAGGGTCAACACGAACTTGTTCCAAAATTCCAGAGAGAAAACCCGAGTGGTTAGGTTCTAAATGTAAATGCCTATATAGCGCATTGTTCAAGTTCTTTTTCCTAATGTTATGTGTGCTCATAAAATACGTTTATTTAATGTCCTTTCAGACTTCCCTACATAAAACCTGGGGCAGTCCTTACATAGGGCCAAATATACTATGCCCCTGGTCATGCAGTTACCTTTCCTAAAATGTACAATACTTCTCGTGTAGTTGTCTAATGTTATGACTTCTTTATCTATAATGAATCTACAATAACCACATCTCCCACGTTTCCTTGTTCCAGGGACACCCTGGAACCTAACTGCCTCATTATTCCTTTCAAAGAGCCTTTTTAAAGTGGTCCCTGTTTTAAAAACAAAACTAGGACTTTCACCCACCCTATGTACAATATATTGGTTAAATTTTAACATTTTCCAATTTCTTTCAATTAATCCTGTGATGTCCTTTGAAGCATTGCTATATTGTAAAACCAATGCCTTTTTAAATGTTTGTTCACTAATGGTCATACAACCAAGGGTGTTTTGCAAAGTACTACCTAATAAAGGAACATACTTCAGACCTCATCCCTCAGTGGCTTCACCAGCCACCTCCTCAATCAAACTGTTAGGGTAACCCCTTGCCATGAATAACCCGGAGACAAAGGTGATTTCAGAAAGTAAATCACCCCTCTCCGAAGTCATTCTGGCAGCCCTAACCATCTGACCTTTCACTATGCTTCTTTTCTGCTTCCAAGGGTGGGCACTGCTGTATGGAAGGTAAGAGTTACTAAAGGCATTTTTCCTGTGTATTCTAGATTTTAAACATCCCTTACTTTTGTACAACCTCACATCAAAGTAATCAATTCCATTATAATTAAATGTAAATGTAAATTTCAAAAAATTAGTGGTCGAGTTAAGACACTCAATAAAATCAATTATAGAATCCACAGGTCCTTCCCAAATTATAAAAATATCATCCAAAAAGCGTCGGTACAACTTTATGTTGTTCCAGTAAGCAGAATTAAATACATTGTCTGTTTCCCATTCTAAGAGGACTAGGTTAGCATATATGGGGGCACATGCTGCCCCCATAGCTACCCCCCTAACCTGTTTAAAGGTCTCCCCTTCAAAATAAATTAAGTTATTCTCTAATACAGTCCTCATAAGTTCCACCAATAGATCTACATCTAAATTAAGAGATGAACTTTTTTTCATTCAAAAGTGCCCAAAATAAATTCAAACCCTCCTCTACAGGTATACAGGAGAACAGGTCAACCACATCAATGGTTAGAAAATGCACATCCCCTCCATATGTTTCCAGTGTTAGACCCCATAAAGAATGCCACGAGTCCTAATAATCTTCAATGTGTTTGAGAGTGTGGTCCAAAAAGTAGCTATAGGGTAAGTCTTAGATCCTTCACCTGAAACTATAGTCCTTATGTATCTTGGGAATACCGAAAAATTACCAATGTACTACCCAGTTTATCATCAAGTCTATTTTCTAATATTAGTTCTTCTATTGCCAAGTCAATTTTCCTGTAGGAAATATTGATTTCGTTAGTTGAAACTGGTACATATACATTGATATCATTCAGAATTTCCAAGATCTTACTCGAATAATCAATGGCATTAACCAAAACCATACCACCCCCCCCTTATCAGGTTTTATAATACGGATGTCTCTATCTAATATCAGTTAGTCTAAAGATTAATTTTCTTCCATAGTCAAATTAGATTTGAAACCGCACTTTCTCCTAAAAGTTTGAACAGTACTTAAAGCGTAAATATCAGACACACATGCCTCCTCAAAAACTTGTAGGGCTGGATGGAGGGGGGATTGTATGTACTTGCCTTCCTAAATTGAACTGTACTTCCTTCATCACACTTGTCGAACATTAGGACAAAATTCAATTTTCTTATAAATAATTTTAGTTCAATAAGGGTGTCACAAACATCAAAGCTCACAGATGTTACAAACTTGAAGCCCTTCTCAAAAAGGTGGAAGCGTTCTAATTTAATCTCAATCCCACTCATGTTAAAAATTTTGAAGCCATTGTAAGAATAGGTTACACCATCTGGGTCCACAACTATACCTTCCCTTTCTTTTTTGTTTTTACCTGACTCTTCCCTTTCCCCCTGCCCACCGAAAAATCATGTTCACTCACCTCCTCATCCTCCCATCCAACTGTGTGTCCAATAAAATCTAAACCCACCTTCGGGTCCAAGGGGTTAGGTGTTTTTAACCCAGAGGTTGGTGAACTAGTGTTGTTTACTTCACTAGGAACATGCGGGTTATCATCATTAATATTAACCTCTCCATTACAATTTTGAACCAAATTAACATTTTCAACAACATTAGACATTTCATACACTTTACTTTTAGCTATTCTCCCTTTAAATATGTAAGCCCTATTATCCCCATACTGCTTTAAATCCCTAATTAACTTTTTTTTGCTTTCTTAAATAAATATCCTCACATTTTCTTTCTACCGAAATAAAACTATATTCATAAACATCTTTATAGAAATCAAACAACAAATCACTTCTAATAGCTTGGCTTAACCTTTCTGTATCCTTCAGTGAATGTTCTACCATTTTCCTTGAGTACTTTAACATTAAGGTCATCATTTTAAACCCACATTCATTAAAAATCTGGTTAAATTCACGAAGCATAACATTGTCATATGTAAAATCATCAAGGTACTTACAAATACGTAGTCCCTCTGGAACAATATGTTTAGCAATACACTCATCTAAGTATGCAATATCCAAATTCACACATTTAATTTTAAAAAGTCTGTTCTCCAAGTCTCTGATTCCTTCCTTCAGGGAAGCCATAGCAACAGAACGTTCAACTACAGTGTCAATTAATTTCCAAATTAACACTAAAAATATTCACATTATTCTTAGTCTGGTCAAACCAGTCTCTCAAGTTGTTAAAACCCATCAGTTCAGCATTAGGTGGGTTAACAGAATGAATAACAGTACCTGAAATTAAATTCGAGCCAGTCTGTTGAACCTTGGTGTTTAATTGTTCATTCTGTCCACTATTCAGTAAAACGGGTTCTTCCTTCCTCACAAAACCTTCGGTTTCCTCACTAGATATTCCTGAATACAACTGACTGCCATAACCAGTTTGAGTAGCAGAAACAAACTCATGGAGAGAAACATTCGTAACCTCTCCTCCATGCACGTTAGCCTGTGTTTCAACCTGATTGGTTGATATTCCTTTACCCTGCCCACATGGGAACGAGCCGTTCGTTTGCGTTAAAAACTCCATCAAACGTGAAAAGTCAGTTTTCAGACTCCTCATCTCCGCATTCAAGCCAGAAATAGCTGCAGCCACCTCACTCTGCTGCGAGCATAACCTCACCAGGTCCGTTTGACCAGTTCCTTCTTCTACACCAGCTTCCCCATCAAATGTAGCCATATCGTGTACACCCAGTTCCGCACAGCAAAAACAAACCAAATGAATTAAGCAGAAGACCGTATAGCCAAAGCCAACAAATAAATGAATAAATGGTCCAGGCAGCAACAGGAAACAGCTAAATAAGTCATTTAATATAAAATTCACACAAGCGCTTTCACCCTGACTCAGTGCAGGGCTGTTTCAAGTGAAATACATAAACATAATGTCCCTCCATTTAAATACCCCATTTAATAAAAAAGGCTCCAAAAGGTCTTAAAGTAATATATACCCCTTTACATTTAAAGTGCTAAGCAAAGCAGCATTAATCAATGTTATGTAACAAATTCATCCACAGCTTGTCAAATACCTCATATTAAATGCATTCTAATCAACAAGTACTTGCATATTTATTTGGTGACACTGTGGTCCACTCTTAATAGCCTTGCTCTTGGTCAAACTACCATCTTGATTAATAGTAACATTACACGGTAAGACTGGGCACCCTTTGTTAAGGGCCTTAAAGTAGCTGATAAAGAGTTGGCTGGTGGCAGTAAAAATTACCTTATAGTCTGGGCATAAGGAGGCATAGCTATTAAACCTGTGCCAGCTTTCCGAGGTGCATGTGTGTGTGTGTGTGTGTGTGTGTGTGTGTGTGTGTGTGTGTGTGTGTGTGTGTGTGTGTGTGTGTATAAATCAAACCTCAAAGTGTGTGTGTGTCAGGTACTTGGGCAGGGGCAAGAATCATTGGTTGGACAGAAAGAGTGCTGGAGGTCTTGGCATAGCCACTCAGCTGAGATCTCAATTCTATAGCTGTGCCATTGGGGAGTCTTATTGGGGATCTGGAGAAAGAGGGAAAAACCAGCCCCAGATTGACTGTGGTCTCTGTGTGCTCTTAGGGGAAATTGCACTTTACTGTGTGTGTACTTGTCATCCTCCCAGTGTGCACGCCTTCCACGGTTGCCAGTGGTGTGGATTGAACTCCTTGATTACTGGGCCAGTGGTGGGGTATCCCATATTAATTGGTTGGCAGCAGTGTGATATCCACATATTTGGATTCAGTGGTGTGGATATTGAACTCCTGTAGCCTATAAACAGTGGTCACTGAAGAAGGTGTTTGTACTCTCAATCAGCCACACAGTGAACATTCAGTTTCATATCACAATTGTTTCATTTTTTTTTGTTAGCTTAGTTAGTTAAGGAGAGCTGACAGGGATGTCAGCAGAGGGGTATGGCAAGCTGACAAGGAGCTGATTGACTGAGATGTGCCAAGACAAAGGACTGGTGCATGCCAACCTGACTAATGCAGATGATTGCAAGTTTTGTCACAGCTACATCACAGACCAGCATACAAGACGACAATCAGACTGGCCTTGCGGAGGTAAAGCTCTCAGAAAATGGACAGTTCAACCTTTCCACAGAGAACTTAAAAATCTGTCTGAAGTTAAATAGGCTTGAACTGGAGGCCAAATGTTTGGAAATAGAAGCAGCAGAGAGATTGAGATGTCTGGAGGCTATGGAAAAAGAGAAACTGATGTCTGGAAGTTGAGGAGAATGAGAGGCAGAGGCAACATGAGAAACAGATGCTGACTCTTCGTCAGGGTCATGGAAGTAATGGGGAACATAGTAACTAAACCCCTGAAACAACAAAGATCAATAGATTTCTTCCACAATTTACAGAGGGAGATTATTTTGACAGTTTTATTAATATGTTTGAAAGGGTATGTAAACAGTATAATGTCGAACAAGGGCTCTGGATATGGTACCTGACCACCTTACTCCATGGCAAAGCTGTAATTGCTATTTCTAAATTGTCTAATACTGAATTCTTAAATTATAATACTGTTAAAAATTATCTGTTAGAGTGTTTTAAGTTAACACCTGAAAGTTACAGGAAAAAGTTTCTTGAGCATAGACACAAGGCAGATGAAAGTGTTTGTGAATATATTGCTGAACTAAGCACTTATTTCATAGGTGGCTGAGTGGGTGTAAGGTCACCACTTTTGAAGGGCTGGCAGACCTTTTGGTGATGGAACAAACCTTAGCACTTTGCCTGGGGACAAGATAATCTGGTTAGCGGATAGAGAATGTAACACAGCAGATGAGTTAGGAAAAAAGGAAGATCTATACCTAGCAAGCAGGGCATCACTGCAGAGGAATGGGATATCCAGTGCTGCTCATGGGTCTTAAGGGAGCCCATGATGGGCAACCTAGACTGCCCCAACAGAGTCTGCCAGTAGCAGGGGAAGCCACTAGTTCAGGTACACGGCCAGGACTAAGGGTTAAATGTTTTAAATGCAACCAGTGGGGCCATGTAGCATGTAGATGTCCACAGTGGCAAGGTGGGGAACAAAAGTTGGGACAGCCAGAAAGTGGGAATGACAGAATGCCAGCAGTAAGTTGTTGGGAGACAACAAGGGTACCAAACTACACAACAGGTTATATCCTGTCTTAGTAGGTGGGAAAGAGGCTGCTGCTAAATGAGACACAGCCTCTGACCTAACTGTTGTGAAGCCTGCAATGGTTAAAGAGGAGCACTACTTGCTTGGGCAGTCTACTCCAGTCATAGCTTTGGCTAGGGTTCACTTTGACTGGGAGGGTGGAAAAGGAAGCAAGTAAGTGTGTTTGAGGATATCCTTGCAGATGTACTGATAGGGAATGATTTTGATAATGCAGTACCTTGTGAGCATGCAGTTACACTCAGACCAGCTTGGAGACAAGCCTGTGGGTCTGATAGTGTGTGGGGGGGCAGACAGACTACAGACCTGAAGCCAGGGCTGGTGTGATGGTTACTTCAGGGAGGGAGCTACCCAGTAGCAGTGAGACTGAAGGTGAGCCACAGCTGCTTGTGGGTACTGATGTCCCCTTGGCCAGAGTGACTGCAAGGGCAGAGGTGAGTAGTAGTACCCAAGCTGAGAGTGAAGCACCACTGTCAGAGAATACCAGACGTCCCTTGGAAGGGGAGCTGGGAAGGGTTACAAAAAAGAGAGTTGAGACAGGCTCAGCTCTCAGACCCTACATGGCAAGGCTTAAGGGAGGTAGCTAGTGAGGCACCTGATTTTCAAGGGAAGAAGGAATCTGTATACTGGGACAAAGGATTAATTATAAAGATTGGACCCCTAAGGCCATGCTAGAGGGTGAGAGAATACAACAGTTGATAGTGCCCCGAGCCTACCATCTGATACTTCTAGCCATAGGCCATGACATTCCCTTTGCAGGTCACATGGGCATAAAGAATACCAAGAGACATATTATGCAGAACTTTTATTGGCCTGGGATTTCCAGAGATGTAACCGGGTACTGTAGGATATGTGAGCAGTGCCAAAAAGTAGGCAAGGCAGGAGACAAGGTCAAAGCTCCTTTGATGTCTTTGCCTGTGATTAAGGAGCCATTTCAAAGGGTAGCTATAGATATTGTGGGGCCTCCAAGTTCCCTAAGTTCCACAGGGAAAAGGTATATCCTAGTGGTAGTAGATTATGCTACCAGTTACTCTGAAGTGGTGGCCTTATCCTCCATTGAGGCAGAAAAGGTGGCAAATGCTTTGTTAGAGATTTTCAGCAGGGTAGGGTTCCCAAAAGAAATACTGACTGACAGAAGTGCCAATTTCATGTCAGACCTGTTGACTGTGGAAGTACTATGGGTTGAAACACCTAAATACCACCCCTTACCATCCCCAGACTAATGGTCTTGCTGACATGTTAAACTCTACACTCAAGACCATGCTATGGGCATTTCCAGACCACTTTAAGAGGGAATGGGACAAGTATTTCTCCTTGTATTGTTTCCTTACATAGAGTTGCCACAGGTTTTTCACCCTTTGAGTTGCTGTATGGGCATAGGGTGAGGGGACCTTTAGATTTGATTCGAAATGAGTGGGAGGGTGAGTGTGAATCCCATAAGGAGTCTTTGTGGCATATGTCCTAAGCCTCAGGACAAGGCTCAGGGAACTCATGGGCTTGGTCCAGGAGAACCTGGCAGAAGCCCAATAGCACAAAATGTCTGATATGACAGGAATGCTTGAGCTAGAGAGTATGCTGTGAGGCAGCAGGCAATGGTTCTCATTCCTGTCAGACACAACAAGCTGCAGGCAGCTTGGGAGGGACCCTTCAAAGTGGTAAGGAAGACCAATGATGTTAACTACATGGTAGAACTGCTAGGCAGGAGGCAAGGGCACAAAATGTACCATGTTAATATGATGAAACCTTACCGTGATAAAGAGGCGCTTGTGCTGAATATTGGCAGTAGGAGGCAGGAGGAGTCTGAGGGAGTTCTTTGGCTACAGGGATCCAGCCAGGAAAATCCCATATTACTATGGTGGAGCCTAGGGTTGCAGGCATATGATATGATAGTGCAGCATCGCAGTGGGGTTAGCAATGCCAACCCAGATGGGCTCTCAATATAGGGAATGGGGTAATGTATTCTCAGACAGTCATCCCTCTCAAGCTATATTTCTCAAGGGTCACTTGAAAAACTAGCTTGAGTCTTCCAGGGGATGAGAACTGTGACAAAAGGAGATCCTGACATCACAGCTAACTATTCTTATGTCGTTTGTGAATATCAACATGATTTATATGCTTGTTTTGCAAATGTATTAGAACTGTATGTCATATAAGATAGTTTGTACAGATATGTGCGCTGAAGAGACATTTTGTAGAGTACTCAGCTTAGAGATGTGTCCACAGTGTACCCTACTGGAAAAGAACAGAAATATACATAAACTATTGTAACTGTATAAATGTATATATTTTAATAGTGGGAACAGGAACATAGAAGGTTAACTTGCAAAACTTCAGCAAAATATTTGAAATTATTTTATAACTGCGCCATAAAAGATGGTTTCAATGCAGCAAGGAGACAGGATGTCTAAAACTAGGGAGCCTTCTGTATTGTCTTGTAAGTGTTTATTGTTTTATGTCTTTCAGCAGCTGCAAAGATCTAAGGGTTATGTATTTTTTTACAGGTAGAAGCTAAAGGCTGGCAGTTTCTAGCACTGGGGGTTTAGCTTGGGAAGTAAAGTCAGATGACAAGAAGTGATGTTATCTTGCAAGCTAACCCAGCAGTAACATTTGAGATATTAATTTAAGAACTCTCTGAGAGAGACAGGGCATTTTGTACTTTATCTTTGACCTGACAAGAACATCCACTTACCGCATCTGCTTACTCTGTAAGTAAGTTAATAAGGGTACAGTAATTTCTCTTAGATACAGTCAGAAATATAGTGAAGTATAGCTTAGATGTTTTCTTTACTTATTTGAAACTGTCATACAATGTTGTTTTAAATATTTCCTGAGATTTTGGACTCTGGTGTTACTGTGATGATTTACTGAGTATTTTCTTGTTCTTTTATTATTTATTATTAAATATATTTAAACATATCATTGTGGCTGATATTTGTGAGATATATTTAAGTTCTGGGAGTACTTGCATATTTGTTTGGTGACACTGTGGGCCACTCCAAATAGCCTTACTCTTGGTCGTACTTCCATTTGGACTAATAATAACAATACACAGTAAGACAGGTCACCCTTTGTTAAGGGCCTTAAAGTAGCTGATAAAGAGTTGGCTGAAGTAGCTGATAAAGAGTTGGCTGGTGGCAGTAAAAACTGCTTTATAGTCTGGGCAGAAGGGGGCATAGCTAGTAAACCTGTGCCAGCTACTGGGATCTGGAGAAAGAGGGAGAAACCAGCCCCAGACTGACTGTGGTCTCTGTGTGCTCTTAAGGGAAATTGCACTTTAGTGTGTGTACTTGTCATCCTCCCAGTATGTACATCCCTCACTGTTGCCAGTGGTGAGGATTGAGGGTCCTTGATTACTGAGCCAGTGGTGAGGCATCCCAATCCCTTTTACAGAAAACCTTTTAAACAATTGCAATAGAAATCTGGGAAACACCAGTACAAAAAACAATTGCAAGGCAATACAGAGAAAAAAAGGAGGTGCAGCCCAGATCCAGTCACAGTCTAAGGGGAAAAACAAACCTTTTCTTTCAAAATCTTTATACCTTGCAGCAGTATTTCCTCTGTCTCCCTCTCTGAAATCAGATCACAACAGACGTCTAGGTGCTGGATATTATCCACAGTAGGCAAGTGACAATGTGATTCTTCCCTCCAAACCTAGGGTTTCTGCCACACCCACAAAATCAAATGCATCTAATTTCTGCTATAATTTTCCATATGTCATCTCAAGGCATCATATAACCATTTCAAAATTCTCGAAAAGGAAAAGGATTTTATTCAAGAATTTTTCTAGTCCCTAAAAAGGATGAAACCTGGAGACATATACTGGATGTGTCTCTCTTTAACTTTTGCATAACTGTTCCAAAATTCAAAATACCCAAACTTCAGCCTGTTTTCCCTTTTATTTCTCCTCTGTGGTTTTGGTGACTTTGGACCTAAAAGTTGCATATTGCTACAAAGACATTTATGGAAACTTCAGATGTGTCCTAAGATTTTCTGTTTCTGGATTACATTTTAATTATCTTCTTTATCTTTTGGTCTTTCCATGGTTCCAAAGTGTCTAGCACCAATAATTGCTTTTTCTCTATTTAGAAGAGTACTTAATTTTTGCACTTTTTTTTTTAAATTGTCACAAATATCTGCTTTTTGTCAGGAAACTGTTTCAAAATCTATCACTTCAGACTGAAGAAGTCATCTTTTATTTCTTCTCACAGAAAAAAAAAATCTAGATTGCTTGTTAGACACATCCCTAATGATGGCTTATCTTATGGTGCAAAATAAAACTTTTTATCACATCCATTCCCTACAATTTTCTCAAAAAACAATAACTACAGAAAGGGAATATCTCAGTATTTTGGGATACATGGCTTTCGGTTTACTATGGTATGATTGAATCAAGTTGCATGAAATGGTAGTAATACTGAAAAAGAATGTTGAATTAGACAACGACAGAAGACTAGAATGTCGAAAATGATAATTACAAAGATGTGTAGTCGACATTTTTGACATTCCTGTCTTCCTCCCATGATCCATTGTTAACTCGGCGACATACAAAAGTGTCTGCAACATTTCTGTTGCCATTCTACTGTAAGAAATGTGAATGTACACACTGCAACAGAGTAATATATAATACTGATGCTAGTGTACACATATCTTCTGATACTTTATGTATAGATATTGTTAATGGTAGTGCAATGTTACGTCAGACACATCGGGAATTTTTTTTTTTTGCCATTATTTGCATGTGAAACACCACTGTGCACACAGCATGTTGAACCACTGAAACAAATGCAGAAAATGTATTGGCATCCATGCAACGGGCAATAACAAAAAGTAGCCAGACATGACATAGTAGAGATGATGCATTCCAGGAATTTCTGTAGACCATATGTAGAATGTACAGAGTACCTTAGAAAGATCAGTGCTGTGCAACAAGCTGCAGAAAACCTTTAATACTCAGTTCATCCCTCCTTGCTAGCAACCTATCAAACATAGCCTCTTTATCTGTTAGTCGTCATCTCTTAGGAGACAAAGGGATGCATGCCAACAGTCTGCTTTTAATATCCTCAAACCTGTTCTGCTCCAGCTGTATAGCGTGGAGGATATATAAGATATATAGCCTTGATTTCCCCAGCAGACTCCGCAGACGATGATGCCACCCCTCCACTGCATTCTGGGTCCTGTGATAACCAAGTATGCAGGTGTCCCATTGGTTCCAGAAACTAACATCAAACAGTGGTGGTAATCATTCGGATGTAGTACATTCCATGCCATATGTGCGGGGTCTGCCCAAAACAAAATTCTCCCAGAAAAATCTACATAATGGTTTAGCATTATCAGGCATATCACCCTCAGTCTCAGTCAAAGTATCTGCTACATACTCAGGGCTAATAAATGCCAGAGTAGGTATTTGCTTACAAAGGAAGAAAAAAGAAATACTACTGCCAAAATGAGATGCCAGATGTAACTTCTGGATTTGTCTCCAGATTATATGGCACAGATGGAACCAGCATCCTTTGGCTACGTTGGTGGGGAAATGAGCTTGTATAGAATTCACTGTTCCCTTCTCAAAGTCACTTAGCACCATTCTTGGATGTAGAACCATATTGAAGCGTACACATAAAGTGACTACACAGTTCCAGAAGGTATTATAACAGTCTCAGACTTGGATGGTAAAATACCGTATACTACAGGAATAACTTTAATCACACCTGCTTCCTCCAACTTACAGTGTATACTGTAAATTTGTTTACACTCGGTAGTACTGATGGGGAAAGTCCCATCAACTAAGATGTACTCAGAATTACACAGCATTTCCAAGTTACTTTGTGTGGTGATTATAACACAATTACCAGCTGGGCAGGCCTCTTCAGTATATTCAACAATACAGTTCCCATTTTTAATGGGCAGATGGTCAGCAGTCAAGTCAGCTAATGTTTGCATATCAGTAAACATGGTCTTTCTCTTACGTTGCCTTACTTTATTCACTGATTGTTTCAGAACAGATGTATTGGGTAAAGCATTCACAACATCCGTGGGAGTTTCAGACTATTTCTGAGATTACTTTACAAGGGTCTTCAATAGACATCTCACCCCTCCTCTTAATACTGTCCCTCACCTTATATATCTCACTTTTGATACTATCAGGGGCATGGAAATATGCTGCACTTTTCTCTAGCCTGTATCCATCCCCTACAAGGTCAGTGACACATCTCCCTCTGCACTTATCTTTACATTTTTTACAACAGCACTAATACGTTCTAGTATGCACTGTTTTTTCTTGTATATACTGAGCCATCCACACACAACATTTTGTTCCCCTTCTAAGAACTGTCTCATATATTTTGCTGATAACTCGAGGCACAAATCCAGCCTCTTCATGCAGACCACTGTTCCTACTGGGATGAAAGTTACAGTGTCTTATTATTATTTGCATAAATAATATTGTAATTACTTCACTATCCTAATAACTCGTTGTAGTTGTATTTTATATATTGTGCGTATCTGGGTATAGCTGACATATTTCCTGCACTCTTATAGCTACGTAACCATGGTGTACCCTATGTGACAATATCTATCGATACGTTGTGATGCAAAAGGCCGAATGCAGTCTGCCTTTCGCTGTAATGTGATCGATGTGTGTTGGATCGATGTTTTTAGTCTTGGAAACGGTGATTTTGATCTTGCAACATTCACAGTAATGCTATTTGGTTAAGTCATAGTAAACTATGGCTTTCACTATCTTGATGATTCCACTAGCAAAATTACACACAGCGACATTACAATACTATCCCAAGTCAGTATAGATTTAGCTTCAATACCCTCTATCTTTCCAAAGCCCAGTACCCAGCTTTCTGAAGAAAGAAGTGTTATGGTGGGCAGACCACCCATCCTGGTCTATAACCAAATATGATTTAGACTTTGCTTTGGGGGCTGTATTCATGAGAATTAAAGTAGAATGTCTTTGGGATCTCCATTTCAAGAAAAAAACATAAATATCAAAGACATAGTGCCTTGATAAATGCGTTAAAGACCTTGAACTATTTGTGGACCCTAGTTCCCCCACTGAGTATCACTTATAATACCACTGTGACGTGGTACATAAACAAGTAAGGGGGAAAAAGTCCTTTCTCCTCTGCAAACTAGTCACATTAGACCAAGAAGTTGTGATTCAGCACAATCTATTCCTT
Organism: Protopterus annectens; assembly: GCF_019279795.1. Classification (NCBI taxonomy): domain Eukaryota; kingdom Metazoa; phylum Chordata; order Ceratodontiformes; family Protopteridae; genus Protopterus; species Protopterus annectens. Next base: position 1,959,641,110 of record NC_056725.1, read on the forward strand.
CAGAATATTTAAATTCCATCAGAGCAGACCATTGTGGCAGACAAACACTGATCTGGCCCAAAACAGACCCCCACAAGTGAAAGCAAAAATTGGGGTCTTCCAGGAGATTATCCATCATGGAAACTCCCCATATTGATCTGTTTACCTCTACAACAGACAGCTAAAAAATTCTGTTCCATGACACCTTGCAGAGATGCCGGGAAGACAGATGCATTTTTCCCACTGGATAGGAATGTTCCTTTGTGCCTTTGCAACCTTTTCTCTGAAAGACAGAATTGTTTTAAAGATCAAAAAGGACTCTACAAAAATCATCTTGGTAATTTTCCTTTGGTGCGGGCAACACTGTTTTTTCTTTTCATGAAAATGCTCAATAGGAATTACCACAAACCTCCCCACAGAATAGATCTACTCACACAGGGAAAGGGGTTTCTGATCAACCCTAACTTACAGAAACTTCACCTGACTGCTTGAATGATAGATTTCTGATCCCTCTCTGGCACCTTCTTTCCAATGAATTGCCTCTGGTACTAAAGGAAGTTGAAAAATGTTTTACTGGAAAATCTTGTTTGGCCAAATGGAAGATATTTTCTAGTTGGTGCCATTAGAAGAACCCGGACTTATCCCAGGCTGAAGCCCTTCTGGTACTCCATTATCTGTTGACTTGTTCAAATCAGGCCTTTCTTGCTTTTCTACTAAAATTCATCTTCTGGCCATTTTTGCTTGTTTCCATTTAGACCTCCCTTTCTTTCTTGTTCCAAGAGAAACACTTTTTAAAAGGGGTATTATATCTCTGTCTACAGTGAAAATAGGTGGCTCCACATTGAGATCTCAACTTTGTTTTGAAAAAAAAAAATCACAATTTGAACTGGCGCATCATGCTGACATGTTTTACTTACTGATGTTCTTCGTGTTTCACTGTTGCAGTCATCACATTTGTTTTTTTCCTGCCAAGGTAACCCTCGGCCGGCCCGAATACCAGAGACTTAGTATTTCTGCATTGGTTGCTGTCACTTGAGGACTGACGTCAGGTCATCAGTAGTATAAAGTAAGGCAGCCGACGCCATTACATCAGTCTTTCTTGCCATGGAGCCCGAAGCAGTTTGCACAAGTGCCGGTCGGCCGCTATCTGAGTTTTCGTCTCCGAATTGAAGTTTAAGTCTTCTAAAGCTAAGTACCTCATTGGGGATCCTTTTTTTTTTGCACTAACCAATGTCATAAAAAGTTAATAATTGTCTCGTCTGTGGAAAACAAATACCACACCGAGACTTCCACTCTTACTGCGTCACTTGTTTAGGCCCAGACCATGACATCCTACTCTTGCTATCAGGGCATTAAATTGTCAGTTCCATATGCTGAAATTTCATACACACCTTGGAACCCCTTAAACAAAAAATGTCTTCCCTTCCTGCTTGGGGAGAATCAAAAGATTTACAAGACTTAATGCATTCTGCAAGTCAAGTAACTAAACACACTTTGCACTGTGGTTTTGACACCCTAGAAGTTTCTTGCAGGGCAGCAGTCACTGGATCTGTCATTAGAAGACATGCATGGCTTAAGGAACAACCCCTACCAGACCATGTCAAATCTAAATTGTTGGATGCCCCATCGCACAAAGATAACTTGTTTGCGCTAAGGCAGAAGAAGTTTTAAAAAAGATAGAAGAAAAAGTAAAATCTATGCAAACAGTTAAGGATTTCTTACAGGTCCAGCCCCCTAGGTTCAGCAGGCATTGTCCATCCAAGCACCGGTCCTTTCCTGCTCACAGTAAACCGGCCCAGCCTAGTCCCCATGGAAACAGACCCCCAGACAGCAGCCCCAGGGGATGCAGAGATCTAAGCAGTGGACTACCTCCACTTCAAAACCAGGGAGTTCTAAGTCACCCTCTTACGGTAAGAACTCACAATGACTCACTTCCTCCACCCTCCCACCCACATTCACTTACCCCTAGGAGGAAAACTCTCCTTTCTCTCAAGCACCTGGGCCACCATTACCAAGGACCAATGAGTTCTGAACATTGTGTCTCAGGGATACAAATTTTCCTTCCACACCCTTCCAACCCCAAAAGGGTTCCCAGATCTACCACCAAAATCAGTGGGCAGAGGCTCAAAAGCAAATCCTTTCCCTGCTCTCTGTGAGGGCAGTAGAGCACGTTCCTGCAGAACAGATAGGCTAAGGCTTCTACTCCAGACTTTTTCCTAGTGCCCAGAAAAGAGGGCACATGGCACCCCATCCTTGAACTATCTATTCTAAACACCTTCCTGGTGATCCCAAAATTCAAAATGTTCACCCTCCAGCAGCTGCTACCCATGATCTCCAAGGATGCTTGGCTAGCCACCCTAGATCTAAAAGAGGCCTACCTCCACATTCCTATCAGGGAATCATGCAGAAAATATCTCAATTTCAGGGCAGGATCTCAACACATTCAGTTCTCTGTGCTTTCCTTTGGCTTATCTACTGCTCCCAGAGTTTTCACAAAATGTCTGGCTCCAGCCATTGCCTTTTGCAGACAAAGAAATATTCGGATTTACCCATACTTAGATGACTGCCTTATTCAGGCAGACAGCCAGGAAAAGCTGCTGAAGCACCAGTCCTTTGTAATGACCCTACTAGCCTCCCTAGGGTACAAAATCAATGAAAAGAAATCCAAACAGGTGCCCACCCAAAGGATAATCTTCCTGGGAGCAAGTCTGGACACAACATCCCAGATGGCATACCTTACACCAGAGAGGCAAATTTTACTGACAGCCTACTTCTCTCAACTAGCTACCAGGCCCCAGCTATCTGCAAGGAAGATCCTGCAAGCTCTGGGGTCCATGCCATCTTGCATACTACTCATTCCATATGCCAGACTGCATATGAGGAAACTTCAATGGTACCTAAAGAGTCTTTGGTGTCAACACTCTCAGGACCTGGAAACTCTTCTACTTATAATTCCTTCCCTCAGAAAGGAATTTCTTTGGTGGGCAACAGCATGCTCTCACAACAAGGGTCTACCCTTCTCCCCAAACCCACCCAGACCCTCACCACAAATGCATCAGACTACGCTTGGGGTGCACACCTGCACAGCAGGTACATACAGGGTCAATGGAGCCCACAGCAAACCCCTCTGCACATCAGTCAAAAAGAGATGATGGCTGTGCAGCACACCTTGATAGCTTTCAAACCCTTTCTCTCTCCAGGGGTCCTCCTGATCAAAACAGACAACACCACTGTGATGCGGTACATCAACAAGCAGGGAGGGACTCACTCCTACCCTCTATGCAGGCTGGCCATGACCCTTTGGCTCACAGCCTCTTCCGTGCAACTACACCTGTTAGCACAATTCCTACCAGGCTCTCTCAACTCTCTGGCAGACCAATTAAGCAGAAACCTTCTGGACCCACACGAGCAGCAACTCAACAGAAGTACCTTCACTCTTATAACTCAGAATTGGGGAACCCCGAAGGTCGACCTCTTTGCCTCCCACACCAACCATCAGCTCAGCAAATTCTGCACCAGGGCACATCACTGCATGGCTTGGAAGGTGGATGCCATGTCCTTCCCCTGGGTCAACCTATCGGTCTATGCCTTTCCTCCCCTACCTCTCATCCCCAAGGTACTACCCAAAATAAGGGAGGAAAACCCAAGGGCTATTCTTATAGCTCCAGACTGACCCCGACAACACTGGTACCCCTTGCTGTGCAGCCTGTCCCTGCTGCCTCCATGGCATCTTCCTCAGATTCCAAACCTACTGACCAAGAGGGAAGGGGAATTCATGCATCCCCAATTGCAGACACTCAGTTTGGCAGCTTGGGTTATTCCCTGACCCCAAAACAATCTGCCATCCTTAGTAAACAGATTCTGGATGTTATCTGTGAGACCAGATGTCTTAGCACCAGAAAGTCTTATGCATATACATGGAAAAGGTTCTGCAACTGGATCCAAGCTAATACAGCACAGCCCTTTATCCCTCTCATCCTGGATTACTTAGCTGATCTACTGCACAGTGGTCTGTCTTTCTCCTCTATAAAAATTAATGCTTCTGCTATTTCTGCTCATATTCCCACTGAGCAGCCCCTTTTCTCACACCCCTTGATCAAACAATTCCTCAGAATGGCTAGCAACTTGAGGCCACCCAGAAGGACACCAACACCAGCCTGGGACCTTAACTTTGTCTTGGAAAAGCACACCCTGCCCCCTTTCAAACCAGCTTCTTCTGAAGAGCTAAAATTTCTCTCCTGGAAGATAGCATTCCTTCTGGCCATCACTTCAGCCAGAAGAGTCTCTGAGCTGCAAGCACTCATGGCTGTGGAACCCTTCATCATCTTCCATGCAGACAGGTATCCCTCAGAACTAACCCACCCTTCATGCCTAAGGTGGTGTCCAGTGTGGCTCTGAACAAATCCATTCATTTGCCCACCTTCTTTCCCAATCCCCAGAACAAGGGGGAAATGATTCTTCACTCTCTAGATGTGCACAGACAGCTCAGATTCTATCTGGACAGGACAAAATCCTTCATAAAGTCTGATCAATTGCTGTTTAGCTTTGCTACAGAGGCAGAAGGCAAAGCCATCTCCAAACAAACCATTTCCAAATGGATAGCACACTACATCCATTTCTGCTACAAACAGCATGGAAAGCCTCCCCCTAAGGGGGTCTGGACACACTCCACCAGAGCAGTCTCCACCAGAGACATCCAGGAGGTTGCCACCTGGACATCTGTTCACACTTTTACCAAGCATTACCACCGGCCTCTCTTCTCCAAATCCTGGGTAGGGTTTGCCTCTGCAGTCTTGCAGGTCATCCTAGCCAGCCCCTAGTTTCCTTGACTCAGCTTTGGGAATCTAACCAAATGTGATGACTGCAACAGTGAAACACGAAGAACATAGTACAGTTGTGTGCACTTACCATAAATGTAGATGTTTGAGTGTATTCACTGTTGCAGTCCTGGTTTCCCTCCCTCCACCCCCTCTATTCTCTTTCTCCTTTTATTACCATTCTTCCTTGTTGTTCTCCTTTCCTTACAAGGGACATACTGGTATTTATTTTCCACTGGTGGGGTTCTTCCACCAGAACCTGGCCTCCTACTTTGTGGGCTCCTGGCAGGTTAGGGCAAGAAAAACTGATGTAATGGTGTAGGCTGCCTTACTTTATACTACTAATGACCTGACGTCAGTCCTCAAGTGACAGGAACCGATGCAGAAATACTAAGTCTCTGGTATTCAGGCCGGCTGAGGGCTACCCTGGCAGGGATAATCCAAATGTGATGACTGCAACAGTGAATACACTTGAACATCTACATTTATGGTAAGTGTACATAACTGTACTTTCTGACTTTGGATAGATGAATATCTGAGTTCCAAGCTCTGTTGGTGAATCAGTACTTTCACATCTTTCATAAAGGGTAGTATTAAGAACTAAATCTTCCTTCATGCATAAAGTGGTTTCTGAATTTACTTTAAATCAATCTATTCATCTTCTTGTGTTTTTTCCAGAATTGAAGAATGAAGGAAAGACTTATACATACCATGGATGTCCACAGCTAACCCAGACACTACACTGACAGAAGAAAAAATTTCAAAGTTTCTGATCAGTTCTTTATTTCTTATCACTGAAAGAGAAAAGGACATGTGTCAAAACAAACAAACCCAATATTCTGTTCTTCATCTGATTCAACTGTTTGGTTATTGGCTCTGACTGGATCCAACCTTGGCACTTTTTCAAGAGCTTGGATCCATGGGTCTGACTCCTTCCCCTACCCATATTACCCCTGGTCCCCACACTACCTCAGATCTCATTTCCTGCTTGATCCTCCAGGATGTTTGATTTGAGGGCTGTGATTTTCAGCATAGGATAAGTGCTATTTCTCACTTTTTGGGCTATTTTCTGGTCTAGTAGGTTATATTAGCCTTTTTTTCATGCTATTTTTGACATTTTTCTGATGTCACAGGAAATATTTTCCTTCCCTTTGTCTTGTTAAAAAAGTGTTTTTAAGTAGTATTTTTCTATAATATTCTTCAACCTTTACTGCTAGCCATTTCTTAAACTGTAAAAGTTGCTTTTCTCTCTAGGCATGGTTTTAGTTTGGCCTTGTTATTTGGGTGATTGCTTGTTGTTGTGGATGTTGCTGTTGTTGCTTCCTGCAGTAAAAATGCTTGGATTGTGGCAATAAGATTTCACCATAGGATCCTCACTCATTATGTGCTTATGGTTTGGGAGTCTCACATTTAGACAATAACTGTGAAGTATGCACTTCTTTTGGGGCCAAGGCCTTAGAAGGCTGCCACAATAAGTTAGTGCTGAAGGGCCTCTTTCCCACCCAAGTGGGAGATTTGGCCACTCCTACTCTGGAAATGTCCTCCCCTTTACCCAGGAAGATGGAGAAAACCAAAGCACAGAAGGACAAGGAGAAAGAGAAGGAGAAAGAAAGGAGCAAAGAGCAAGGAACAGGCAGAGAGAAAGAAAAAGAGCAAGATGAGAGATCAGAAAAGACTAGGAAAGGATCACATGAACTATCGGACAAATCAGGGTTATCAGATCTTTTGCCTATCTCCTCCCCTGCAATTTTCACTGGAGCTTTTAAGTCTAAGGCTTCATACTCCATTCTTCTAAGAGAAACATTCTTCTTAGCCACCATCAGTGGCTTCATCTTTCAGGTTCTTTCATTCACTTTGGAGTCTATTGGAAGCCAGTTTCAACAGGATGATACAGACGTTCCTTTGGACACAGATTCAATTGAGGGTCATCCTAGTACCAGCCCCTTCAATGGCTTCTGGTATGGTCCAAATTGCGCCACCATTGGGTACCAATCTGACTGTCAGTTCCAAAGCCCACAGACCTGAGTCTGCCCCATAAAGCACCCATGTCAGAAATGACAGTGCTTTCAACTTTGACAGTTTACTGCACTCTCTGAATTCCACCCTTATTAGATCAGGATGAGTCTCAAAACCAAAGTGCCAGATCTGAAGCTCGGGGATCAGGGCCAAGTCTGAAATTCCCGCATCTATCCCTGTCCCTAGGCACCTCGGCGCTGGACAGTTTGGTGCTGTTGTTGCCTCGGAGCCTTCTCAGGTCAGAGACAAGGGCACTCCACCCTTCTCCTCTGTGGCTCAGGGGGGCATTTTTTCTGCTCTGAGTTCATTCTCAGCTTTTAAGGCATTCAAGTAGGCTCTCTCCAGGTCCAGAGAGGAGGTGACTCTGGAACCTGTTTCTGTGTCCATTCATCCTGAATGACAGAGACAGCCAGCCTTGTTCAGCCTTGGGGGTTCTCCCCTTCCTATTCTGAACCTTTTCTGGAAGTTCCCACAGGGGACTGATTGATGAAGCGGTCATGTAAGAGGAGCCACGTGGACTGATCATCAGATACAATCAATAAAGACACTGATTTTGATGAAGGAGAGGGTTCCCCATAATCCCCTCTGGAAGACGTCTCCTTTGAAGATATTCTGGAGTTAATGAAACAAAGGGGAGGGGGTATTCCATCAAAGCCCTCTCTCCAGAGGAGTCAGTGTTTATTGAGGTGTTCGGGACTGGCTCTTTTACCTCCTGGGTGGTTCTGCCTGCTGACAAACAAATACATATACTTTCTCAGTTGGCATGGAATGAACATGATATAGTAGAGCCAATTCCATGCAAATGAGTCACAAATTTATGCTCCTTAGGAATAGACCACACTGGAGCAAATGTTCTCAAGTAGATGCCATTGTTGCAGCAGCCATAAGGAAAGAATTCTCTGAGAACAGCACATCTTTTCCTCCCGTAATAGAAAATCTAGGGTGATGGACAAATTTGGGAAATGGATGATCATTTCAGAAACTTTTGCACTCAGAGTGGTAAACTACCTTACTCACATGACCTATTTTTAGAGGGACTCGATGAAGGAGATTTTAAAATCTCGCTCAGGTAACCTTCCTGCAAACATCCAAATGACAGTGGAGGCTTACCTGTTCACCCTTCAATGAATGACTAATGTATCCATATGTCTGCTATCTAACACAGCTGATGGTATACCTAAGGAAGCAGGTACTGGTATTGTAATCCATTGGCATGCCTGGATGCACCTATGTGACTTTTTAGAAGGCTTCAAGATGTCTTTCATTAATGCCCCCTTTGATGGTTTGACTCTTTTAAGACTTAAAGGGAAAAACACTTACCAGAAGTGAGCAGGAAGGCAAGACCCTGTCTGCAGTTGGCATACACTTTTCCACCCCACAAAGGACCTTTTCTCAAAATCAAAAAGGGGGAGCTATGGTTTCAAAAGTCCCAGGATTTTGGCCAGGATGCTTCTGTGAGCAGACCCACCTGGGGGGGGGGGTTAACTTTAATGGAGGCAGAGGGAGACTGCAAAATCAGGGGTTTTGAGGTCTCTTCACAGAGAAGTTCTATCAGCACTCCTGAAAGGTTGCTCAACTGCCATACTCTGGAGTCAGTCAGGTGGCACTTATCCCTGCACCCTCAAGCCTGGCAGGTCATCACCCAAGATTCCTGGGTGCAGAGGATAATCACAAGAAGCTATGCTATTCCCTTTGTTTTCTCTCCTCAGAAAAAGAGGAAAATTCCTGTTGTTCCACCCTTTCAGATGGAATTAACAAGAGCAGAAGTAATAAAGCTGCTAGAAAAGAAAGTCATCCAGGAGGTCCCCCAAGGCCAGTCAGGATCTGGAGTTTATTCAAGATTCTTTTTAGTTCTGAAATAAAAAACAGGAGATCTAAGGCCCATCTTGGACCTAAGCCACCTCAACCAGTTCATAAAATAAATGCAATTCCAGATAATTATGGTTCAGTCCATTCTAACTCTTTTGAGGAAGGAAGACTGAATGTGCTCCATACATCTCCTTAATGGTCACTATCATATCAAGATAGCAAAGCAGTACAGGAGATTTCTCACTTTCAAGCTGGGAAACAATCACTTTCAATTCAGAGCACTGCCCTTCGGCCTTACCCCAGCCCCCAGGGTATTCACCAAATGCATGGCCATGGAAGCAGTGTATCTCACATTGTAGGGGTTCCAGGTGTTCCCCTATTTGGATGATTGACTCCTTACCACACCAACCAAGTACCTACTAGTTCAGTGCAGGAGTGTCTTCCTCCATCCAGCTTCACAGTTGGGAATTACTATCAATGTTGTCAAGAGCCAGCTGTCACCAACACAGTTGATAGTTTCTTGCATGCCTCATGGACACAAATACTGAAATAGCCAGACTCCCACAATCCAGAAAATCATTCCTGCATCAGATAGCTTCAGAGGTCCTTTATCACCCTTATCCCTGAGCAAGACTTATTCTTTGACTTCTGGGCCTGATGGTGTTGATCATGCTGGTTCCTCAAGCAAGGTAATATATGAGAATCATACAATGGACACTTTCTGTTCAGTAGACCTTGATATCTCATATCTTTCATGCACCAGTACATCTAACACCAATGTATAGGAAACACATCAGTTTGTGGTTGACTGCCCCTATAGTGACATGGGATCGATCTGTCTCCCTACCACTCCCTATAACCACTGTGACCACAGATGCTTCCCTTCTAGGGTGAGGTTTCTAAGGGAAGACTGTTTAAGGTTCTTCATCAGTGACAGAGGCCAGCCTTCACCTCAGTGTCTTAGAGATGAGGACAGTCCTCCTAGCATTGTAGGCCTTTCAGGACTCCCTCCCTGAGGGTGTGACCTCCATCCAGATAGACATGGTGGTAGTCTGGTATATGAACAAACAGGAAGGTACCCAATCATATGAACTGTTCCAGGAATAAATTAAAGTGTGGTAATTGGTAATGTCTTCCCATAACCTCCTAATTGTAATGTAATTCTTGAAGACTTACAGCATTTTTGGAGACAAACAGAGCAGATCTGTTCTTTTGCCCCATGAGTGGTCCTTCAGTCTGACAATGGCAGTGCAGATTTTAAGTCACTGGGGCCAATCTTGTGGCAATCTTTTTGCTTCATACCTAAACAGCAAGTGCAGCAATTATTTTGTCCCAATCCCTCCACAGGGACAGACACTGAGGAATTCTCTAGTTCACAGTTGGCCTCTGGATCCCATTTATGCCTTTCCACCATTTCCTCTGATAACAAAGTTTCTTCAGAAAGCCAGGAAGAGCAAGGCTGAAAGCTATTATTATTGCTCCCTTTTGACCCAAGCAGGTTTAGTTCCCTTTTCTTTGGTCTCACTTAATACTTTTGCCTTGAGTGCTAGACACTCATCCTGACCTCCTATATCACCCATCAGGTCAGTCTCACTGAGACCTAAAAACCCTGAAATTAACTGCATGGTTTCTCCAATTTTAATGGTGATTAGGAATGCTAGGCTGTCTGCTCCAGTTGTTCAAAGCTTATTCAATCTCCCTCCCTCTTCCCCCCTTCCTGAAGTGTTGTTCATATAGTCCTGGTTAAATGGTTGGACCTGACCAGGGCTCTTGTCTTTTGGCCAGCCTTTTTCACTGTCTTTTCCTCTTGCTCTTTTTTGTCAGAGAAGGAAGTCATCTACGCCTGTGTTTAAGTTTTCTGGTAGAGAATTTCAAACTATAAGCAGACAAACTCAATCTGAAGTAATCTGGGGACCAGAAAGAATTAAGGGTAGGGTGAGGAGTCAGAGCCCTGGATCCAAGCTCTTGAAAAGGCACTAAGGATAGATTTGGTCAGATCCAAAAATCCAATCATTGAACCATACGAAACAAGACAACATGTATTATCGAGTGTTATGGTGGGAACATGACTTTCATTTTCAAAATGTTTGTCCCATTCAAACCATTTTTGTTATTCTTACCATGGTAAGTCCTTCCAGCTCATTTTGCTTGAGCACTGCCTAATTCTAGGGCATCTTGTAAGCAGTTGGACTCTAGAGGCAGCTACTTGGTCATCTGTATACACCTTCACCAAACATTACAAGGTTGACTTATTTTCCAGGGTCAGATCAGGATTTGCTAGTTCTATTATTTGAGTGCTCTTGGTATTTGATTCTTCTTCCTCCTCCCCCCTGGATATCTAAGCAATGGCAGTTGTCCCATATAGCTATATGCTACTGAAGCAGTGACCTAGTGGTGAACACAGTACATTTGTATAAGTAAACCTACCTTAACAATAGATGTTTGACTAGATCACTGTTGCAGTTCTGCAACCTTTCATTCATACCACTATTTTTGTTTCTGCCTTTCTTTCCTTCTAGAGATAGTTTTGGCTGGGTTTGATTACCTTTATCCCTGTTCCACTTTTCTCCTAACATATAAATGTCCACATTTACAACCTCTGGTTGCTTTCATTTGGCAGCTCCGAATTTTGGCACCCATTCATCTGCTTTTCTGCCAGCACTTCCTCAAGCTCCCTCAGATGTGCGTGCTTGTGGAAGGCACTCAGAAGCTTTCATATACTGACTGGATGTCTGATCTTTGGCAAGCTATGGCCCATATAGCTATATGCTACTGCAATACTGATCTAGTCAATTATGTACTGTTATGATAAGGTAGTTATACAAATGTGCTTTCTAGGCACTTATCAATGCTGTCATTCAAGAGTTGTTACAGGTGTTATAAAGTCCATGTCATTTTGATGGCTTGTCATCTTATTATTTTTCTAAAATACAGCTCAATACATTCGTTTTGTGCACTATAGTCTATGCTACTACCATGTCAGATAGTGATGTCATTTTGGCATGACAGGAACTATGAGGAGGGTTCAGTTTGCATTGGCCTTTAGGCCAGTAATTCTAAAAACTAATTTTATCAACCACTGGATTTCCATATGTGTGTGGTGTACAACTCCCCCTCAGCTTGATGTACAGATCTCTTATGCTGCACTGTCAGAATAGAAATATTCATTGAAATTGTGAACAGTATTGATTTTTGCTTTATTAATGGGGAAAATCTGTTCAGTGAATTTTTGAAAGCGCTTTGAGGGATAGTTTTGTATAACTATCACAAGAATTGTACTATGTATGCTTTAGAATCTACTAAGCTAGTCAAAATGAATCTGTAAACCTGACATTATCAGACTTTATCCATTTTTATAAAGCCACCTTATTTTAGTTTTCACTCAGCTTTTATTTTGTGGTATTTTTATTCATGTCTATATGGAGCCACCAGGGTTTTTCATTATGAAGTTCATGTTGGGAGATATGCAGTTTTTTATGCATTTTATGCTTTCATCGGTCAGATAGGATTGTATTTATCTGGTTCCTTCTCCATCTTAATTTTAATGCTTACAAACATTTATAGTTGTTGCATCTTCCCATATAAATATCCAAAGAATAAGCTTCCAAATTCCATGTCTGTTCATTTTGCTCACTCCTTCAGTGTATAGATTCCTCTGCAATTTGTTACTTATTTTTGTGATAAAATGTATATTTTAGTTGTCTGTTATCACCACTTGTGGTCAGTGGTACTGACTTCAGGACATTTCTGCTATGCATGCTCCATCCAGTCTAAAACTAGTTTAAAAAGTACACTGTTAGGAAGAAATTACTGGTCATAAATAAACCTTGATATTCATCATTATAATCACTGTTGCAGTAGCCTTAGCTATGTGTGCTATATCCTGCTAATGATATAAATAGCTGACCAGCTTCCAAACCTTCAAGGGCACCTTCCACAGACTCAAACCATTACTTTGAGCTGAGATGAAGAAAAAAGAGTGGCTTGGGTGCCAAGTTCACCAAAGCTTTCCTTCTGCTGAAGAACACCCCTCATTCAGGTTTTTGAGGACTGACAATCAGCTAACACTTTCCAGTATTGGGCAAATAAGTTTCCTTCGGGGGGGGGGGGCTTCCATATTTTAGTCTTATGACAGAAACTGAAATTATTTTGTGAAACTATACATTTTATGCTAGGAAAAGTTATTTATTGACTGTCATGTGACTTATAGTAACTTTTAAATAAAAAGATTACTTTTTATGGAAAAAAGTTGTTACAACTAATTTAAAACTACATTTTCTGTGGTAAAAGTTGTTATTATTTAACTTTTGGGGACTGAAGTAAGTTTTTAAAGTGCTTTTTACTGTACTTTTTGGTGGAAAATTGGCTTTTTTATTACTTACCTGTTTTACCAACTATTGCTGTTAGACTTTCCCAGGAACCAGGCATCTTTTTTGGCTTTACCATGTAACAACCTACTGGTTCCTAGGTTCTTCCTTCTACCAGCCACAAAAAGAAGGAAAAATTTTAAACAGGCTGCTAAAGTGCCTCAGCTGCAGACAAGTGACTGCTATAGCCAATTCTGGTTCCTCAGACCATTTATCTTTTTCCTTTTATGCCTCAGGTGCAATCCCAGCAGCCACATAGACCAGGGGTTAGACATGTGATTGTTAGAGTGCTGTTGGCAGGCAAGGAAGAACCACTCTTGTTATTCTTGGGAGAGCAGGGAATTCATATCTGCCTAGCCAGAATGGTTTACATGTCCCTTGGGAGATTTTGCTAGGCAAAAGAGGGTCTGCTTCTTTAAAAATTCCTGTCAAAAAGAAGCAAAAACTTAGACATATGCCTTCTCCTGTTTTAGTTTATTTGGACATGAGTACTTTATTAGGCTTAGCTCAGGGGTTTAATTCAGGATCTTGAACTTATTTCTGTTGTTTCTGGCAAGAGAAAGGGGGATTCTTAATAGGTTCACACTTTCTGAATCATAGAGTTATTTTTAAGGTGCACTGTCTATGTTTTCTCCTCAGGTTTATGAGTCATATTCTCAGGAAAGTGTGGGTTCTGCCAGTCCATTTGAAGTATTCCATTTTTCTGAAACAATTTCTCAAATGAATAAGTTATTTTAGTGGGAACATAATGACATTCCACTGTCTCTAAAGAAGTATTATGATTTATTGAAAATGAATATTCCTGAACCTACACCAATTCCTCCTGTTCTTTCAGTACTAGAGGATGTTTCTGTGACAGACTGTAACTTGCCTCACATCCATTACTGCCTCTAAGAAAACAAATAGATTTTATAAACCCCCGGATTCACGAATCCTCCGTGTAAGACTTAATAAGTCTTACTCAGAGGCTGCAGTTGAACGGTATGACATCAGCGTTCCATGAATATTCATGAGGGCATGCTGACTCAACCGTAACTCTTACTTTGACTGAGTATGAAAGCAGGGGGCGTGTCCGACTGCCGAGCAGTCTAAATGTCCACACAAAATGTCAACACACAAGAGCGAGTTCGCTCAAATGTACTTGCACCCAACACCACACTCCCCGACACTGTAAACCCCCATCACAGTTATAAAAAGTAAAATATTTATTTTTTTTTTAAATCCACGATATAGCTGCCCGCATTTGCGCAGGTGTGCCCATTGCTTAGCCATAGTAAGCAATTCCGACATGGAAGAGCATAAGAAAGAATGTTTATGCAAACCACACCAAATTGCAATAGCAAAATGGTAGAGTGTATGGACAAAGAGGAGGCATTCACGATTCGAGTCCCACCACTCCCCTTCTTATTTATGTTTTAAATCAGTATTTGAAATAATACCAGACATATATGAATAACATTTTATTAAAAGCAGTGACATGGCCAATGTATCAGTAAAAAAAATATATATTTTTAAAGGACCCAGATATATAATAGGCTGCTGTTAATCAACGCTTTACCCAGCGAAACACAGGTGCCCATAGTTTAATAGCGCTTTACCCAGCTAAACACAGGTGCCCATAGTTAAATAGCACTTTACCCAGCGCAATAGAGTTGCCCAAAGTTTAAAAGCGCTTTACCCAGTGCAATGTGTTTGCGCGGATGTGCACGCCTTACCAACCAGGGCACCATAGGGCACCGGGGAGCAACATAGAGCTAAGTTGCTTAAACGCAGCCACACCCCCTAGCCTGTCTAGACAGTATTAAAATAAAACAATGACAAGGTTCGAACCCAGGAACCTGTGCATCATAATCAAAGTACAGAACCACTAAGCCATGACAACATAGGGGAAACAGCCACTATTAACATTCATATACTTACGAATGATAGTTTAACCATTACTAAGCAGGTCTGCAGTCAGCCGAGTATTTTACAAAACAGCCAATCACAAAAAAGGGTGGGAAATGCGGCATATTTAAGCCCCATAGGTGGGAATACTCGCCATAACTGATTGTAGCTCACATTTGCAGTCAGAATGGCAGGTGCAGGAGAGGGTTCACACTTCCAAGTGCAACGTTGGGGCATCGAGGAGTCCATATACATGGTTTGGCTCCTTGTCAACCATCACGAGACAAGACTCCTGCAGGACCAGTTCCAAGGGATGGAGTACAAGGCAGAGGCTTGGAACCGGTTAGCTTGTGATCTCACCAGTGCCACAGGCGTTCCCTGGACTGGTGAGCAGGTCCGTCACCACCATGCAGACCTGAAGAGACGAAAGCAGGACCGCCTGAACCAGTGGATACAGGAGGCCTGTGGGATGCAGAATGCCCCACAACTGAGTATGTAGCCATGGAATGCAGTATGTAAGAATTGATAATGGAGTATGTATAATGGATAGGTATGTCTCAATATCCCTTCATTTACTGTACAGCTGCAGGTGACCGTGCTACGAATCAGCAAGCCTATGCTGATAGGCTGCTAAGGCTGCACCACCAGGCAGGTTAGTGATTATTCTGCATGTATTGTTATATAAAATATGGGAGAGAGCATGAAAGAAAGTGTTGTAGTCCAATAAAACAGCCATAGAATTGCCTGAATAAGACCTCTAAATGTACTGCCAGATAAAAACGTCAGAGAGGCAGAAAAAGAGTGTAGTAACCCATTAAGAAAGGTAACATATGTCTGGAATAATATCTCTGCAGGCACTGTCATATAACATAAGTGAGTGAGCCTGAAAAAAGATTGTTCTAACCTATTAATAAAGGTATAATATGACTTGAACATGTCTGCCATAAACACTGTTAAAACAAATAAAGGAGTGAGCCTGTGGAAAAGTGTGCAATATCATTAATAAAGGTCTAAAACCCAGAGTGTGTCTGTGTCACAGAGTCTGAAATGTTGTACCCTTGCATTATACAAACAGTACTGTTTGAAAATGTGCTGGCAACCCAGAGTTATGCAGTCCCATATAAAGTGGGTGATGGAAGTGCTAGTAGCTGTGAAACATATATACAGTCCGCAATAGTCAGTTACTGGCTGGCATGAATAAGTAAACCTGGCACACATGAGGCATGTAATTATTCACCAGAAATGTGAGTGCGTGTTAAGAAATGCAGGGTTCTGTACAAATCGAAGTGAAAATGTCATGTGAAAACATCCCAGATATGTAGATAAAGAAATATAAATGCAAACAAGAAACATGTAGCAGTAACACCTGCATCCTGGACAGTTAGTATGTCAGATATAGGTCAGGCATATATTGAACTAGCCAAACCCATGACACAACCTAATGTATGGTGGCAAGTGTAATAATGCAGGTAGGGGATATACACTTGCAGTCACTGGGAATGTAGTGTAGACTAAAAGGTCATTATAAGATGTTAACCAAGGTTTTTTTCTATACTCTACCTTATGTGCATAAACCATGCAATTCCACACCTCAATGGGTATGTGTAACCTTAAATATTTGTTGGGACATATGTCCTATTGTTTTATAAATATTTGCATTGATGTTGATGCATGTGCCCTGTTCAAACACCACGTTCATGGTGGCCTGTTGCTACCAAACATCCCTGCATGCTGTTGGAATATCTGCTGTCATTCAATATATGCATGTGTTATGCTTGCTGTTCAACTGTTGGAACCTTGGTGAGTTGGGTTAATGGGAATATTACTGCATGCTGTTACAACTAATCTGGAATGCTGTTTTTATGTTGTAATTAATCACACCTAATCACAGAACGTATGGGAAGGCCGGTCCCAGCTGACCCACCTGTCCCTTCTCAGTTGGCGAGTGCACCTGGCACCAGCAGCTCCGGTGCCCAGCCTGGGCTCCCCTCCTCCATTGGTCCAGTGCCACCTTTGGGTGGAAGCGCTGCAGGGGATGGGGCTTGTCCCTTCTGTGCAAGCGTGGGCAGAGAAGGGCCACCTGTCACCCTTCGAAGGGTCCGGGCTGTGGTGCGTAGGGAGATCCAGCGTTCAGTCGCTGATCCCCTACGCCAGCTTGAGGCGAAAGTGGCATGTCTCTCGGGTGAGCCTGCCCACTCTACTCAGCCCCCAGCACAGCCACCCTCGGGGCTGTGAAGGTGCAGTGGTGACTGCCCATGGGTTGGGATCTCAGTTCCACTGTTACCATCTGTGTGCTCATGGGCTTGCGATTTCCAAACAACCTTCCCCATCAGTTGTGTTCACCCACCCCATGTGTCAAACTCCGCCCCTGTATGCGTCTTGTTTGTCTTGTCTGTTTACCTCCCCAACCTACCTCCCCAAATATACCTACATCCTCTACCTCACATTCCACTCTCACCTGAAAAAAAAATAAAAAAAGGGCAATCTGTTCCCACAAAAAAATTACGCCCCATACATAGCTGCCCAATTCACACACATGTCCGCTGGACATGTAAACTGATAATTCTAATTGGCAGTACAACATATTTTGTTGTCCTCACCCCTCTCTCAGGGGTGGAAGGTTTCAAATTTCACACCAAATTTCATACATATGCACAGCTGTTGCTAGTAAAGAAATGGGCAGCTATGGACCTTCCCTACACCCATCCTGCACATCCCGAGCTGGTTTCCCTACTGTCTTTCCCTCTTTATGCCCCCTTTTTCACCACTTTCCTATCTCCCCATTTTCTTTTCTTTAAAAGAAATTAGCATGGGGGTTAGCGGGAGTAATCACTTTTAAGCAGTAGTTAGCGGGTTTAAACAAGTGTGCACAGGTGTGCGCTTAGCTAAGCATTGCTAAGCATCACGCAAACCCGCTTACAACTGCTTAAAAGTGCCTTAATCACTCTGTATGACAAAGCCCTTGTACTGCTCAGCAGCAAAATAAAATTCCGTTGTCAGTCTAAAACCCGGGACCTTGGACTCACCAGTCTGCATGAAGTACCACTACACCACAGCAGATATACAATAACTTAGTGCTGAAAGCAATATATCATGCATTAAAATGAGTGAATGTAAAGGGAAAATAGGAATGGCATAACACAAATCTTGTTCTGTGGGCCTTAACCAGCAGGTGTTGTGGAATTGCATGACATGACTGTGAAAAGAGAATCAGCCATGCAAGTAGGGAATAAGGTTACAGTAGCACCTTAAAATCCCCACACAGTATCAGAGCAGGATAAACACTGGCATATTTGCATAGGTCACAGGCCAGACCTCCCAACAGTGACTGCTCTACAGTGATGACCCTGATTTGTAAACAAATGTTAACTGTGCCCCTCTGACTCCCTGTGAAATGTATTAACAGTAGGCAGAAAGGTGTTGAATCTCACTTAATGACAAATGTTAATAAGTGAGAGTAGACACCGCTTGCACGTCAGAAAAGGTGTAGTAATACATATACTCTGAATCCCCCAAAGTCTGAACTGCAAAATGTCTGAAATATATCACAGGTGTATCTCAGTTATATGTACGTTTCCCTGAGGCTGTTCAAATATATATGTGAGAGTATCTGAGGTCTGGAAGAGTCAGAAACACACAGGCATATCAGCTTGCCTGCTGTTACACACTCTGCAAATAGCTGTCGAATGAATCCCACAAGCATGCCCTTATGTAGAAGTACAACACAGAAATATCAAAGGATGTAGCCATGTACTGCTAGCAACCACCTGTGACAATGCTATTGCTCAGGTGCTGAAAAGACTGCTGTGGTGCACAGTCAAAGAATACTAGGCAGGCATCTGTCTAGCATCTGGATATGTCCACAGGTGGGAGCTACTCAGACAGACTGCTAGCCTTCATAGACTTACAGATACACAGCAACTCTGCATGTTCAGTAAGATAAACATCAAACAATATTAAATAATGCACTCTGCACTTCTGCACCCCTACCCAAAGGTACTATATACCCGTGTAGTCAGGCACAACCAAGGGTGTAGGTAGGCATACACAGTAGTGAAATATGTCCATTTGTCCTGAGCAGACTGTGCTAATGTCAACACAAACAAACCACAAACTGTTCAGAAGTGAGTAATGTACTAATGACAGTGTAGCAGTTCACAAACAGTGCATGTGCCTGATATTCATAATTGGTAGTACAACACACTTAGTTGTCCTCACCCCTCTCTCAGGTATGGAAGGTTTCAAATATCCCTCCTAATGTATTTCATATGCACAGCTGTTGCTGGTAAAGAAATGGGCAACTATGGACCCTCTCCACACCCATCCTGTACATCCCGAGCTGGTTTACCTACTGTCTTCCCCCCTTTGTGCACCCTTTATCACCACATTCCTATCTCCTCATTTACTTTTCTGTCAAAGAAATGAGCGCAGGGGTTAGCGGGAGTGAGCACTTGTAAACAGCAGTAAGCGGGTTTGCACCAGTGTGCGTATGTATGTGCTTAGCTTAGCATTGCTAAGATATGATAAGCTAAGCCAAGCTTGGCTTAGTATTGCTAAAATAAAATCAGCTAAGCTAAGCTTAGCTTAGCATCGCTAAGCTTCGCGCAAACCCACGCAAACCTGCTTACAACTGCTTAAAAGTGCCTTAGTCACTCTGCATGACAAGGCCCTTGTACTGCTCAGCTGAAAAATAAAAAACCTTGTCAGTCTCGAACCCGGGACCTTGGACTCACCAGTCTGCATGAAGTACTACTACACCACAGCAGATATACAATAACTTGGTGCTGAAAGAAATATAACATGCATTACAATGAGTGAATTTGGGCGGACACGGTAGTGCAGTGGTTAGCATTGTCACCTCACAGTAAGAGGTTCCCTGGTTCGATCCTCGGCTCGGGTGCCTTCTGTGCAGAGTCTGCATGTCCTCCCTGTGGCGCGTGGGTTTCCTCCGGCTGCTCCGGTTTCCTCCCACATCCCAAAGACATGCTGCAGGTGGATTGGACACTCTAAATTGGCCCTAGGTGTGAGTGCATGTGTGTGTGAGTGTGTGTGTATGTGTGTGTGTGTGTGTGTGTGTGTGTGTGTGTGTGTGTGTGTGTGTGTGTGTGTGCGCCTTCTGTGGAAGGTTGGGCGCCGGGCTGGCAACTCGACACTGTAAAACTCCACTGCCAATCATGAGCGGACAGGTGATGCGCTGTGGCGACTCCTAACCGGGAAAAGCCAAAAGAAGAAGAAGAAGAAGATTACAATGAGTGAATTTATAGGGAAAATAGGAAAGCCATAGGAATACATTGCAATAACTACTGGTGTATGCCAGTTAATTCTCTAATTGGAAAAGAAAGTACATACTCCCATGTATCCTGTGTTAGCATTTGGAGGTGTGAGTAAACCTACACACTGAGAAGAGTGTACTGGGAGAAGCAACAGTCAGGTTTCAGTACAACATGCATTTCACTGGCTACAACCCAGCTTCAGATATGAGACATATACTAACCTTCTGACTGAGACAACAGTGTCCACAGCAAACGAGCTTGGTCCCCACTTTGCAAAACTGAAAGGGCTACGCCTACCTAACCTATCATTTTATAGCAGTGTCCTGAAATCACAGTGAGAACTGCAATTACCACACAGCAGGCTGCATGCAATTACTAAATGGTGGGCACCAATTGGTGCAGAGGCCATCACATGCACATGTAAGGTACCTAGAAAAGCAGACTGTATCTGCTGTCCACATATGCAATAATATCATGGCAACAACTGGGAGAGAGAGAGAGAGAGAGCACGAGCGAGAGAGACAGACAGAGGCAGACAGACACAAACAGGCAGAAGGAGACAGATGCTGAAAACAAACAGCAACACACAGAGGAAACAAAACCAAAAAAAAAATAAAATAAATAAATAAATAAAAAATAAAAAACAACACCTACAACAGACAGAGGTGAGGAATACAAAGGTAAGGTATGTAACAGATATGTATTTGGTGACATCCGAAAGATGTGTCTGAAGAGTACTCTACGTACTGTGAATCATCCATATGTGGCAGCAGACCATATCTATATGTACATGCACATTTGCATAGGGCAAGGGACATACTACAACTGTTAGTGAAGGCTGGACATAAGTATGTTGTTGAAGGCCGCTATGTGCACATATGTATGTAGGTTGTAGTGTGTGGCATTGCAGAAAGCAAGCAGTGCCAGTATATGTCATGTGGTATTAAATGCTGTGGGACTGAGCTACAGGCAGTGAGGCCTGCAACAGCTATACGGCCTGAGGACAGCAGAATGCATTCTGCACAACATTGTGCAATAGTATTACATAACCATATGTCTCACAACTGTTGCATAATTGACATCCCCACCATGAAAGGTGGGCAGTATATGTGCCTATATGTGCAGTTATATTTACAGCAATGGATGTTTACATGTATGTGTCTATATACATGTATATATACATATATATGTGTGTATATATATATATATATATATATATATATATATATATATATATATATATATGGATATATGTAGATATATATGGATATATATGGATAAATATAGATATATATAGATATATATGGATATATATGGACATATGTAGATATATATAAATATATATAGAAATATATAGATATGTATGGATATGTATGGATATGGATAGATATGGATAGATACGGATAGATATGGATAGATATGTATATATGTATGTATGTGTACATATATATATATATATATATATATATATATATATGAGAGAGAGAGAGAGGGAGACACAGGGTCATATGTACTGCAACAGGTGCCTGTTGTCCAAGGCATGGACTGAACGCCAGTGTTGATACCGCAGTGCCATACCCCATTCAAAAACACCTTACGCAGTAACTGCCACATATGTGGTAGCCTGCCTAACACTGAAGGTGTCAGAAGGGTACATGGGACACAGGTGGACAGTAGGCTCCCCTTTGATAATCACAGTGACAACAGTAGTAATGTAATCTGTCTACGTGGTACGTGTAATCACAAAAGGTGTGTCATCTAGGGAAATATAGGTCGGTGTTCCCCTCTACTAATCACAATGCCCCATGTGGTATGTACCTCACATGACAGCTACAGCAAGTGGAAAGGCCACAGATATAGCTAACAAAGAGTAATACTGCCCCCAAACACATGCCCTATGCAGACTGACTCACAAACCACAGCTAGAGTGCATTGCATACTGGCCACCCAGAGGTTACCACTGCCGGACATACAGAGGTATGTCACACCCACAGCAGTCAGCCAACCACCATGGCAGCACCTCACAATCCCTCTGGGCTACATGACCTAGGGCCCTAATCCTTGTCACCTCACTAAACAGCACATGCTGGAGGTACAGGTTCCTATCCACAAATATGCCATACTCTGGACTAAACCACCCAGCATGAACAAACAAGGCTCTTCATTAGCAGATGTTATACATACCCCTGATGATTGTTTTGGAGATAGGTAATATGCCCTGGGAGTCACCTCTGTGTATCCGGTTGACAGGAGCAAGTGAAATCACATTACATGTGTGTCAAAGGCCAGGGTAGCATATGGCTAGGCTGCTCTAGGCCCTAGGGCCAATAGCGTATTACCTACCTATGACACAATGCACACACACATGTACTCAGTGCAATACCTGCTATGTGAGGTGGAATGAGTGTGACATTGACTGTGTGCAAGGTTTGTAAAGGTGTGATAGCATAGTGTGAGGTTGTGTCTGTCATGGTAGTTTGTGTCCTAGGTGTGAGGCCGGTGAAAGATGTGTCAGTTATTGGGATGCAGACATAGTAGGATGGCATATGTTGTGACATAGTTCCTTGTGTACGACTGTGGTGTCCCAATGTAGGCTGAAGCAATACATGTATGCTCAGTATGTGGTACTGCTGGTGACTCCAGCTCACATATGAACTGTTGTACTACCTGAAGCTGTTGGCCTAAACAGCACAGTATGGTGTATGTTCACAGTCCCTGGTAACACTGTCTTGTGTGTTTCCTGTAGACTGCACAGATTACATACCACAGGCATAGGTATCTGTAAGTAGGGGCACACAGTACTATAAGGTACACAGGTAATGCTCATATGTGTCGGCATGCATCTGTGTGTTGTATGTATGTCTGATGTGTGTTTAATGATGCCTGTACCATGCCTGCAATGACATGTGTGTCACAGGGTATGTGTGTGTACCTAGCAACATGTATACTCTGTTACAGCAGAATGCCAGCTATATTAACAGCCGTGCACATATGTTAGGTAGGGGTATGGCATCAAAGACTAGGGTGGTTTACCGGTAATACTGTAAATGTACATGACATTCATTGCATTGGATGACATATTTCGTCATGCATTAGCTTGATATATACCCCCGGGGTGAGGTTGTGCATTGTATCCCAAACAGTGTGCTGACTACTGGTGCATACTGGTGTGTTATATGGAGGGTTGCAGGCACTGTCAGCCAGTTGTGGGCTGAGCACTGATATGTGGTATTGAATCTGTGTATCCTCTGATAGACAGATGGATGCTATATATGGCAGTTAAGTGATATCTGTACTTCATAATGTTAAGTGTGCCATATGACATGCTCACACATATCATTTAATTGTCTTCCAGGGTTATGGCTCATCAACGTAACCCATCCTATTCAGCTGTGGAGGAGCAGGAAATACAGAACAGCCTGGTGCAGCACTATAACCTGCTTTTTTTCCAGGGCAAGCCAGCACCAGCATGACCGTACTGCACTGTGGCAAGACCTTGTTTGCCAGGTAAATGACATAGGCATGCATAACCGGACATATGAGCAGGTACACCATCACTGCAGTGATTTAATTAGACATGTCCGGCGGCGTGCTTCTGATATCCATAGGCAACAGCTTGCCACAGGTGGTGGGGCGGCCATACATCCCCCCTCACCAGAGTGGAGGAGCTGCTCCTAAGCATGGTGGCTCCTGGCCTACAGCAGCAACAGCGTCACACATGTGTCATCATGGAGGCCGGAGCCACCCAGCAGGATGACATGAAGCATGCAGGTAATACGCCCTAGCTGTAAACTACCGTTACCTGTATGGTTAGAATATGCATATGTGAGATGTGTACTGTGTGTTTAGCAGTTGTGCTGCCTAATGTGTGCAATAACTGATATTTTGAATAGTATCTGTACACCTATGACTGTTGACTGTTGTTCCACTGTCGTTTAGCACACTCACAGTAGCAATGCCACAGTTGTGGCCACTGACAAACTGTGTCATATTCTTCTAGGTCCCTCTGGTGTGACAGCAGGGCAGACAATACATGCTGGTGAGTGTGTTAACACTTTAATATTGGTAATGAAATGTGCATGTCATAGGTGAGGTGTAGGCCATGTACACGTAACACACCTACGCATAATGCATGGTGTGCATGTTTGCTGTGAGACATCAATCATCTCAGTAAAGTCAGTAGCTGCCTCAATCACATGCAATGCACAGTGCAGCAGACACAATTGTGGCAACACTGTACTGCACATTGGATATGCATAGTTGCTACAGCTGTACACAACAGAACACATTTATCATACGCAGTACACAAAAACATGCTACATTTGGCATTACCACACACCCGCTGTAAGGTCACATTTCAGTATCCCACATGTCATGCATACACACATGATGTACCTCAGGGGTAGAGGCCTATCATGGGGCTGTGCAACACTCTGCAACACATAACACAGTCATGTTAGGCAATGCTCCCTATTGGGCACCTCACACACCCATGTACAAGGTGGCTTTGTAATTGTGAATGTAGCCATGGCACTGCAGTTCAGGTGCAGCTTGCTAGGTGGTGGTCTTGCACACATTATTAGCTGTGAGTGACCACAAGATGCATGTTGATGATGGCACAGGGTACTACACCCCATCCAGTTACATTGACTACTGTACTACTCATAGCAGTCATTGCTTTGCACCTCAGTGTTGTGTGTGTGCAAACATATGCACCTATACACAATATGCATAGCATGTTGTCTGTGTGCTTACATATGCCAGTATACACAATATGCACAGACGTCATCATCCACACAGTGTCACATATATGTCCTGGAATGCTAGTGGGTGTATAGGTCACTTGACACACATTGGGTATGTGTGGTGTTTAATGTTGCAGTCGTGTAGCATGCCATGCCATGTCTGGCACCCACATATCTACAATATGTCCCACACTCACCATAACCACTGTACACTGGCCATGTCGAGCATCGGGATTCCTTCACGTCAACATGCACCGCACATCCCGTGTGTGTACATAGCATGCATGTGCTACACCCATGCCCACTACTGTCTGCTATGGACACAGACACTGCACTCAGACATGGATATCTATGTGTCACACAGATAACACATGCAGCCATGGCATGTATACTTGTGAGTGATGGTGCACAGGCCATTGCAGAGCTGATAATACCTGCACAGCAATGTTGTGTCCATGTACACATTGTGTTCCAGGGTGTAGCCAATCACTGAACAACTACACAGGTGCATCAAAGCCATGTATACTGCCATTTAATAGGGGTGTCTACACTTGCACTGCATGGTCTAGTGCAACACATATTATGCATGCTGACACGTGTGTAGTGACTGTCTACCTTGTGATACTGACACCCACCTTCACCCACTATAGAGTATGTGTTGGATTGCTGGTATGTGTGTGTATGTGCTGTAGTGAGGTGTGTATGGTTGTTCATGTGTCATGTGTGCATGTGTTCATGTGTGCATGTGTTCATGTGTTCATGTGTGCATGTGTGCATGTGTTCATGTGTGCATGTGTGCATGTGTTCATGTCTGCATGTGTGCATGTGTTCATGTGTGCATGTGTTCATGTGTTCATTTGTGCATGTGTGCATGTGCAGATTGTAACGTGTGTTTCCTGTCTTCCTCTCACAGGTGCTGAGTTAGGGGTTGGCCAAAGCAGCAGGCAACCTGAAGCCACTACCACGAATAGTGGTGATGATGACACATGTATATTGGCATAGGAAGATTTGACAGGGTCTGTCGTTGGTCCGCCAATCAACAGTATACAGCGTTCAACCCCGTCTATGCTCACACTCATACTGTCACTACATCCCTCACCACCAATGGCCATAGGCGAGGGACAGCATACAGTTGGCATTGACCAGGAGAGTGTGGTACCCATGGCACTTGCATCCTCTCACAGCAGCCATAGCCGTAGACCTGGAACGGTACCACATAGGCAGAGGTCCAGGGGCTCTTGGGAGAGCACCACTGGTCATATTGCCCCTGGCAGGCATGCCCTCACAGGTCTTACGATGACCAGTATGTTCCGGGTTGTAATGCAGGCTCAAGCACGTATGGAATGGTACACCAGGCAGGGACTTAGGGCGCAGAGGGCACATTACACCGCTATCAATGACAGCATCCGTGACCTTGCTGGTGCCATCCAGACTTACACCGAGGTCATTGATAGACATTGGGGGGAGACATTAGAAGCCCTCCACAGCATGTCTTCCATGAACCAGGACCGTGCGGGATGGGTGTGATGTAGATGCGGATGCATGCCAGCAACAGCAACAGCTGGCAGTGGTCATGGATGGCCCACAGTTCACAGCCGCTCCCATAGTGGCAGTACCAGCCCCAGCAATGCTGGGGCTGGCCTGTCCATTGACCATCCCAGTAGACCATGTGCACATGGCTCTGGCCAGTCCCAGCAGGGAGATGGGTCCTGTCATCATACCTCTGCCTCTGATGACAGTACCCAGTCAGGGTTGGTACCCGATACTGTCCGTAGCACCCCTGTCAGGCACAGGTACTGTGTCCGTGGTCGGAGACAGTGATCTGTACAGCCTAGCAGGTACAGTCTGTGGCTGTCCCACAAACTACAGTATATGACAGCCACATGGTGGAGCTGTGTACATGCAGACACACACACATTAACCAAACAACTAGGGCTCACACATACACACACACATTACATCAACATTGGCCCATGCTGTACTGTTGTCCCACACACACACACACACACACACACACACACACACACACACACACACACACATGTCGATTGGATGGGTCAATGTCAGGCTCTGGCAAACAACATAACGCCCTGTGCATATGATGATACCTGTGTCACCTCCTGTCATCTGCATCATTGACGGAGGGACAGGCTAACATGGTGCTAATGCACAGGGTGACACTATAGCAGTGTAGCAATAATAGCAAGTTGTCAACAAGGAAGTGTAACGGCATCCTTATAGGTATATCTGAGCGGACATTATGCATCAAAGATCAGATTGTCAATATAGCATTGTTTACACCACTGTTAGGTCTGAGTATGTATTGTCCACCCATGTGCCACTTGGCTGAAGTGTAATGTGTTGCCAGCATGTGTTAGTGAGTGTACAGTACATGTGTGATGTGTGCAGTACAGATTAGCAATTGTACATCTCTGAACATAGTGGATGCGCACTGTCTGCATGTACATGCATAGTGGACACATTGGACGTGTGGCATACCCTGTCGTACACATTGTTAACATCTCATAGTATCTTTCAATGGCCAGTATGCATTCTACTACAGTTATGTACTAACATGGGTAGACGTGTGTATGACATGGGTTGACACTATGCTGTGGGTGATACCGTTAATATCTGTCAATGATTTGCGGTCTGGTAGTATACACAACCTCAACAGCATGACTTTAAGCAATCATTGGATGATGTTCTGACAAATGACACACAGTAGTAGGTAACCCAGTAACAATTGGATCCTTCTGGTGCTACACTATAACACTAACCAGTGGTAATGACTGCCACCCATTCCTGTGACCACACCTGTTTGGCATATAGCCCCCTTAGGTACATGCAGACACACTAGGGATATGTCCATCCAAATCTGGAAATGCATGGATTGGCCTACAATGCATTCCCTGGATGGGAAGCATATCCTACACAAGAGTATCATACAGACAGATACCTGTTGTCTGATACATGCTGTATAGCAGTAAGCCGACTATGGCATAGTCATCCTCATGTACTATACATACTATCCCGTCAGTACCACACAGGTGGTAGCCCTCAACATGTATGTTGGGTACCAATGTGTACATACAGCCTCATGTTATGTCATGTGTCCCTTGGTATCCACATATCCATAGGTATTGTGGAGTCCCAAGGTGTATCACATAAGACATTAGAGGCCTGACTGCATATCCACAAGCAGTCGTACACCTATAAAGACTGTCCATTCTTGGCAGTCTTTGTTGTGTATGACCATGTCTGACATATACCCTCACTCACACTACTCTTAAGTAACTGTCATGGGTGTGTGTGCCACAGATGACCTTGACCACAGAACACGACAGTGGACAGCCTTGTCACATACATGACTCCAAAAAACAAAGCCAAGTGAAACTAAATAAATCCAAAAGCACAGGAGGAGGTAACACGCAGTAATTGACAAACTCCACAAAATAGCGTACCAGAAGTTTATTTGTCCGCTTTCATCAACATCAACTAATGTGTGTGACACACACGTTAGTTGATGTTGATGAAAGCGGACAAATAAACTTCTGGTATGCTATTTTGTGGAGTTTGTCAATTACTGCGTGTTACCTCCTCCTGTGCTTTTGGATTTATCTTGTCACATACATACATATGTGACCTATGATCTGAGAAGCAGCGGCACAACCTGTCAATGGAAACAAATGTATACATGTAGTATGCAGGCTTCATACCTATGTACTGATTGAGGGGACATGTACACATATATATTTGCCACGCAGATACCTGATGTGTGCAATGCACTTACTGTTGTAATCATACTATGTCATACCATAGTAAAAGCAAAACCCACACCGCATTGACCAACACACAGTCAGCATTTACAGGATTCACACCCCTACCTAGCTATGTTATGATACTAGAGAGCGATGCATTAACACGGTGTGCTATCTGCTTTACTGTGGGGGTTTCCCTTCTCCGGTTATATTTGTAGGATGGTGACATCATCAGTCTTTCCAAAGAGGAATGTACCTCTTTTAGTGAGTTTTCCCAGTCTCCAAAAAGGGGACACCTCTCAAAGGAACCTGCATACATAAACACACCCACCCACACACACTCACTGTTTGCAGGATTCAAACTCCTGCCTAACTATGTTATGATACTAGAGAGATGCATTAACATGGCACACGATTTGCTTTACTGGCTGGTTTCCCTTCTCCTGCTGTATTTGTAAGATGGTGACATCATCAGACTTTCCAAAGAGGAATGTACCTCTTTTAGTGAGTTTTCCCAGTCTGCAAAATGGGGACACCTCTCAAAGGAAACTGCATACATACACACTCACTGTTTGCAAGATTCAAACCCCTACCTAACTATGTTATGATACTAGAGAGAGACGCATTAACATGGCGCGCTATTTGCTTTACTGGTTGGTTTACCTTCTCCTGCTGTATTTGTAGGATGGTGACATCATCAGACTTTCCAAAGAGGAATGAACCTCTTTTAGTGAGTTTTCCCAGTCTCCAAAAAGGGACACCTCTCAAAGGAAACTGAAAACATACACACACTCACTGTTTGCAAGATTCAAACCCCTACCTAAATATGTTATGAAACTAGAGAGAGACACATTAACATGGCACGCTATTTTCTTTACTGATGGGTTTCCCTTCTCCTGCTGTATTTGTAGGATGGTGACATCATCAGACTGGACATGGTGATATGTGTACACTTTGTTTTCTGCCATTCCAGGAATTGTCCATATGGATCAGCAGGTGTCAACAGCTTGAACAAGACCTTAGAATCCTTACTTTGTGTGATCTATCTGTGGACACATTGACATTCCGTCATATGTCAACACATATTTATGCACAGCTTGTTGGTTTTGTGGATACTACATGTGTCTGGGATGTTGATAAAGGGCTATTCAAAGTCTATGTGACACATGTGTAGATGTGTTCATTGATGTATGTCCTGGGTGGCTGCCTTGCAAACAGTCTAGCATGTTTGGGAACCATGATCCGCACATGAACATACCACAGTTGGTAGGGTTGTGTGTATGTCAGCTTCCAATAGCTCTGTTTATGACTGCAACCATGATGGACTCCATGACCTTGCAGATCAGACTTTATAGGCGTACTGGACTTGACTTCCCATGGTGTGTTGTGCACCAGCACTTGTGGGGAGTGCCATATGTAGCTGTGACACATTCAACAGTTCCACATCCTGTGTAGGGGGTGAGGCTCAGCTGACTGTTCAGGTGCATGATCTGTTTGTTCTGTAGTTTGTGCATGACACATATTAGGAATCAATGTATTCCACTTGCTGCCATGCTTTTGGCAGTGGGGGTAGCTGCTCATCCATTCTACATGTGATATCTCCTGGTATGATGATATGGACTATTGTCAGTGGGAGGTGGGTATGTACATATAGGCCTGTCTGTCATGATGTCGGCATTGTCACTCAGGAACAGTTGGCTCTAACTCAGGACATATATGGGTGTGCATTGCTATTTATGACATAGCTGAAGGAGGTGTCATGATTCAGTCTGGACTCCTTCTCAGCTACTCTTTACAAAACACCAACGAACATGAGCACTAATCCCTGTTATACTCTTTTACACACTTAACACCCTACTGATCCTTTGTGATCAGGCTGCAGAGTATGTCATGATAATATCCTGGCATGTCCAGGGGTCAGTTTTGTGTGTACTGTCCAGTCCAGCTGGTGGATATTGTGATATTGACACAATGTCACATCTGCCTCATGTACACAGACAACCCTCTCCTCCTCCCGACAAACTCAGATATATGTGTGAGATGCACCTATATAGACATACAGGGTGCTGAACTATCTCGACCCATGACTGGCACAGTCTATCAGGTGATGAAGGTAACCATGCACACCACATATCAGTCTCACATATCCTCTAGCAACAGCACTCAATCCACATTGTCACACATAGACATACTTGGATGCTGTAAATGTACTCTACCTAAGCAGCAGAGACCTCCAAAGCAGACACACACACACCCGCTACCCCACTACAATACCCACATATCACATAGTTCACAATGTCAGTGTGCCACAAAGTCACTGCCCTTCAGGCTAAACAACACACCTAATACACTTGTAATAGGTGACACTTATTGTTAGAAACACTGACATACCACTCACCAGCCCTGACAAGGGAATAGTCACTTTGGGCTGTCTGTTGGGTGCAAGGATCTGCCGCATAACACAGGCAGTCAGGTCACTCCAAAGCAAGTACAGGACTGGCACCATCATTGTCCATGCTGGTGTGTATAACCTCAGAAGTTACTACCTGGACCACATGACATGATACATGGAGGAACACTCTGATCATGTAGCCCAGGCCAGTATGACCCTGACCTTGTCTAGCATCTTACACCCACCAATTATGATGTCACAGTAAACAGACACACATATCACATTTAACAGCTGCCTAACAAATTTGTTTAATTCATAGGGGATACAGTGTCTGTCAGCCTATGGTGACATGCTCAACATGCCACGTAGCTTCACTATGGTCAGCTTGCACCTGTTACCTTTGGACTTTGGAATGCTGGCTAAGGCTCTTGCTACCACCATAGTGCCTTTTTTAAGCAGGGCTCAGAAGACAAACCCACCTCCATAGACATTACAGGTTAAATGAAACTAAGGGTAATGCTGTTCAACAACAGTTGTGTTAACCTCATATTGCGGCCACTCAGGACTCTCCTCAGTATGGAGGATAGCGATATCTGTGTACTGATAGATGCCTGGTTCAGGCTCGCTTATGCACACCAGCACTACCAGGTTATGTTTCATACCATGCTGTCTGACAACAAGCCTTGGAACAGACAACACAACTAGGGGGAGTATCCCTATACATCACAGATACACACACATCCGGGTTAGTAGCACTGCACAAAGTATCACAGACCATACATATACAACCACCATTGTGCAATACTGCCTTTCAGTTTGTTGCCTGCTACAGAACACACTCCCAAACTCAGGAACCACACTCGGCTTTCGTGGGAACTATGAAGAATATGAGGGTCTCAACAAACACCATTATATTGTGTGACTTCATATACACAAATATTGACTGGGGATACTACTCAAGCCCCGACACCCTCACCCAACAGTCGCTACAATTTGTAGACTCATATGCTATGGCACAACCAGTCAGCACAGTCACAAGGGGGAATACATACTGGACCTGATCATCACCAACATGGGGACTCTATGTTCCACAGCAGTGATATACCCCTCATTGGTAAGGTCAGAACATACATGTATCTCACTGGACATACATATACCCTCCACACACCCATCCTGGGTAATTTGGTGAACTTCTCATGAGCCAACGTCTCACTTCACCGAAGCAAGGTGGTATCCTTCAGAGACCCTGAGACAGTGGCAAATACCGCTCACACTGCTGCATCCTTTACATACACATTCTATGGAAACCTAGTGGACTGCATGGATTGTGCTATCCCAAATAACACCAGGACTCACTTCTCCAATGGCAGGGGACCTGTCTGGTAGACACCAGCCATTAATAAGCTGTACAACGTCAGGAGGAAGCTACTACATGATAGAGCACGATCCCGGACTGGGAAGGCATCTGTAATCTGTACTAGCAGACAGCTACGATCACTCATGAACTTTTCTAAGGGCCGCTTCTACTGGACAATTACAACTGACACGTAGGACTATCACACGGCCTTCTTCAATTATGTCAGGAACCTGGGTGGACACTCACTGATATGCTGTGAGTTACTGCATACTGACTAAACCTACCCTGAACCCACTGGCATTGCCAACATCCTGGCAAACAGGTTCAGTGCAGATGTCTCCCACCCATCCCCCCTGAGGAGCAACTATCCATCCCAACAGAGTATAACCTCCCTGACATCACACAGTAGCAGGTGAGTGCTGCCCTCCCCAAAGCATACATCACAGTATCAATGTGAAAAGATGGTGTCCCAGCCTGCATCTTACACGAGCATCATGACAGACGTAACCCTCACATTACATCAATGTTCAATATCGGAGTTACCACAGGATATGTACCCAAGGAATGGCGTACAGCGACAGTGGTCCCACTCCACAGAGTTGGTGCCACAACGGACCACAGACAATATTGCCCTATAAGCCTAAGTAGCCTGTTCCGCATAGATATGGAGTGTATTGTCATGGGACTCATACACATAGACATCGGGAACCTACGGACACTGTGTCCTACACATTTCAGCGTTGTTGTTGGCAGATCTTGCCTCTTGAACCTGTTTGTATTCTTTAAACGGCTAACAGGTCCATCGACATAGGAACAGCTGTCCACACAGCCTACCTGAACCTTGCAAAACCCTTCAACACAATAACCCACTGGGCCATTATGCATAGGCTCACCATCGTCGATATGGACACATTTCTCACACGATGGATTGATACCTGGATCAGGGATAGCACACACATGGTCAGACTTGCAGGTGCCATGTCTGACTATATACCATTTACACATGGTATCCCACACGGCTCAGTCCTGGGACCTCTCTTGTTCAGTATATATTTGTCTGACGTACAGGCTACCACAGGGGGAATATGGCTGAACATGTTTGCACTTGACTGCAAACTGGGTGCCATGATCAACTCTCCAGCTGCCACATGCATACTCAAACAGGGTCTCACAGAGATGGATGACTGGTGCCTGAGCCATGGCCTACAGCTAAATGCCATTAGTTGCATAGTCATCCGCTTTTGGAATAACAACATGCCCACACATTACCACATAGGTAGTACTCCATTACATATGGTAGGAGTTGTTAGGGGTTTGGGGACATGACATGTTCGTACTGTCACCTTTGACATTCACATTGCCAAAGTGGTTGGACACACCTTCTATGTGGGCTACCTTATCCCATTTGGTTTCACATCTAGATCGAGTGAGGTCATTGTGCCCCTATACTCATCACATCCATGCTTGGTTACAATGCCACATTTGGGGTGTACCTTACCCGACACCTGCAGCAACTGTACTGGCCACGGAAGTTCCTCACCAAGCAGATCTAGGGACTCACACAGATGCCCTGCACAGTTCAGATGCAGTAACTCCAGCTCTACTCAGTCGCTTACCACCTACTCAGATATGATGTGTGCCTGTTGTTTACAGATATACCCAACCCAGAATTACTGGCCATGCTCCACCTCAGGATATCTGACTCTCTTGGAGCTACACACTCCAGGGATGTATACTTCAGCACAGATGTTATTAGGACATTGTGGAGGGACAGATTCTTATCCCAGAGGCTCCACTCACTCCAGAATGTAATCCCACTTTCACATAGGGAGAGCCACTCACTGACCACCTACTGGAGATATCTTGACGACTGTATGTGTGATTGTATGTTTACCCCTGGGATATCTTCTGTGTCCCTGCTAGACAGAGGCACACTAGCCTAAACATACATGGGCTATCTTGTGTGACCTGCTATTTACACACACAGTGTAGTAATCTGACAGGGTTGCAAATGCCAAACACACTCTGGCTAGGCTTGTACATGCCCTAGGGCAGATAGCCTAGTATCGACCTCTGAACCTATGCTAATGTTCAAGATGCACAATGTTTATTGCTGATACTGTTTTCAGGTCTTTATCATCTTTGCTTTACTAGTTTCTATGAACAACTTCGGTATCTGCAGAACGTATTTGATTATGACAGGGTTCCACTATATTATAGATGTGTCTGTTGTCATATAACTGTGTGCACAGGTGGATTGCTGTATAGTGACAGGTTCCTGGGTTAACACATGCAACTGCCAGATATGCGTGGCCCACTGCTGTACTCAGACATGGCCTAAGTGTGTGAACATGCCCAGTTCTGCCATTCCGTGTTTTGTTGCCTGACATTTGTCTCATTTATTCAAGTGTGTGAGCATGCCCAGTGTGACCTTTCAGTATGTTGCTATCTGAGGTCCACTACATTTGTTGATGTGTGCGAACATGACCAATATTAACATTTATATAGTGTGTGTTGGAAGTCAGGTTCTGTTCTCACTGCAGGACTCAGCTTTGTGTCATAACTCGACAAGGATTATGCTGTGCCTGCAGGGTTTCCATGAAATACTTTGCATAGACTTATCAACATTCCTTCATACAGACTGACCACTGCAGTACTGTTATGGTTTAGTGGTTCAGTACTTTGGCTATGATGCACAGCATCCTGTGTTTGAGGCCCATCACTGCTTTGTATTCTCATACTAAGCAGACCAGACTGCTTAAGGGCCAGTTAAGCAAATATGAACATGTTGGCTTTTGTTCAGCTATGCCCTACTTAGACCAGGCTTGTTCGACATTGCTCAATATTCACCAGCATTGCTGGATGTCGCCCAATATTACTGAACATTGACCACAGTTGTGCTAGTTGGTGTGTGGGATTTTGTTTGCATATACTATGTGGTAAATGCTGTTTAGCAGTGCTTTATATTGTTTAACACAAGTCACGCTCTGCCTGTGATAGCCTTGGCAATGGTGGGGGGCTGTTTGGCCCAGGCCTATGCTGGTCCTGCTGCAGCTGTTTTCGCAGGATCATATTATGTAGCATAGCACATACCATGACGATTTGGGTACATGTAGTTGGTGAGTGCTGCAAGGCTCCACCAGATGTGTCCAGGCACCGGAACCGTGACTTGAGCAGCCCAAACACATGCTCTATTACACTACGTGTTTGTGCGTGTGCCTCATTATGGCATTCCTGTTCAGGTGTGTGTGCGTTTCTGATGGGTGTCATCAGCCACGGCTCCAGTGCATAGCCAGCATCCCCCACTAGGTGACCATGTGGGATGTCCCCGTTGGCAAATGTCTGGTACAGCTGCGTCAGATGCCAGATATGGGAATCATGGTAGCTTTCAGGGCAGCCTGCACACACATTCAGTATTATGCCCTGGGCATCACACATGACTTGGCAGTTGATGGAGGGAAAGCCCTTGCAGTTGAAGTAGACCCTACCCTGCTCACTGGCTGGTGCTTTGATGTGTATGTGCATGCAGTCTATTGCACCCACTACCTCAGGGTATTCCGCTATTTTCTGGAAGAGACGCATATTGCTGGCCAATACCTCATGGGACTTGGGGAAATATACATGATCACCGACATGTGCTGACATGGCATCCAGGAACTGGTGTAGCACCCAGACAAGCTGAGTAGGCCCAGGACACCTTAATGAATGGAAATTGAATTAGGAGGAGGAGTCTTCCAGGAATTGATCCAGCTCTAGAGAACACCTCAAATAGATCTTTTTGTTTCCACTACAACAATCTATTGGCAACATTCCGCTCCAGGACTCCATGTAAGAAGGCCTAGAGGACTGACTCTTTTTGTTTTCCTTGGACAGAAGTGTTCCTGCATGCTTCTCAATCCTTTCCACTAATATCCTGGTTCATTCTGAAGATTCAGAAGGACTCTCCAAATATACTTATGGTGACTCCATTTTCACTCAGGCAACAGTCATTCTTCCTTACTTTGAAAATGTCTAAGAGCAATTAGCACAATCTGGGTGTTTGATACAGCCCTACCATAAACAACTGCAACTGACTAAATGGTTGATATAATTTTACTGTGTTTTAAGCACCTATTTTTGAGGGCATGCAGCATGTATTAAAGGAGTTAAGAAATCCTGATATTAGAAAAATGTGGACATAAATTTAAATATTTTCTAGCTGATGCCAAGACAGGAACTAGCACCCGTTCATGGCTAGTGCTTCTATGCTTCTACATTATTTGTGTGAAATACTATCCTTAGACCTATATGACGTGTCTTTAATTTTCCATCAAGGTTCATTTGTTAACCATTTCTGCATGTCTGTCAATGAATCCCCGTTTTTCAATGCAATCTCATGTGAAAATGTTTTTTGAAAGGGGTGCTGCATCCCAAGCCTCCTAAAAACTAGATGCTTCCTCCTTGGGATCTTAATTTTTTTCTTGAAAAAAATTACTCTTGATTCTTTTGAATCAGCTTACCAGACTGACTTGAGGTTCATAACATGGAAAACAGTGTTACTGATTGTGCTGATCTTTGCAAAAAGAGTATCTGAGGTGAAAGCTGTTTGATTCAACCTTATTTCGTTTTCTACAGAGATAGGGTTTTCTTGAGAACTAATCCTTCATGTATGCCTAAAGTTGAATTCAGATTTACCATGAGCCAGGTTATCTGTCCCCTTATCTGCTATCCAGAACCTAAAACTGAGGGAGAAAATATAATCCATACCTTGTATTCCATTGACAAATCAGGTATTATCTTGAGAGAAAAAAATCTTTTAGGAACACTAATCAGTTGTTCATTTCTTGTAAAGGTAAGAAAAAAGAACAAATCTTGTCAAAACAGACTATACCCAAATGGTTTTGTCATGCTATTATCTTTCGCTATACTCACAATGACAAGGCAATTCCAGGCAGGGCAAGGCTCATTGTACAAATACCTTGGCTTCATCTATGGCTTTTTGAAAGGGTTGGATTCTACAAGTATTCTAAAAGTAGCATTGTGGCTATCTGTAAATACCTGTGTCACAAACAGGACCCAGGAAGTTAGGATTGGAGAAACAACCTCCGTAAAGAGGCTGGTCATCAGTGGAATCCCCTAGTTTACAAATAATTGCAAGCTAGGAGCAATCATAGAAACCCACCAAGATACTAACATCTTACAAGAAGGTCTGAGATAGACAAAGAATATGTACCAAAGCCATGTCTTAAAACACAATGCCAAGAAATGCATAATATTACCTTTTGGGAAGTTGCCCAGGAAACTACCTCATTGATAAAACTCCCCTAAAAGTATACACAGTAGTCCAGAGATATGGGGAGTTATGTAGATAGTAATCTGACTTTTGACCAACATGTGTCTAAGGTGGTAAGACAATCAGTCTGTTTCATTCAGCTTATAGGTAAGGGCATGGCATCTAGGTCCAAAAGAGTCATCATGCCACTAAACTCATCTCTCATCAGACCAATCACTGAGTGTAACACCCCTTTGGTAAGAACTTGTCCAGGCATATACAATAACTGGAATGTCCACAGAGGCTCATCACAAAAATAATACAAGTTGTAAACACAATGTCCTGTGCAGATAACCTCAAAGTCTTAATTCTGTACTCTTGTTTTTACAGACTGCTGAGAGACAGTTTATGCTTTGCACACAAGGTATCCTTGGATCCCGCTCTGATGAATCTTTTACATATCCATAAAACAAACAGCACCAGAGATACTACAGCTAAGGATTCAAATTTTGCTTATGACTTAAATAGGATATGTTGGAGGAACAGATATTCATCTCATAAAATCCCCATTCTCTGGAATAAGCTTCCCATTGATGTGAAGCAGAGCCCTTCCCTAACCCTCTTTATGCCCAACCTGGGCCACTGGACAGGACATTGGACTTTCACCCCTGGTCTGAAACCTTTGTCTGTGATGGACAGAGGCAGATATTAAATCATGCCCTTACCAACATACACACCTTAAAATAACCTCTAAGGCACAACAACTCATGGGGTACATTTGGGTGATATGGCTAGGCTTATAAAGGGCGCAGTGGTTGTTAGCCCAGTATACACCTATGAACCTACTGTTATGGCAGGTTTACTTACACAACTGTACTTTATGGTTCACTCTGTACACTTACTCTGAATTCATGTTTAGTTTCTGCTTATACCCACATTCCAAATCCCTGTCTAGATTATACTCATATTGGTGAAGTATGTTTCTTCAGACTCATACAGTTATACCTAAACAGCACTTTCACTTGTAGTTTTGAGTTTTAGCATGCTTTTCCAACCAGTGCATAGCATAGGAACTTCAAAAAAAACATATACAGTCGACCCCCGCAATTTTGTGGTTCAGAGTTTGCAGCCTAAGTTGTTCGCGGATTTTTCCTTAGAATTCATTAATAATTGTTCGCGGAAACCACAAATGTCCTAAGAACAATACAATTTACTAAATTTGTACCATAAATACTGTATTAATGTAATTTCAGCTAAATTTCCATATACAATATAATTGGGGGTGAGAGAAGGCTAGTGAGAAGCAGAATTATCAGTAGTAGATACTTATATAGTAGAACAGAAATTACAGTACAGTACTGTACGTACGGGTTTAAAAGTTAAAGACTTGTCAAAGCCAAAACCAGAAGAATGTCATTGACATGCATTGCCTTTGCCTTTCGTAGAGGAAAAGTCAGGTATACTGTATCTGTACTGTAGAGAGAACACACAGCAGCTGTAGAGGAAAACATAGTGGAAAACGCGGCTTGGGATGGTGTACAGTACAGTACTCAGAGGTGGGAGGTTTGAAAGTAGTCAACCCGAGAGCATTAATCATTTCTCCTTGCTGCTGATTAGCTGCTGCCCTGTGACACATCTCTGGCAGATGCAGTCCAGCATTCCCACATCATAACAGTTTACTATGTGTAGCTATCTCGACTGTTTCACTGAGTGTTCTTGTGTTTTTCTTTCATTTTGTTCTTAAAGCCCTAAGATGCCACCCAAATGCCGTGCACCTTCTGAGGCTTCTGGCAATGAACCTAAGTGCCAGAGGAAGTTTAAGACACTCCAGGAGAAGGTTCAACTACTGGATTTGCTCCGCGCTTGCATGAATTACAGTACAGTACTGTACATACAGTACAGTACTGTATAGGGGTAACATCGGTATTTTATATTCTAACACTGTGGAAGACATAGCAGTACAGCACGGGTAATGTATTAAGTTGAGTTTAAATTAAATTAAAGTGTTTGGGGGCGTATTTAGGGTTTAAACTATAAAAATAGGCAATTATAGGCTTTTTTTTGACCGGATCGAAAATTCGCGTTTTTTCACAATTCATGGGTGCTCTAGGAACATAACCCCCACAAATTTCGGGGGTCGACTGTATATATATATATATATATATATATATAAATATATATATGTGTGTGTGTGTGTGTGTGTGTGTGTGTGTGTGCATGTGTGTGGTGTGTGTGCATGCGTGTGTATGTATATATAAATATATATATATATATATATATATATATATATATATATATATATATATATATATATATGTGTGTGTGTGTGTGCGTGCGTGTGTGTAAAATATTTCTTCTTTCACTTTCCGTATGGAAATACCACCCATTTGAGTCAGATTTTTTTTTTATTAGAATGGAGCCGCTTAACTAAACTCATGCACTGTTTACACAATGTTTGCTTTTTTGTCTGGACCCCTGTGCCACTGTATGCCTTATCTTTTCATTTCAGCCACAACTTCCACCAATTTCAGTTCCATTTTTCAGTTGCCTGTAGGTTATGTTTATGGAAACAAACCTCCTGAATGCTGTTAAAAAATAAAGAAAAATAAATTATACCTTCTGAAATGATACATACACAAGTAAAAATAGCACGTTCATAAATGTCAACACTCCTCTGCACTCCTGAGGCTGTACTTACCATAATGAATTATTTTGTAAATGCACCATAGGAGAAAGGAGGAAAACACCTGCATTGACCTTCGTCAAGAAAAGTACACTTTCATCCAATGGCCAATTTGCGATGATGTTCCTGGCTCAATGTGTCTGCTTTCTGACTCATCCACAGTTCACCAGCATACTTCTCTGTGCTCTTCCACAGCTTTGACATTTCTTTCTCTCCTCTATGTTCACAAATACTGTTGAATTAACATGTCAGTAATTGTAGTCAGAAAGGCACACCCTCTTCCCACTGCTCTATTCTGCTACTACAAAATATCTGCCCTTAAATGAAAACATATGGCCCAGTCTTGGTGCTGTATCTTCTGTCATTCCTTCATCTGGTTACCTTGCAGGCATCTCTTGTCATGCTATTGATGGAAATACTGCATTCTCCAAACATTGTTTCAAAATATTAACACATACATTAATGGACAGAATGACAATGATGGTCTCCAGTGTTGTGGTAGTTACTGATAAAAGTAATAACTTACTATTGCAAGTTACTTTTCAGTGAAAGTAATATATTGCTATCACATATTACTTTTTTATAACAATAATATATTACTATTATTAAAACGAACTTTAGAAAAACTCAAAACTTAAAAACAAATTCTGAATCAGTGTTGTAGCACAAATCCAAAGACCACTCTCTACCAATGATTTTAGCCCTTTCATTC
This sequence comes from Protopterus annectens, assembly GCF_019279795.1. Lineage (NCBI taxonomy): Eukaryota > Metazoa > Chordata > Ceratodontiformes > Protopteridae > Protopterus > Protopterus annectens. The sequence continues at coordinate 1,959,682,159 of NC_056725.1, forward strand.
ACTTTTATTAACGTGAACTTTCTCAGAAACAATTAGAACTACCCAAACTTCCCATTTTATACATTCCTTCATTC